>NC_134288.1:5412257-5712938 GCF_949628215.1 Phalacrocorax aristotelis | reverse complement strand
GAGTAGGCAGCCATTTTTGCATCCTCTGAGAAAAATCACATCTACTATGCTGCCATGAACAGAACGGATGTTTTTGCCCTAAACTGTTAAATTTTTTTACTACAATAGCGGCTAGAATCCAACACAGATCAGAAATTTCTTTGTAGTGGGTATGACAGCTGCTGCTCTGAAGCATGAATGGGGAGGAGATAAAAGCCAAGCGGGAGGGTGGACTGGACCCATCTGCCATCAGGGCAACACACACCTGAGGACTGCCACACCAGGGCACCTCACAGCCCTCGCCCTGCGCGAGCAGAGCCAGCAGCAGGTGCTCACGGAAACACACACAGTGTGTCCCTACCCCGCATGCGCGCCCCTTCGCACGCCCCGCGGGGCTGGCCACGTTTTGGACACAGACCAGTATTTTCAAAATAGAGACCATGGACTCCTGGTCCTTGTGTTGCTCTGAGACCTGTTCACGCCTCCATGTACATCTGCAGGCAGGACTGGCCCCGGTGCATGGGTGGCTTCCCGCCAGGATTTTTAATTTTACAAAATTTTGCTGGAAGGAGACACTTCACTAGTTTACCAGTATTTCACAGAAGAAAATCCACATGGCTAATGCTGACTTTCAACAAAGACGGCTTCACCAGCTCAACACTGGAAGAGTGTTTTAGTACACCCTAACTTAGTTACAACGTGAGATATGAAAAGAAGAAAGGTGTGGGGAAAGAAGAAAGGTGTAAGTAACCAAGAGCACCGACAGCCTTAGACTGACGCCTCAGCAAACCTCCAGGGAACACCTTTGTTAATGGGGCCCATTGGTCCAGCCTTAGGCTTTGATTCCACAGGGGGAACTGTCTGGATATACAAAGCCCACGTGCAGGAATTTTGAACTTGAAGGATTCTATTAACTCTCCATTTTCTTGTTACGAAAGTATTTCTATCAGCCAAGGCGGCTGCAAAGTTTAGTTTATTGAAAAACTGAGAGTTATAGCTGGAAGTAGTTACAAAAAAAAAAAAGAAAAAAACCCCAACCTTCTTTTAATGTCAACTCCGGTTGGTCACCCAGGTGAACCACGCGTAAAAGCCAGTAGCAAATGCTGCCAGTCTCCTTGCCATATTAACACACTCCCACTCAGCACGTCCTGCCAGACCTCCAGCTATGGTTTACAGTAAAGGTGACATTTTTATGACTCAGTGTGTAATTGAAAGAAGCGCCATAGAAATTATTGGTTGGGATTTTAGGTTTCTTGGAGCATTTTGTTTGTTTTTAAGCCCGCACGGCACACAGAACTCTGGGCTTTTTCACTCCTCTCTGCACTTCAGATACTGACTTTGTCCCACAGCCACCAACAGCTTTTTCCTTTACTCTTCCTCATCCCACTTATCACTAAAGTAATTTAATGTTCAAACTGAAGAATGAGAAAAACTTTTAAGAATTGGACAATTATTTGTTCCCCAAGATACTGCTGCTCAAAACTGATGCCTGCCACCTACTGGCACCTTTCTCAAAATGCAGTTGGTTTTAACCCAAAAGTGCACATCTCTGAGACAGCTCACAGAGAAAGTTAATTAATAACTTTAAGAAAAATCCTGTACAAGCTCTTGAGGACAAAAGCTCTGAAATTCTGAGAACAGACCAGAAGCTGGATATAAGGGCAGTTTTTCCATATGCCCCTTATGTTCATCTTGCAACTTTTTTGTTCCAGGTCCCAGTAGAAGACCTTTAAGTGCTGACTTGTGTTGTTGACTTGCTTTGCCAATTGTCGTGAGTATGGCCATGTGATAGAGAATAACATAAAGTTATGAAATTGCAGTAATAAACGCTGGCTCCAAGTTGCCTGCAATGGAATTACTCAAAGCGATGAACCAGTCTAGTAAGCGACACTTACCAGAATGATGGGATGACAACAGTTAGCGATGCACACTCATGCTCCCAAGTGGGGGGGTCTGAAGGGCTAGTGGCAAAAACAGATACAGCTAATTTTCCCTGGTCAAGAAAGCAGCTGAAACATAAGGAATGATTTAGACAATGACATTTCAGACTAGAATCGCCTTTCAAATGCCATGTCTAGGTGCTTTTTGCCCCCAGCATAGCAAGGCGAACGGCTGAGCCCAGCCTCGTTCCGCCTCCATAGCCCTGAAGTCATCGTGCCTGTGCTCCCGCATCAGCAGCTGCCTGCCCCACGTACAGGCAGTCCGGTCCTCGACTCCAGGACTACTGGTCAGGGGTTTGACCACAAAAGTCACACAAAGGGGACAAGCATAGCAATATTGGCTCAGCTAATTAATTCCCAATCAGCTTCTGGAAGTTTAGTTGCCCACCAACCCAGCCAGCAGCTCAGTAACGCCGGCTCAGCAGCAATCACAGCAGCAATCACAGCAGTAAGCAAGCAGAGTCACCATGCGAACTGACGATGAAGAAACCCTGCACCCCTTTGCACCTTCCCTGCAGATACCTCCCTGCTTCTCCGCTCTTCCCTCTCCCTCCTTGCCTGCAGCCGAGGCACCCAGTGGAATCAGAGAAACCCAGCCCTCCCTCGCAATCAGAGGCTACTTTGCAGAAAACAGCTGGAATTACTGAAACATTTCTAGTCTCTTACAGCCCTGCCTCCCCCACACAGAAGTGCTGCTCCATGCTCTTCCCACGTTAGCATCTCTGCCCTGTTTTTCCATCTGTTGGAACAGGAAATTATTCACTACTTGCACTTGCCCACAAGCCAGAAAAGATCTAAACCACCAGATCTAGAATGAGTCACACATATCTGATTCTGGTAAACTACTATTTTTTTTGTTTGTTTAAAGACACATGCAACCTGACTTACCACTTTTTCCTGATGCATCTGTAATGTGCTAAATGTAACATATCTAAAATAACTCAGCTTAAAAATAACTTACCTTGCATTACCTTGATGTACCCTTAGAGAACATTGCTGTGTGCATGGCTCCATTATATATCCTATTATACAGGCACTTTTAACATAAAGCACTGAAAAGAAATGCCGGTTACTTCTCCTTTATTTATTACACCTTTTAAATTTTGTTCCTTTAATTACTGGTCTCTTTCTTCAGGTTAACCGGGAAGAGTTGTGGCTGTTTCCCCATCAGTTTATCAGAATTATTTTTAATCTACAAGATGAGAAATATACTTCAATTAATATTGTCTTGGCTGACTTTTTATTCCCATTTAGCTTCATCTTATTGTATAAGATGGCAATGCTGAAGTCATGAGTAGAAGCAATGTGAGCATTTTCTGATGGACTTCAGGAGTATAGCTTCTTTTTTTTTTCCCCCAGAGTAATTTGACATTAATGGATTGTAAATTACCTTTTTTTAAAAAATATCTATCTCCTTGCCAGTGGTGGCATGACTTCTATTTCAAGCAGCATTTTAATTCAAGGGCCTAATATTTTAACCTCGTTCTCTAAAAGCCAGGTTTAAAATCCTTAAACTGTTTCATAAACTCCTTTACAAACATCTTCAAATGACTCCAACCTCCCCAAAATAGCACAGATTGTTTATGCAGCAAAGAGGCAACCAACAGGGCACAGTGGCCCCTCTCCTTAATCAAAGCTATTTAAAGCATAAAGCTGTGTACAAATCCAGCAGAGAGCCGTAGGCCAAAATTTTACAAAGTAAAGAGATTTTCAGGTCTTTCAAGTTTTGAGTCTCTGTCTTCAAACACCTTCAAAGGGTCCACATTTCCGATGAAAGCAGGGCTTTCTCTCTAAAGGTAACCTTAATCTGGATACTAAAACCACTTATTCTTAGCCTGCATCTCTAGTATAAAGTCTGCCTGTCTTGCACCCCCGGCAATACCTCAATTGTTTGTAAAAGTACCAAAAACCAAGTCTCAGTTTCTGTTTTTGTTTACAAAGACCTATTGCACTCATTCTTAGAAAAGTACGACTGCTTGCAGCGTGCTGCAAAGCTTTCACATCGCTGGGCTCGTAACTTAGCAGGACTCACAATCATTCCAAGACAAAATCTTGCAGATGTACAGCCAGGTGAAAGTACATCTGGAGGAGGGAGCTCTCCAGAACCAAACGCAATTCTCAGAACGGGCAAATGAAGTGCTCATCCGCTGACAGCCCGGCACGGTTCACACCAGCGCAGTACAACCACCCGGTACGCTGGGAAATCACCCACCGCTCAGGCCGAAGTGAGGCATTCTCAAGCTTCCTTGGTTCAATGGTTTTATTTTTCTTAAGAATATTTCCAGAGGACAGAGAGACACGGATATTTTACAAGTTTTCATATTCAGCTCTTTCTCCGATCCTTTAAGAGAAAAAAATCCCACAAATTGAATCTTTTTAGTAAGTGCCAGCCCTGCTCTGAGCTCTGGCTAGGAGACAGTCCCTGCCCCAAAGAGCTTCCATTCTAGGAGAGAGAGTAATACAAAGGTGAGGCTCACAGGGAAAACAACAAGGCAGGTGACACTGTTTGTCATGCTGCTGGTGCCATACATGGAGACGGGTACATCTTTTTGTGCTGGCAGTCAGGACGTAGCCACCGCATAGACCACACATTGCACATGACAGAACATGTTCTCTCTGCGGGTGTTCAGAAAGGAGAAGGTAAAGAAGCTCTCAAGAAAGTTTTCAAGGCAGTCCTGTGACGAGGAAGGCGTTTGTTCTATGTAGAAATTTTTGCCTATTTACACACTTTTTTTTTTTAAAAAGAAAATAAAATTATAGTTAACGTGCCAAAAAACGCTTTCACCAAATCAGTTGCCTTACAAAAATAAAATTTTCAAACAATGTGTTTCTTAAATAAATATCAATAGGGTTGGAAAAAATAAATACGTGTATCCAAGCTGTCTTGTTAAAACACAAAAAGGTACAGTCTCTTACTGAAACGTAGCCATGGAGTCCCGATCAAAGCAGCAACTGTTCAGAGCATCCTTCTCTTACAGTAACACATGAAGAGTCCCAAGCAGCACAGAACAGACTCTTAATAAAAGAAATATGTAGGACTGTGTTCCTTACAGGCAAGGACAGAACATTTTCATGAACGACAGAGGCTAAAACACAGTTTTCGATGTTATACCCCTGCTGAAATCTTCGGCTATTTCCAAGCAGTGAGCGGCTAACATCTTTTCTCTTGTTAGGAAAAGAAAAAAACAAAGTAAAGCCCCATCTGTGAATCTGATTGTTTGCAAATATATGTGTCAGTCCCCTGATTGAGCAAAAAATTAATCCTCTTAAAAATACTGAGCTACTCTTCCTCCCCCTCCCCAAACAGCAACTCCCATGTACAGAAGCAAGACATTTTAACACAAAGCTGCCTACAGGACTGTTACAGCACAGGGAGCCGGGGCAGCTCGACCTCAGGCAGGAGACTTTTATTGCTTGGGAGCACAAGCTGCACCAGTTCAGGATGGTCCAACATGAAATCAGTGTTTCCATGGCAGCCCCTTGCACTTCAAGGGCGAGTTCGTTGCCCTGAGCTCCTGCTGTGAGGAGTCAGTCTCAGTTTGGCCGGTAGTTGTCACAGTGCTCTAGGTAATGGGAGGCAGGGTACCCTATTCCCCACTCTCATAAGGCAGCCGTACCACACCAGGAAATCACTTTCCTTCTTGAAGGTTTTGGGGTTTTGTGGTCCTGTATGTCCTCTTACTTTTTAAACTGTTTCTCTACCTATTTAAAAGGAGCAACATGCCCAGATTAACAACAGTGGTCAAGTAGGCAAAGAATAAAATGTCCACAATGCAAGCTCTACATAGGTTTACAATGTACTGGTCATGCATAAACCCCTACAGATCCTGGCAGGCATTTAAACATTTAAGTTGATGTAAGATCGAATTGCTAATGAACTGACTGCTGAATGGACTGTAGCCAGCTTGAAATCACTGGTAGGTTCTGTATCTGATGTCGCAAGACTTAAGTCATGTCAAATCAGTGGTCATCTACTTTAACCCTTTTTGCTTTCAAGGAAAGATGCTGCAAGAAAAAGAAAAGAAAAACTGTTTAGCATATACACAATTAGAAAAATCTTCAACTAGAACGCTTTCAGTCTTTAGTCCCAAATATCAGAGACCACCCTTCCCAAGGTCTGCTTGTTACTGACATAGCTGAAATAAACCTAAAATAAAAAAAAAACCCACAGGTATCCCAAAGTGATATTCTGGCTTGGTATAAAATATCATCTTCTAGTGGTTGTGTGCTAACTTCAAGCATAGGAACAATTTCCCACTGGAAGCAAGTTGCCGGCATGTAAAAATGCACAGGAAGGGACGTGTGCTCCCCACAACACGTGCATAAACACTACGAGTACATACATGAAGTACAAGATTTTAACTGATGTATTAACACTGCAGCTGTAGCTGCACTGGACCTTTGAACCTCTACGCTCTTAAAGAAAAAGGCCTACAAAACTGTGGAATGAAAACACAAAGTCCTACAAAATTTGGAATGAGACATAATTGACTGAGACCACGATCGAGCTGCAGAGGAACGTCTTTTCACACAGAATCCTGTTCAGATGTAATTTGCTTTTAACTTGATATAGGAATAAAAATGTTCATATTTCAGGAATCTCTTATTAGCACAAAGATGCATCCTGCAGTAGAAAAAGGGTCTGAATATCTACGAATTCGCATAAATTTCTGTGTCTTTCAATGGCTTGCTTATTCAAAATTTACATGTATAATTCAAAACTTTACACAAGAGGAATATTTCTAATTTTAAAACATAAAGACACACAAGCCTTTTGGCTGATAAGGATAACGGACCAAACTGGAAAAGATCGTTTTCCTCAAAGCCAGCACTATCCTCTACAGCTTCCATTTATTTTAGGATGAAAGCAATGCTCAGGTCATGCTGCAAACTCGGTTCATCTCTATCAAGTCAGAAGGATGGCAATGGTAAAAATTAGGTTCAGATTTCATAGAATTTTATAGAATATCTACAACAGCAGCAGTACTACCTTGAAAAACATGTCCTCTCAGCCAGGTAGGTAATACTATTCAAGAGAAGCCCTCTTCACTTACAAAAAGCAACGCAAGTTTTGCCTGAACAAGTAACTGAGTCACATTCCCCAACACCACCTACCTAAAGGAAAACCTCACCCCAAAATTGAGCCCATGGAAAGGTCATATCATAATGGGGTGTTGCGCTGTGTATGGGATGCTACAACATGTAAATAGGTGAGTCAAAAGGACTAATTATTCCAGGAGCAGATTTGAGACAACTGCCACATTGGCTCATCTCGGTTTTACACCGTGCTTGCAGAATGTTTAAGGGCAGCTAAAGACTGAGGGGTCTACCCTTCAGGGTTCATCACTGCCTTTATCAAATGTGTTCTAGAAAAAAAGGCAGAAAATATTCAGCTACTTAGTAAGTGCATTTATAGAAGGTAACTGTGTGGATAACTGAGATGAATTATCCAGGTTCAACATTAAAAATCCCCCAACCCTCTCAAGTCAATTACATGGAGAGATGCCAATGCTGCTGCACACTGTAACCACAGAGGTATGTCCTAAGGTGCAACAACCACCACGGTGTTTTTATTTTTTCCAAAAACCCCAGGAAGTGAAAGAAAACAAACATCACATTCTCAGAAAAGTCGAATAGCATAGCAGATGTTTAAATCTAGATGTTTAAATCAGCCACTTCTGCAACATGGCTGCTCATATGCATGAACAGATCTCTTGTTTTGCACAGGTCTGATACACAAGCGCATTTTTTCACTCAGTATTTTGGAAATACTTCACTAATTTAGACTGTAAAGCTCAGTAGTTATTCATCTCCCACGGGAAATTCACATGCAAGATCAATTTGGCAATCTTGCCTGTACAGTATTTACATGCAATGTGGTATCAACAGCTCCAGCATAACCAACATTTAGATAATATTTAATACCAGTCCAGTTCTCAGAATGGCCGGTGAATAAATCTAGATCGACAGATTCACAGGGAACAGAGTTGATAAAGGATGGTGACAACCATTAACAGATACTTGTAAAGAAAAGGTAGGTGTATCTCACACAACAGAATTTGCAATAAAGGTTGTACAAATAGCAGCTGTTCTTTGCCATTTCACGTTTGAAGGGTTCAGAGCTGATTTTTTTGCAGTAAACATAATTAATGCTCAAAAAAAGCCTCAGAATTTGCACAAACATTTGCAAAGCATGCAGAGACTCCTCCAAAATGACTGTGCAAAGTATGACCACTGCCTAGCTACAGCACTGCTCAGAAGTGCTACCAAGTGCCTATATTCAAGTGTAAAATGGTCGAAGGCTTCATTTACCGGAGTGATACACTGTTTTGTAACTCTGAGATTGTGTCTGTTGGCTGGATAATAGGGAAAAAGCTTTCATGCATCAATTTATTATCCTCTTTCTTTATATTAAAACCACTACAATAAACAAAACCAAATTAATTTTTGTACCATTAAATAGACAACGACAAAACATAAACACTTAAAAAGTTCAGATACAAGAGCTGCTAATACAGCAATGGTACCGTTTGGGCTTTATGCCGATTCCGTACCGTTCCTTGCTGGTAAAAATGGGGTGCCAGTTCCAAGAGCCATGCAGATTCAACGGCAGTCACGTCTCTCATGTAATATTTAGCAGTCTGTATGACCTCATTGTACACTACCCTAGAAGAAAGGGAAAAAAAGAAAAAAAAAAAGTGTTTGCTGTAACGCCATGCGGGGAGCGATGATTAACAGCATGTTTAGACAGTTTCACATACGTGATGCCGGAGGCAGCATTTAGGGAGTGACAAGAGTCTAAGTTATAATACAGCCTCTTCTTTCCCTCTGGTTGTTCAGAGCAGTCTACGTTAAGACAACCTTTAGACTGCCATTAAACACACCTTCACATACTATCAGAACACATGAATGCAAGGTATGAAAGAAGGAATATTTCTTGTAATGAGGCCAAGGGAGACTCGAAACAGATGCTTTGGAAGAGAGAATATTAGTTACTGCATGGTATCATGAGGAAGGATGTCAGAAGCACCAGAACCCTGAACCTGTAACAAGTAGGGCACAAATCACAGCACGACTAGCCCTGGTGCCTGTCTGCAGACAAGCGAGATAAGGATTAGAGGAAGAAATCAGCTTTAACTGCTGCCAGAACATCTTCTGGCAAGAGATTCAGAATCAGCCAGCCATGTGGACTCAATCCCTGCTGCCAGCACGGGCAACCTATTTCTGAAGTCACCCTTCATCAGGGAAAGTCGTTTTTACCGAGGAAGCGCAAGCCCACGCGCGGAAGGGTTAGTCACCAAAACCATAAGTCATTATCTGCCTTCTATACACAGTAGAGCTGTAAACCCACAAGGTTTGTGGTCTGTCATTAATTGGTATTTTGCTCTCAAAAGCAAAGAGGAAAGAGTCCAAAATTCCCTCCTCTGCCAAAGGCAGCCCAAGACATATCAACTAATACAACTAAAGAGAAATCTGAGGAAAACAAAAAAAGAATGAGAACACATTTTATGTACACTTGTAACAGACAGAGGATTGAAGCCCTCAATATAGGATGGGTGCCCAGGTAGCAGAAGCACTGAAACTAGGGCTGCTGAGCCAGTTAAACTCCTGTCTTATAGGATGCCACGAGCCAGCGGCACCTTTAGGTTGGCGGTGGCAATCCCACACGGCGTTGGAAGACAGCTCTGTGCCTGTTCCGCAACACAGGGATCCACAAAGAGATTTAAGCCCAGAATCAGTATTCCCCAAAACTCCAGCGATACTGCTGCCACCAACAGCAAACAGGCTGTGAAGCAGTCTTAAGGTTTTGCCAGTCAAGATTTCCAGCTAACTGCCTGCAGTTCTGCTTTTCTATATGTCTGGAAGTGCCCACGGCTGGGATGGAAGCTCCATGCTGAGGACTCGTCATCCAAAAGCTGAGCCCTGGAGGTGGTGTGAGCTGGAGCAAACAGTCCTTCCAGTACTCTCCTACCACTAGACTTCCTTTCCGAATTAATTTCTTCTCAATTTATTCTTCTTACTGCCTGCCACTCTTCCATAACCCAACCTCTTTCAGGATGTTACCTACTGTAAGTTAGAAAATTTCAGAAGTGTATCTGCAAAGCATTTTTACTATTTCAAAAAAGTTGTGTTTTACTTTTAATAGCAGTGACAGAAGGTTAAAAAAACTGGGAAAACAGCAGCTAATTAGGTGAGTCTCAGTGGCAAAAATTACTTTAGCTACACTCCGCTCAACTCAGCCCTGAAGAACTGGTACAGTTAAGAACAAGTGAGCTGGACTCATTTTTATTTTGCGAGCCAATGCAACCGATGGCCAAGTTCCAATCAGTCACACTTCTGCAAACCCTCCACAATGTGTGTAGGAGCCCAAATTCAGAGGTAATGGGTGACACTGGCCAAGTTTATCCTTTGAAGTCTCAGCAACAGGCAAAGAAGGACACAAGTCCAAATACTTCAGGTTGATCATGTTGACCTGTCAGAATGTTAGAATCACATTTCTGATTGTTATCTGAGAATCTTTGACACACAAATGGAATTGTGATATCCCAGCTAGTATGAAAGTACAACCACTTCTTTCTTCAGTCTGCTAGACAGCTATAACTGCTCTCAAACTTTTTTCACCATGCGTCTGACATGGATGCCCTCTCCTAGCAAGCCATTTGCAATTACTGCAGCACCTCTTTGACAGGTCATTTACTTAATAGGCTTAATAAAAGTAAATTAATCCTAGTTCTCTCTAGGTACAGAGACCACTCGGGGAGCAATCTGCAGTGCAAAATATGGTGCCCTAGTAAAAAAGGGTCACCTGACTCTGCTTTCCAACTTCTGCAGGTTTTTCTGACAGTTAAACGTCACTCTCTTTCCCTGATTTATTTGGATACTGCCTACAAAAAGCTGCAAAGGTTATACCAGTTGAATTTTCTCTGTAGGAGCTGTGACCTTCCTCATCTATTCCTCCACTGACAGAGAAAAGTCATTCATGAAAACATCTGGATGCTGAGAATGTCTTGTAAAGATCGCAAAGCAAGTGAGAGCAGCTTTAACTTACCAGCGTGGAGGTTTCTCTGCGTACAACACTGAAGTGGGGTGGATATGAAGTTCATGGTCATCACGGATAGTCCTTGAAAGCAAGATACTATTTCAGATCGTGCATCTATTTATTGCTTAACATTTGGTTCCTTTCGCCCCCAGTAAGAATGTTCAATAAAAGGCAACAATGAAAGAGCTGGAGCAAATTAGAAACATTTGCATTTAATGAGCAGGCTTTCAGATTAAACCAGGCTTAAATCTTGGCCAAAGGAAGAATGATAATTTAATGTTCTAAAAGGGTTCTACCTGCGTTAAATGAAAAAGTAGAGTTTCAGGCTTCTATACAGTGCACTGGGAGTGCTACAAAGAGACACTGTACTTGCTTGTATCAACACAAGCTAATTACTATTAGTAACAGCTTCCAACCATCAATAGCTCTAATTATTTCTATTTGCCAAAGAGGAAAGAAACATTGAAGCGGTTTGAAGACACAAAACTTCAAATATTTAGTAAATCAAACACTACATGTTTCTTATTGCAGGTGTCTAGAGAAGCATCTGTTTGTTGGTTATACTTAGACATGTCCAGTCAAAGGAGATTTTAAACTAAGCAACAGTTGTAACAAAGCTATATATATATTTACCTGTAAGCTCCAGTAGAGTGGAATTTAGCTGCGTTAGCAAAGAATCCAGAAACTATGCATCTCAAAACAGGATCTGGATCACCTGAAAACAAGAATTTTTATGTAAAATGAGTCAATGGAATGGCAAAAATCCCTAAAATACCACTTAATCATCTCAAACAACTTTTCACTCCAAATCAGGCTTTAATAGCAAAGGCTTGAAGGCAGACAAGCCCTGCAATCTCTTTCAACTTTAATTTCACAGCAAATCAAAATTACTACACAGAAAACTACTGTTGGCACTGGTATGTCCATGAAGATGGCTTCATAGGCCTTAGAGCAACCTTGTGTGACAGCTATGCAGAGAAGTTAGAGATAAGTGCTGAAGACTAGTCATGGTACCCACGCGCGCGCAGTGCTGCTGGAAATCAGAGCCCAATGACTGTCCATTGTTTTGAACATACTAAAAAAATGGCTTTTTGAAAAGTCAAAAGAGGGAATGGGGTGACCTATTTATGACTCTTGGCAAATCTGTCCATTAAATATATAATCAGTGGTGATAATCTCTTGCTGGAAAACATAACTAATGAAGACTGGACTAAACATTAATTGTAAAAATGGGCTAAAATGCTCTCCTACAGTCATTTGTAGGAAAAAATTTTGGTTTTAATTAACATTATTTTTCGGCCAGGGAGAAAATACTTCAAAGGTTACAAGAAAAGCAGGAAGCAAACTGGCAATTTGGAGACTACCATCAACGTGTATTGGACAACAGTTTAAAAAGAATTTCACCTTCACTGGACTTCTTTGGCACTTTAAAGCGGACGAGAAGCTTTTTCAGCTGCTCTCTTACAACAGAAGCTCTAACAAGCCCTTTGTAGTTCAGAAAATGTTCCTGACACCACTGAGAGCTCTTGCTGTGCTGTACCGTAAGAAGAATAGAAAAAATTACAATTAAATACCATCAGCAAAACAAAACCCAATCTTTTTTGGATCACACAGTCTAGTTCTGTTTTCTTCTGTCTCCTCCAACATATTTATTGTAGTTTTCCCTGAAAGTTACCCATTTACATAGCAACTAACAAGGGCACATAACACCAGCAACTAAAAACATGTTTCAAATAACATCTAAATAGTAGCAGAACAAATGCCATGGGGTATTTTCAAACAGATGTGCTTCATTTCTTCATATGTGGTGAAAGAGAATAGCATCGGTCATTCCATTCTCACACACAAATGCATCATATCATAAACTAGTCTGTCTTCAATCTCAAAATGTAAACAAAATAACCTCTGTAAACTGTTTTCAGTGGTCTTCTCTATGCAAAGAACTACGTCTCCAGAAGCTAGTACTTACTCCAAGAGCCTCTGCATTTGGCTGTTTCTATGAGAATCAGGCAGATATAAAATTTAAATGGCAAAATTTCAGTTGACGCCTGATTGATTGCTTTGGGGCTGGGGAGGGGGAAGCCGTCTTTTAAACACTTGAGCGGTTATACTGCTTCAGCTCAACGCTTCTGCAAGTACATCATTACAGAAGTGCTTTATACCAGCAAAACATACTTCTCCCAAATAGGTATAGCACTTCAAAACCGTTAAGTAAAAACTCAGCTTACAGATGAGTGTTAAGACTGGTGTTAAACCTCAGGATAAGTATAAAAGGTCAATGAAAAAGAGGATATGATGTTCAATGAGTCAATTTTTATAAAAAATCATCGGTAAAATTCAGATACGCCTATAGAAAAGATGACAGAATATGGATTTCATTTGGAATTTGCATATCTGTTTTTCCCAGGTCCTTTCAAAAATCCTAGCCTCCTTGAAAATACAGTTGTCTACCCATAAGACTTCTGTGTTGTACCCAAGCCAAATTCTTTCTATCCTCCGTTCAGAGGAACTACAGAATGTCTGTGGCAAAATATGACCAGATTATCTTTTAAAGCAGAAGCTTCACTTAATAGACTTGGTAAGTCCTCAGCTTTGAGGATGCTGTATCTAGAACTTCCAGAATTAGAACTGAGGACTTCAAGTTCTTCCCTTTCCTGCAAATCCACATACACCTGAACTGACTTACTTTGACAAAGGCTTCATAAACATTAAGCATAGTGAGATGATCACCTTCTTCCACAGCAAACTTTCTGTGCTGCCTGGCCTGGAGAAGAAGAAATATTTTTATAGGCAGATAGATTTTTGCAAAAGTCACACCCAATACACTCAGTTCCCATCATCTGCGTATTGCCTGGTGACTATCAAAACTCTTGCCATACAGCACAGTTCCTCTAGGCAACAGCAATATTTTACTAGCCCACCTCTGTTCAGGAGCACTTTTAAAACTGGAATTAGAAAAATAACCTGAAAATGAACCTGCAAAATACAACATAAGAATGCATTAAAATGAGGCTCCTGCTATGTCTAAAAAATTTCCTATATCTTAATAGTCTCTTTTTTTGTTCCTACTGAAAGGAAGTGGTGTTTGGGGAGGTTTGGTTATTTTGTCTGCGGGGTTTTCTCCCCCACAAACCCTTATGCTGACCAATATTGATCTGTAACCCTTCACGTTTCTGGTTCTCAGAAGGTGGCTTTTAACACTAGTTAAGGGACTCCAGGATTCCCACTGTTACTCAGTTTCTTTTACCTATAACCAGCAGGTACAGTTCAAGACCTTGCTTCACCTTCATACAAACCTGAAGTCTGTAACGGCTACCAACAAAATACTTGGCAAAAAGTCCAGAAATGTGGAACTAACAAAAAGAAGATGAGACACAACTGAACTTACAGCCTGAGCTTTCTGATTTGGAGGGATCACAAAGATGTTCTGAATCTGCATCATGGCAGCAATTGTCAAAATCTCCTGGGAGCAGCCAAAATTTCCTGAGGAGTAAGTGGAGAAATTCAGTAAAGGAAATAGTTCCTCCATTCAACTTATCCCCATACAGAATAACAAGGAAAAGTATCAGATTATATTTTTACAGCACATAAAACCAAAATGCCTAAACTCCTGTATTTTTTTTAGTATAACAGTGAATGTTTTTAATGTAAAACTTAGAAGACAAATGTGTTAGACTTATTATTTGAGAGGTCCATGAGTTTAATTCTTTTCACTAAGCACCATACCAAGTTGAAGCGTACAGTTTGTTTCAAGTTGAGCGAATGTCTAATACTACACTCCAGTCACTAGAGGCAATATCCTCTACTCAGCACAAGACTGTGAAAAAAATCTGGTTTTTTTCCTCCTACCTGATTCCAGAAGCATCTTTGCAAACATAGGATTCAAAGGAAACTCTGCTATTCTCATTCCAAGAGGCTCTGTTAAACGGCAGTGCATATCCAAACCTACAGTATATTAATAAATGTAGCTGTGATACAGGCAGAAGTAGCACAGAAAGTCTTGTTTAGGAATTTAAGGCGTACTAAGTAGCAGAATTAAGAGCTAAAATATAGCAAATACACCTAAATTGCTGAATGTACACTTAAGCTTGGTTTAATGCAATGGCCAGAGCGCCTGTTAGCTGTTAGACTCATGCATCTCCTTTTCAAGTATTTAGCAACATCTTTGTTCGTGGTGATGGGAAGCAGGAGTCCTGATGAGGATTCAAAAAGGGCATAATTACGGAACGGGCATAATTGTAGAAACAGGAAGCTCTACTGGGGCCGGGCATTGTAGGGTGTCATTTTTACGAGTCACATCTGCTAAGGTCACGGAGAAAAATAATTTAACTATAATATAATCCAAACTAGAGATATGCAGCTGAGGAAGATTCTCTACAGCTTAGTCCGCCTCATGCATCACTAACTAAACTGTCAGCCATGTTCCAGCTGTAACCTTTTTACTGGTGATGGAACAGGGGTAGGCATGACAGCTTGCTTTTCGATTCCCAGGTATCAGCAAGCAACCCTGCACGTTTAGCGTTTTAGTTGTATGGCTTCCTACAGTCAAACACCTGCAGCAAGGTTTACCCATGCAAACCACCAGGTCATATTCTAATCCAGAGCACCATGCTGAAACTTCAGGGAAAAATTTAAATGGAAGAACGTTTTCTTTGCAAGAGGACATAGGAAATAGAATTTAAAAAAAGAATACAGACACACGAAACAATAAGAAGAGCTTGCTAAGAAAGGCAGCAAAGAGCAAGAATTGAAAGAGAAAAGAAAACTGCAAGTAGGCCAAGTTGTATGAGGTACGACAAGGAGGCAGAGCACAAGAGAAAAGCTGCAAAAGGAGGGACTAACAAGAGCCCAATAGTAGGACTTTGGGGCACTGTAGATCGCATAAATAACCACAGCAAAGTGGACTGAGGAAACACAACTGTGGCCCATGCATTATATAAACATATTATTTGTCAAACTGTGTGGTGACAAAAACCCACAGCTGTATTTCAGCTATGTTTCACAGAGAAAAGCAAAACCACAGATCAGGTCAAGGAATGAGGTCTCCTATAGCTCATGTCAGCATACCTAAACCCACAGATACCTCTATCAAGTGTTTACTTTCCTTTATTACTTGGTATGCTATCATCTCGCTCACTGTGACCATGGAGTAATTCACTCACCACACCCCTACACTGTTCAACAAAACCTAACAGGCATTTCACATAACATCACAGTATTTTCCCAGAAACAGGTACAAAAGGCAGCTTATGTGAAATGAAGAAGTAATATATTTAAACACAAAGTCACAGAAACTGCAAAAATTAAGGTAGGATAGCTTTCATTTGACCCATTGCCGTTTGCCCCAGTCGGCAACCCAGCCCCACGCAGCCGCTCGCTTGCTCCCCCCTGGTGGGACGGGGGAGAGAATCGGAAGAGTAAAAGTGAGGCAACTCATGGGTTGAGATAAAGACAGTTTAACAGGTAAAGCAAAAGCTGCCCGTGGAAGCAAAGCAAAACAAGGAATTCATTCGCTCCCTCCCACGGGCAGGCGGGTGCTCAGCCATCCCCAGGAAAGCAGGGCTCCGTCACGCGGAACGGTGACTTGGGAAGACAAACGCCATCACTCCGAATGTCCCCCCCTTCCTCCTCCCCCCCCCCAGCTCTACGTGCTGAGCATGACGCCATATGGCATGGAATATCCCGTTGGCCAGGTGGGGTCACTGTCCCGGCTGTGCCCCCTCCCAGCTCCTTGTGCCCCCGGCAGAGCACGGGGAGCTGAAACAGTCCTTGACCAGTGTAAGCGCTACTCAGCAACAACTAAAACATCTCCGCATTATCACCAGTTTCCAGCACAAATCTAAAATATAGCCCCGTACTAGCTACTACGAAGAAATCTAACTCTATCCCAGCTGAAACCAGGGCACCGGTGCAATATGAGAAGTTTAAGTGCTACCACAACTAATAGCTTAGAATACGCTGCCTTTCATCTACAGAAAGATAACAGCATTCCCAAGTAGGAAAAAGGAGATATTACCATCTTTCTAATTTTCTCCAGGTGCATCAAGCCAAAACCCTTCAGCTTCTGCTGAATCCTACAAATCTCAATGCAATTTTGCATGGATATAAATAGAGCTTGTGCACAGATGCCTTTGCAGCACTAAGCCTGAATATACACAAAAGGCCTGCAATGGATACTAGTTTGGAATAGGTAAAAGTTTCCTTGATATAATCTTGGAAGCAACCATTGTATCCATATATATAGGAAACTGGAGATCTTAGAAAAAGATACCGCAAAGATTTTTATTGAACATGCTCAGGAGAGATTATTCAAGCACTGTGGCACTAAAAACTTTCAAGTAACACCTGCTAGTATGTGATGGGCTGAGGGAATAAAAACACTCTCTTGAGTGGTTGTTTCTGATAGGTGACAACTTACAAATATTCAACAAAATCTTGGATCTGAAATAAAGCTAAAAATAAAGCCACTTTTTACCTGCTTATTTGCCTCCTAAATTAAGCTTTAAAAGAATGAATGCCAGCTGACAACTCAGACTTTCAAAGGGACAAAGGAGAAGTCTGAGAAGAGATACTCCTGATGTAACCAGCTTGCGGCACTGTAAAAATGATCTGTCTAAAAACAGTGATGTGATTATTCAACAGAACTATCTCAACCTTAAGAGGGTCTGCTCTGCACAAGTTACCTTGTTGGCACTGCATTGGCACAATAGGGTCCCTACCCTAAACTGCACGTTCGTATGCTATTGCAATGCAAATATGAAATACATGCTCATACCTGCATAAGAGAAGTTCAATCCTCACTGCACCTGCCAACGCTTGGGCAGCTTCACCTCTGCTACTTATATAAAATCTCCATAATAAACCACCTAAAACCTTAAACTTCAGCAAAAACTGAGGAGCTAATCCATATACCACACACAGAGGCACACACATTTCTTTCCATCTTAAACACCAACATCAGCACTTCTCTGCTTTGCTACAAGAGCCGAGCAGCCAAGAGAGTAACAGCTCTGTACTTTCCTGGGAAGCTACTACCATGAGCATCACACTTTTGCCAAAACATCAAACATCTAATCAGTGAGTTTATTGACCTTTCCTCTCCATTTCCCTAAGGTGGTCTTGGCTGTGAATTCATCCTTGCAACATGTTTCTGAGCCACTGTAAGGTCCTTGTTCCAAGCTTGAAAAGGTTGCCAAGAACCAAGTGCCTTAAGTGAAACCCTCCTTTGCGAGATGGAACTGAATCAGCACAGAGCAAAATCACGGCCAAGCAGAGTTACAGCTCCATGAGAATAAAAAGGGAACAAACTGCCGCAAGTTACAACACAGCATTTGTAAGTGATGTAAAAACAGCCACATGCCTCTGGAAGCTTCCAAAACTTACACAACCTCCTTTACACTATCCTTTTCATCATGTTTACATTATGGAGCAAATATTGTTAACTTTGAATTAACTTCAAACACTGAGTTAAAGTCAATTTCATTTTGATTACTCGTTCTTGTGTCAAGTTTGCTTTGTTTAAGTTTGTTGCATTCAAAAAAATTAAATAGCTGTCAAAAACCCAACAATATAATAGTTCTTCCTATAAACAAAATTAGACATTGCACTCACCACAACAAAAAGGAATTGAAAACTGTGTATAAAAATATTACTACAGTGTGCTTTGAGTGTAGCAACATAACGAATAAAGCCAAAACGAACACATTTAGAATCACAGAATATCTCAAGTTGGAAGGGACCCATAGGAACATCAAGTCCAACTCCCTGCTCCGCGCAGGACTACCTAAAACTAAACCATATGACTAAGAGCATTGTTCAGACTCTCTACTGAATTTAAGGACAAGCTGTTATTAGTAATTCAGAGAAGATAATTAATAATAATAATAACAACAAATATTCCAATAAGTAGCTAAATAGTAGAAAAGTACTTTGAATTATGCTCTCACAGGGTCTGTTAGACCAGCTTTTTTTTCTTTTCATTAGAAGTCTGTGTGTATCTGTTCATTTGTCCATAACCAGAAAGTTCGATAGTAAAACTAGAGCAGCCTCTCTTTGCGAGCTGCATGCAAATGAGCTTCTATGCATTTAAAGCATGAGAAGCAAGCGGGCTCCGCTCTGAAACACAGACACCGAGTGTGAGAAACCTGGCTGCAATTCATCCAGGAGAAGATGTGCTGCCTGATCAGGGTTTGGTTTAAACTCTGTCTCAGCTGCAGGACCAACACCACTAACATCAACAGCACCACACTACGTAAGGTGTAGCTTTTTAGCCATAAGCCACACTACATTCAGAGCAGACACACACTAGAACTAATTTTTAAAATTATAACTAGATAAGTTATTAAGCACGTTTGTCAGTCATACCTTCAAAATCATATCAACAAGAAGGTCTGAAAACTAGGATGTGGCCCTTGCTTTGCTAAGCCATCAGGAAGCACACTTGCTCTCAGGTTTAATTTTAGTGTCCAATGGCTGGCCTCTCCCAAATTCAAGCATCAGATTATACTTAGAATGTGTAGGCAGAGCTCCCACACACAGGTCAAGATCAGATAAGGGATGTAACATGCTACCAGAAAAATTTTAAATAGATACACTATGCTTTTTAAAGTCTGACCAAGGAATAAACAAAGCAGCAATTATATTAAGCTTGCTAAATTCTGATGCTGAAAGAGATGTCAAACCTTTACTTTCAACATTTTCTGTTTATACTTGCAAGTGCTACATGATTCCATCACTGTAACACAGTAACACAAAATGAACGATCACAACACAAAGAGATTTGAGTACCTAACAACTTATCTAACTGGGTGCAGGTAAACTTAGTGTTTAACTCATGTACTGATCTGTGTCCGGGCTCTGTTTGTACCTTCACACCACTCTCTAAGGACTGAAGAAACACAGAGGATCTGCCTGAGGGAATCAAGCCAACACCCTCAGCAGCTCAGAGCCCTGTTCCTAGCAAGGACAAGTAGCTGGTTCCTCCCACAAAGGTGCAAGGAAATACACAGAAGATAGCTATAAATACACATTTGCCCAATCTAAACAGTTACATTCTTGTTTATATTCTATGAAATAGATTTCTAGTTCCTCACAGAAAATTATTGCTGCCTTTTGCCTGCTTACCTGTCTGAAATAACCAGAAGAAAAGAACGTAAATTCAGAGGAGACCGAGGTACACTGTAAAAACACACCAAAAAAAGCTTCCACCACTCAAGGCTGCGTTTTCCCCTTCTCAAAGCACAGTTCTCAAATGCAAGTTTGATTAGTGTCCATCCAACCACCAAATCCCAATTAACAATTTTTTTCCATAACTCCTGTAACATAGCTATAAATAAAGCAAAGCACAATATTCTTACCTCCTAAAGCATACAGCAGTTCTAAAGCTTGCACCATTGACTGTGCAGGAGGTGGCTGTGAAGAAAAAAAATGTGCATTGTTTAAAGTTATCATCATAGAACACAAGAATTTTCACAAATATTCTTAGATCTTCCTCTTTCACAAAATCCTTAAGTTCCACCTACCTGCCTTCTGCGTACACAGAATGAAGAAGGAGCTCCCAGACTCTCCCTACCACCCTTCCACTGACCACCAGTGCTGCGAGTCAAAACCATCTCAACAGGCTCAGCATCATCGCTATGATGCTCTCCAGATCCGAGGCAGAAAAGGCATACTTGCTTTGTCCAGCAGTGATGCCAGCAGCGACCAGAAGAGTTACTTAACTTTCTCTCCTAATGCTACCATGTTTGTTTTTCACAGCAATACAAAAGTAGCTAGAAACTTTACAGAAAACAAATCTATAAATTAGTACTGCTCTTTTTAACAAGACAGGCAAGCACAGGTTTAGTTCCACAGATATAATTTTTCCCCTTTCTCTTCATATATTCACTGCAGAGTGACTACAGTTACGGTATTGCAGAATCTGAGTTCGTCTTTCTTGGCCTTTCTTGACTTCTCAACACCTCTAACAGCAAACTAGCATACACGCAGTCATCACGTCTGAGTTGTCACACACACTTGCACTAGTTGATTCCCCAAAACACACGTCGCTACCTGACAGCAGACAATGCGCTATGCTTTCCAAATTAACAGGGCAATAGTTACTGGTTAATGGTTCTGTGGGTTATCAGCAAGTCATCCTGTGATCTTTCTTCACCCTAAGGAAAGATGACAGACTTTACAGCCTAGGGCTCACCGAAAGAAAGGGGAACCTGAGCACATTGTCGATTCCCAAAGCCTTCAGCTGCAAGATGACAGGTGCAAGGTTACTGCGCTGCATCTCGGGAACAGTGGACTTGGGCAACTTCTCGAAGTCCTCCTCTGTTATGGGAGAAAACAAAGCAATTTGGGACTGAGTTTCAACTCCTACTGTGCGCAGTCAACATGACAGAATCGTACCGGTTTCAAGTTAAAATTATCAAGTATGAACACTTAACAGGTGTTAAAAGAACTCTAACTCAAAGATCTTTAACTACTGTATTTTAAGACGCTTTAAATAGAAAATTCAATGGGTTTGGCTACATTACTGAGTCTGTAGTCAACCCACCCACACTTCAATTAGAAATGTTACAAGTTCTTCACAGAAATCTGGAAAGACTTTATTTCTCTTCTGTCTAATATTTTTAATCAGAAAATAAAAGGCAGTGTGCAATACTTCAAAAAAGCATTTTTTTAAAGAAGGGACAATGAAAAGTTCAAAACCAGCATGCTTTCAGTATAAAAATACTATTTTTAGTGACTATTCAAACTAAATAAGGTTTTAAAAAGCATATTTATTTTAAAGACTAAGGATTGAAAATCAATTTATTTGGCAATGCCTTTTATAAAGTCCAATCACTATGAAGTCTAAGTCTAGAAAAATACTTCATGTAAGGTCAAAATTCCTGTGCCTTTCATTAACTAACTCTTCTGCAGTAAAGACAGACACACACACATATCCCTATGCTGATCTACAACTCCAAATCAAGACAAGAAATACATTATTTTTACCTGAATTATTTTAATTTCTAGACAGAACCCTCTCCTTTGTCTGTTCTGTCTCAGACTTTCACTAAGACCAAGACAAAGACAGTGTACCTTTTCTCTACTTTTGTCCATTCAGTGCACTTTAAAAGGGACTTTAAAATATTTCTTAAAGCACCCATTAGGCCAGCTCTCAGGCACACAAAAATAACTTCAGTGTAGTCATGGTTTCTCCAGTAAGATACTTAACAAGCTAAGTAAGTTTGGTATATTATGCAGCAGACATTCATTCTTGATTCTCCACTGGGCACAAAAGTTTAGAGAATAAATCACGTCTTTGTTTAACGTGGCAACTGCTGGCAAGCACACACACATTTTTAAAGATATGCTTGATCTAAGTCTCGACGCTCCAGTAAAACTAGAGGGAACCTGAGGCACATAAGCAATGGCAGTGCTCAACTGCAAAGCCTTTTCTCATTAAGCAGCTGATAACCAAGACAGTTAGGTTGCAGGTTTCTGAATACTGGTAAGTCGCCAACAGATTTAATTTAACAGTAATTTTTGTACAGTGCCAGGATCATTGATTCATGAGATGCATTTGGGGTTGGCACCCATTCCTGTGAAAAAGGGGCCACAAAAAGAAGTTTTCCCTTAGTTTTCTGAAGGATTTCTAGTGTCCTTTGTTAGATGCACAGCCTAAAGCAGGCTTTAGTCACAGAAGGGAGCACCACAGGTGGGTATTATAAATTGAAGCAACTGCTCAGAAACCAAAACAATTAAAAACCAAACTTCTCAGCAGACTCACCACTCTAAGAGTTGCATTAACATTACAGGTTTGCAATTGCTGACAATCTCATAGTACCTACCCAGCTCAATTTGTGTTTCTGATTCATAAAAGGTTTCTGTTTCCAACACTTAGCACATATGAACAATGTATTTCTAAATAAGCCAGAGAAATAACGAAGGGAAATTTCTCTTTCTCACTGAAGAAAAAGCACAGTTTTGTTCTCCTTAATCAAATACTTTAAAAACTGTAAAACAAAATGGAAGTCACACCAGCAAGTTCACCTTCCCTACACATCAAATTACTGACCTGTATAAAGTCTGTAACATTTCCCAGAGCGGTTCCGTCCCGCACGCCCTGCTCTCTGATTAGCCGAAGCTTTAGATACTGGTACCACCACAAGGCATTCGATGGCTGTTTTGGGGTTATAGGCCCGAAGCTTCACAAAACCACAATCAATTACAAATGAAATTCCGTGAACTGTGATGGAGGTCTCAGCAATGTTGGTGGCTACTATCACCTACAGATACAGAGAGGATACTGTGAACTCCCCAATTACACTATCAAGCCCTAGCATCAGTCCACAGGACTCAAATGCAAGCCACATGAAAGATCTCAGATACAACAGTTCCAGTAAGCACGCTCTAGAGTACAAAAGGATGCAGTACATGCAGCAGAAAGAGCTGTCAGCTTGAAATAAGCCCAGTTTTTACAGCTTCACAGTCACTTTCTTACTCAAATTTATTCTCTCTTCATAAAAGAACTTGGCAGTGTTTTCAGAAAAAATCATTGGCAGTGTTTGCAGAGAAAAATGTTAACTGACTGTAAATCAAGTGTTCTTATGTAGCAAACTAAAAATATTTTCTTTCTGCTTCTCAGTTATATTGAGCTGTTACTTGTAATGCTGGAGTGAGGCAGGGGATAGGAGGGGAACAGAGCTGATTAAATGTTCCACGTGCAGTATTCTTGCAGAGATAGACTTACATATATGTCCCAAAATATTAAAAAATAATTGTTCCCAGATGACAGAGGGAAATCTACTCCTTATTTCACCTGAAATTAAAAGATTATATCTTGGAAGTTAATTGACTAATGATATACCCTAGAGAGAAAAGAAGTATTTACACTCAATGTTCTCCAACATCAGATGAACAATTTTACTTGTTATAATTCTTGTGCCTGCTGGCGTCTAACAAGTCACCCCTGTGTAATTCCATCAGCTTATCTCAGCCCCAGCACAGGCACTGCCTAAGCAGAAAGCACTAATCATGACCTATTGTATACTTCTGTGACATGAAATATCCAAACAAGACTTGCAGAAGTCAAAATAAAGCTTTTTTTCTACTAAAACCAAAGAAGTTTTAACTTGTTTCTTAGTTGAAAATACAGCACTTACCCACTCTGACACTAGTTTTCCATTATTGGTAGAAAACAGCCATAGACACTTACACCACCAAAAGAAATAATACCAGGTAAAAGCAGAGGACTTCAGAATGTAAGAAGCTGTAACTGGACATAGACAAATACAAGGTTGTACAAAGACTCCTAAAAAATGACAAGTTGATGAAGTAGACAGGAGAGTTAGAACGGACATGTCTAGGGCTGATCAAAGATGCAAAGGGAAGCCAGACAACATGTCCTTGGTTCACAGTTTGAAAACTGACAGGCAGTGTTAGGAGATGCAGAAAGTCTCCTGTGGTAAGTGTTTGCAATATTCTCATGATGCAAACCTGATCTATACAATCTGTGCAACGCAGGCACCCTTCTGGGTGGTAGAAATTGAGTCATACGCAACAGTCTTACCTTCCTGACGCTGTGAGAAACCCTCTCGAACACCTTCATTTGGTCTGGAGAAGGCAGCCCAGCATACATGGGGAGAACACGGAGGTGCTTTTTCATTCCAGTGCGAGAAAGGGCCCGAGCCTGTTCTATGAGCATAGAAACAACAGTCTCCACTTCCTCCTAGAGCCAGAGCAAGAGAGGGGACAGAATGAGGGAGGTTTCACTTTAATATCACATAGCTATCAACTATATACAAAAAATGCACCAGAAAAATATCATTGCAGTTGTTCAAACTCCAGGATCTTTTGCCTAGCTCCCTCAATTTTGTAATATTCTTACATAAATTGCTACTCATAATATATATTTATTTATACAAACATTTATGTTCATTGTTAGTTGAGACAATGTCACACCACAATACATGAGAAAAATCATAAGGGAAGGACTGAACAAAGTTCAGGAGGAAGCACACTTATTTTCCTGTGTATCTCAACTTGTGAGGGCAAAATGGGAGGCCAATCTATTTTGAAAGTGCAGAATGCTGTGGGTCTTGATCAGGAATGACACAGTAACAGCATTAACACCTATTGCTCAACTTCACATTTCATCTCAGAGATCAGCTGTGGCATCTCCCTCAAACACAGACAACAAAACATTTAGACATAGCCTCATGAGATACCCAATTCACTCTTCCAAAGATAAATCAATAATGGGGACAAAGAACTTCTTTTGCAAATATGCAAGATGTTATTGAAGCTCTTCAAGGCAGCTCCTCACTGGAAGAATGACAAGCTACCTCCCATTTACTCTTGTCAGCTGCAAAGTGAGCTGACAGGCATAAATAGAGCACAAGAGACTAGTAAATTTTTGTCTTATAGCAATTTGTTTTTCTGACAAAGACTTCAGATGTTAACCCTAACAAATGTAAATACCATTTGCGTTAACTATTAATGATGACTCGCTGTCAATTTAACACCTTTGTAGGTGTGACTAGCACCAAAAGCCCACACGCTATTCCACTTATTAACAAGGCTGAAAGCATACAGCATTAAATGATTAAAACTATCATCCGTCACTAGCTTTGCTAAATCCAGGCCATACATTTTCTACAAGTCTTTGGGACTGGCCTAATTCTGCTCCATCAATGCAGAAATATTTGTCATCTTTAATGAGATTAAAGTAAGCACAGCTGAGGAAAGCAGGAGGCTGAGGCGGCTTCGCAAAGCCCACAATACAGCACTGTAAAGCAAAAAAATTGCTTATGTCTATACCTGGCCAGTTAAAAATGCCAGTATATCACCATCGTTTTCCATCTGGTGAATTTTCATTGCGGTTTCCACAGTTGATTTTATGTAGTCTGGAACAGGGCTATGGGGAGAGAAAATAGCAGAGGCATTAGCAGAAAAACAGGTACAGATTCCTCACTTCCACAAGGAACAAACAGAGGGCTAGCTTTTGGGCACTATACATCAGCCATAGCACTTTTAGTTCATGATGCATCTTTGGGAATCAGCCTTCAGCAATTAATTTGTTTCCTTTACAGTACAGTATGCTTAAAAACATGTCTGCTGCTATAAGCAGTATCCAAATGTTTCCCAAATTGAATGTTACACCTCCTTACCACTGGTCTGGGAATTTCCTTGCTCTAAGCTAGACAAAATGATACCACAGTTGCACGCTCTCCTAATCACCACTGACAAGATCAAACAGGAACGCACCTCTGTATGTAAAAGATGTCCACTGGAAACATTCTCCCCTCAACAGTGAGGATCACACTGGTATCTTTGCTGGGGTCACCGGTATCATTTTGATTAAAGAAATCCCTGAATTTCTACATTAAAATAAAAACAAATACTTTCAGTTTGATACTGCAAATAATTGAGGGAGAAACCTAAATTCATTAAGAAGTTAAATTACTACAACTTGGATGTTTTCTTCATAAATTTGACAGTGCCAATTTAAAAATTTTGAAGTTTGATTCTGTTGCCTTCTATTCTGTCTGTCTGGGGTTCAGGCACTTAGCACAAATACACCATCTTGCGTGTTTATTACTTTGAAAAGCAAAATTCAAAAAGAGGCAATAAAATTAGATCAGCTGATACAGTTGGAAAAAGCAGATATATAAACTTTTTATTGGATCTTTAACAGCCGCAAAGTCAAAGCTAAGAACATAGAAATGATTGGTCCTAAAAGTTTCGGGTAGGGCTTGCATATTCTCATCCACTTTTGTATGAGCAAGTCAATTTTACAGCTCTTCCTGAGCACAGAGACCACACTTTGTAAAAGCAGAGTTAGGCTGATTTATGAAAGTTTTTGATTTTTGCATTGCGAGACACCTCCATAAATTTAGATTTATTGACAGGAAGTCTTTTAAATATTAAGACCCTAAATAATCCATCTCAACTTTTATGACCGTTATAGAGGTACCATAAACTTTCTGCATTTAAATCAATATTTACATAGTCATACTAACCATTTTGCTCCAATTAACTTATTTTTACATTAACTGTAAACTATTTGAAAGGTGTGATTTCTGACAGTTAAAATTCTGCAAAGGCAAAGTATTGTAATGTTATCTAATATAACATACCAAATACTTAGTAGTGGAAGTACTACCAAGGCACAGCATGCTATCAAGACTTATGGCATATGATATTTGCCACTAAAGGAAATCTCAGTACACCTACATCTTCAGTGCTACGAGTGAGCTCTCACCACCACATCTCAGGAAGGACACAGTGGAGTTAGGAAAAGTACAGAGAAAAGCAATACACATGATAAAGGAGATGGAGTAGCTGCCTTACAAGGCAAGGCTGAAAAGGCTGGGACTCTGCTTGCAGAGCAGAAGGCTGAGAAGACACACAGCTGAGGTCTGCAGAATCAAAGGCGACAGATAAAGTAAACGTAAAATTGGTTTTGCTGGGTTTTTTGGTGTTTTTTTTTTTTAAAAAAAGCCTACACTACTAGACTAGCGGGTCCTTGATGAAACCAGCAGGTTTAAAAGAAATTAAATAAAGTACTTCATTATATAGCAGGTGGCAAACCTCTGAAAATTGCTCTCATGTCCTGGAGACTTACAGTTTCATCAAGCAGATGCAAAGACAAATTAACAAACAGCAGGTCCCTAAACACATACTAGAAGGAAACAGCAGGAATGTACTGTCTAATACCTCTATCACAACCATTGCAGATGCTGAAGCAGCTCACAGAGAATAGACCCACAGCAGGCAGACAGGCTCATACACTCTCTCTAAACAGCATCTCCTATTGCTGCTGCTGCTACAGACAGAACACCGGGATGGATGAAACACTGCTCTGATCCAGGAGAGCATTGCTTCTGTTCCTACTCAAAATTAAATTAATGATGTTTTATGGAAGATACATTAAGTTTCCACAGCCCACAGGTCAATCAGGGAACTAGTAAGACCTCACTGAAATTAAATCTATTCATTTATCACTTATTTTTACTGGTCTATGGTTGTCTCAGATCATTGCTAGCAACAAAACAGAGCTAAACCAATGTCTCTTACTAGACTAGATGAAGCCAAGAAAACATCTTTTTATACGACAATATCAACAAGAGGAGAAAAGGCATAAATGTATGAAAAGTGGATTAATGTTTAAATTTACTTCCAAAAAGTTTGCTAATACAAAATGAAAACCAAACACAGCAACTACAGCAGATTTTTCCCTCTACTCCTTCCTCTCTTCTTCACCACTCAAACAGCAGTCACGCTTCAGAAGCAGCAAGCAGCACAGAGGATAAGCTGTATATAAATAGCAGTGGTGCTGCCACTTAAGGTCACTTCATTTCAAACCAAATCCGTGAGCTATACCTCTGCATCCAAAGTGGCTGAAGCCACAATCAGTCGAAGATCCCCACGCTTCTTCTGAACCTAGGATAGAGACCAAGAACATCCAGAGTAAAAACTATTTTCTGAGATACAAGGCTAGAACCAAGTTTTAGAGCATCCAAATTACCAGTAACTTCTCTTTACAAATACTTCGAAATTACAAGACAGCCAATGAACTGAAGCACCCATATCGCCCCTAGATCTAACAACTTGATGACTCTTTGAACTTCTATGTATTCATTTTAAGACCATTCAGTCTGTAATCATTATAGCTTACTATTAATTCCTGGTGGGAGTCAGAACTTTAGTAGGTTGAAAGCCAAAAACAACCCCCTATCAGATCGCATGGGCAGCAGAGTGAAGACTACCTTTCTGTTAATATCATCTAAGGAGACATTTCAGCACTGGGGGGAGGAAACAGAGGACGCTGTCAGATGCCTAAAGTAAATAGTTGGGTATGCACACTAGGCTGTAGGAATGAGGAACTAGAAATCACCCTCTCTCAAATGGGTTCAGTAATCGGCCATCAGGATCAGTGGTTTTGCGAAAAGGATGAAAGTGATAATTGTTACAGAGAACATTAAAAAAAAATAACCTTTTTTAGTAAGCCAATGGCAATATCTGTATAAAGAGTCCGTTCATGGGCTTCATCCAGCATGAGGACACTGTGAATAAAGCAGAAAGATAAGATTTCAGAAATTCTTTGATTGACACTAGAATCAGTGCCTTCCTGTCTTCTAGAAAAATCATTATTTGAAATCTGCTGCTGGACTATTACTCTTTACAGCCACTTAGAAAACTGTGGAAGTTAAAAGATGCACAGCGATGAAATTTAAACTGAAGGACTTGGGGGTGGGATCCATTAAGGAAATGCTCACACCAGCACATCCAACAGGGGAGTAAGGCCAACCAGTGCGGTGAGAAATGTTCCTTAGCTGCCTCCCAAGATGCGCAACAGCAGTGATCACCGCAAGTGTATGTATACAAACGCACACAGTCTAGGTAACAAACAGGAGGAACTGGAGCTCTGTGCCCACTCAGAAGGGTGTGACATCATAGGAGTAACTGAAACATGGTGGGACACCTCAAAATACTGGGGGATCACGATGGATGGTTATAGGCTCTTTCATAAGGACAGGCAGGGTAGAAGAGGTGAAGGAGTCGCACTCTACATTGAGGAAAACCTCAAATATATTCAGGTCAACTATGGTGACTGCAACTGCTCTGGGTTAAAGTCAGTGGAGTCGTCACCAAGCAGGACCTCACAGTGGGCATCTGCTACCAACCTCCTAACCACGATGACAATGCCGACGAAGCAATACTTGGGGCACTAAAGCAAGCTTCTGGCCAACAGAACCTGGTCCTTATGGGTGATTTCAACTACCCAGACATCTGCTGGAAGAACAATACGGCAGCTTGCACGTCATCCACCAAGTTCCCGGAATGCATAGAGGACTGCTTCCTCATACAAACGTCAGTCGTGCCAACCAGGAATGAGGCACTGCTGGACTTGCTATTCACAAACCAAGAAAGCCTGCTTTGTAATATCTTGGTTAGTGATAGCCTTGGCTGCAGTGACCACAATATTGTGGAGTTCAGGATCCTGCTGAGTGTGCTGAAGGTCAGCTCTAAGGCAAGGGTTCTGGATTTTAGACGAGCAAACTTCAGTGCGCTCAGGGCTCAGTTGGGAGGGATTCCATGGGATGCTTCCATGGAAGACAAAGGAGCTAGCGAGTGCTGGGAGTTCTTCAAGAACACTCTATTGGAAGCACAAAACCAGTTTATCCCCTATAAAGGAAAGGGAAGTAAGCAGAGAAAGAGGCCCCCTTGGATCGACCATGAGCTCCTGGATCTACTCAAAATGAAAAGAGAAGCATACCAGAGATGGAGAAGTGGAGAATTATCTCTTGAGAGCTACAAGGACATTGCTAGAGTGTGCGGAGATGCAGTTAGAAAAACAAAAGCCCAGCTTGAATTGAAACTGGCCATAGACATCAAAAATAACAAGAAAGGGTTCTTCGGGTATGTCAACCATAATCAGAGACAGAAGGAAAACACGGGCCACTGTTAAAGAGAAAAGGAGAGTCAATCACCAACGATGCTGAAAAGGCAGAGGTCCGCAACACTTTCTTCACCTCTGTCTTTACCAACGCTGTTGGGTCCCAGGCTTTGGGAACGAAATTCCCCATTGATCAAAACACAGACCCACCATCAGTGAAGAAAGAGTTAGTACATTAATTATTACAGGAACTTGAACCCTACAAATTGATGGGCCCTGATGCCATCCACCCGAGGGTGTTGAGAGAGCTGGCTGACATCATTGTGAGGCCACTTTCCATAATCTTCAAGAAGTCATGGACAATGGGGAATGGCCCAGAGGACTGGAGAACTGCAAACAAGCCCTATCTACAAGAAGGGCTCGAGGGAGGATCCAGGTAACTATAGGCCCATCAGCCTTAGCAATCCCTGGGAAAGTTATGGAACAAATCCTCCTGGGGGCCATCACAAGTCAAATGAAGCACGTGATTGATAAAAGCCAACATGGCTTCACTAAAGGCAGATTGTGCTTGACTAACCCGGTGGCCTCCTACAACAAAGTGACTTGCCTGTTTGACATGGGGTGGGCAGTGGACATTGTCTACCTGGACTTCTCCAAGGCCGTTGATACGGTCCCCCACGCCCTCCTCCTGGAGAAATTGATGCATTATGGCCTAGACAAGTGGTCTGTGCAGTGGGTGGGGAACTGGCTGACAGGCCACACCCAAACAGCGGTGATAAATAGCCCCTTTTCCAAGTGGCAACCTGTCACTAGTGGGGTCCCCCAGGGACTGATATTGGGCCCAGTGTTATTCAACATCTTCATAAGTGATCTGGATAATGGCATCAAGTGTAGCCTGGTGAAGTTTGCAGATGACACCAAATTGAGTGGGGAAGTAGTCGCTCCAGAAGGGAGAGCTGCTCTGCAGGAGGATCTGGATAGGCTGGAAGAGTGGGCTAACAAGAACTTTATGGAGTTCAACAAGGACAAGTGTACGGTCTTGCACCTGGGAAAACATAACCTGGGAGTGCAGCACAGACTGGGATCCACCTGGCTGGAGAGCAGCTCTGTAGAAAGGGACCTCGGGATCCTGGTGGACAGAAAGCTCAACATGAGCTAACAGTGGCTGCTGCGGCCAAGAGGCCAACAGGGTGCTGGGTTGCATCAAAAAGGGCATCACCAGCGGAGAGAAAGAAGTCATTATCCCACTCCACTCAGTGCTTGTCAGGCCACACCCTGTAGTACTGTGCACAGTTCTGGTCCCCTCTATAGAAAAAGGATGTGGACAGGACTGGGAAGCTCCATACGAGGACAGGCTGGGAGAACTGGGTTTGTTCAGCCTTGAGAAAAGGAGGCTCAGAGGGGATCTCATCCCCATGTGCCAGTACTTATGGGGCAGCTACAAAGAAGATGGAGATTCCCTCTTTACAAGGAGTCCCATGGAGAGGACAAGGGGGGATGGACACAAGTTGCTCTTGGGGAGATTCCGGTTGGACACCAGAGGGAAATTTTTCACACTGAGGACAGTCACCATCGGAATAATCTCCCCAGGGAAGGGGTTGACTCGGCCACACAGGACACTTTTAAGATTCGGCTGGACAGGGTGCTGGGCAATCTTGTCTAGATTGGGCTCTTCCTAGAAAGGTTGGACTAGATGATCCCTAAGGTCCCTTCCAACCTGGGATTTTGTGAAATAGGGAGAAAAATGTAGATAATACCACGTGGCACATACACACTGTTCTTTATTCAGGCTAGCTTTTGGAAAGGGGAGAGGAAAAAGGTCTATCTTTATTGTACTGCATAGGTTTTCTGGATACTAGAAAAGCCCATGTTGGTTGTTCATTTTTCTTTTATGTGATCAGCATCAGAAAGAAAAGATTAATTTAAAACTAGTAAATGAGACAATTCAGACTCCATGAGGCCCATTTAGCTTTTGTTCCATAACCACAGCACCAAATCTTGCCAGGTTTGGCGTTGCAATAATCAACCGATTTCTGACAGTCTTTACAACTTAAAGAAGTCAAACTCCTAAAATAATTTTCACACCTTTTGGTATTTAATCTATAATAACCACACCTTGGTCTAAAAAGATGCAGCTGTTTACCAAATTACACTTCAGCAAGCATTCACTCCGTGTCTCCTTACCTGTATCTTGTTAATAAAGGATCAGCCATCATCTCCCTCACCAGCATACCATCAGTAAGAAACTAAAAGTGAATGCAAAGAAAAATGTAAAACAACCATTATCAGGTAGTCTTGATTACCCATGTGATATTTAAAGATTATTTTCTAGGCTTTTACCTGAATTTTTCCTTGCCTGTATTTTTCTAATGATCTATTAAAATCATCAATTTTTAGCTACGGAGGCCAAACACGTATTTCTGAGTGCTAGTCCAGAGATAAGCAGTGTGATTGCTTTTTAATCAGTATTGATTTTTAAAATTAGTTATTTTTGTATTAAAAAAAATAACAGATTGGCAGTACTGGAACACGGCAATAGAAATTTCTTCACTCTTGTCTGTGACATAGCTGAATCTGTTCTACCAATGACATCCCCTGTGTCAATCCAGTCTTGACCCTCTCAGAGTAGGCTACTTAATATCTATCAGATACTTCTGACCAGGACACAGACCTTAACGTTTCGACAAAATGCAACATTTTCATTTAATACTTCCTTTCTACTAGCAGGGGAAACCCACCAGCTTTATGTAGCCATCAAACAGTCATTTGACCTGGGACTCCAACTGTGGCCTTGAACTAGGCAAGAACTGGTGTGCAAGATAAAAACCTCCAAATTTCCAACACCAAATGATTAATCATCACACTCAAAAAAGAGATTTCAGCTGCATTTAATGAACAAACATCTAAATTTCTTTTGCTTGAAAAGGCCCGCTAGCTTCAGAAAATCAAAAGCAAATTGTTTCATTCATCATCATCATTGCTATTCCAGCCTAGCTAAAGCAAACTCTCATCTGTACCAACACAAGCAACATTAATATTGCTCACAGCACTGAAGAACAGCTGCAAAGCTTGCTACTTAATCCACATTAAATTACTCTCAGCTAGCCTACTCATCTTATGTTTTATCTGTGCTTTTAATTGAAGACTATTTTTAGGGTGCTGAGGATACTTCAGCTGTGATTCACTGCTGCTTTCCACTATGACTTTGAGTGACATATCAGGTCACACTAGCACCCTACTGATATCTGCCCACACCTGCCTTGAAAATCACCTTTAGTTTTAAAATGGTGGCTGACAGACTAGCAGAATAGAACACAAACTAATCACATATTAAGGTTTGGATAGCCAGAGCCATTTCAAGCACACTTTTGGGGTACCCACCTGGAAGACTGAAATGCTATCTATTCTCTTTACTGGGCATCACAAGGTTCCCATTAATTTTGCAAAAGTACTTGAAGAAGTTTCAGCTAACCCTTTCAGAGTAACCACATGTTCATGTTTCACCTTAATTCTTGTAGCCTGTGGATCCGTGCAGTCATCAAACCGGATACAATATCCAACTTCATGCCCCAGCACTGCACCTCTTTCATCAGCAACTCGGCCTGCAACCTGAGAAAAGATATTCTCATAAAAAAGAGACAGCCCACAGCACACTACTTCATGGTATCGTTATTTTGACCATAGCGAACTGGCATCAAAACAGGAACAGAGGTAGTGCTTCCAAAGATTAATTATTTGTTCTCATTCAAACACAAAATCCTATTCAACATAACAGTGCATACTGAGCATACAAGTGGTAAATACTTTAAAAATGTTTTAGTGTAACTTAATAAATCTGTTTCACACTGCTTCTACTCAGGAAAGCTACAGAGGTACCTTTCTGTGGTATGTACTCCAACAGACCTACAAAGGCAGCCGCTCAACCAAGTCACAACGCTGGGGAGGGACCACCTACCAGCAATTGCAGGAGTGCAATAGAAGAACACAGTTGGCATGCAAGGGGAAAGAACAGAGGTATATGGCATGCAGTAAAAAGTTATCAGTTAAGCTGATCTGTCCCTGAACTTACTCAGACTTGGTTTTTTAAATAAAGATGCTACCATACTTTTCCCAATACAGAATCTTCTATTCAGAAAACACAGAGAATGGGCAGAATAATTAAAATAATTAAAAGCAGCAACAATTTTTGGAACAGCACTACCCTGGGCCTGTTTTAAGCCAATAGCTCCTTTAGCTAAAAATCTTGAATTATTCAGACTTATTCTACCGAATATTAGATATTGTCAGGCCACAGTTTCAGCCAGCTACAAAGACATTTAATAGCTAAAGACATAATAAAACTCCAAAATGCATACGTTAGTCTTCAGAATTCCAAGAACAAGCTACTTTCAGTCATTTGAGTGACATTCTAAACCACACCGATAGGCAGCAAATTCATGATTTCACTTGGAATCTTGTCACTCCATCACTGTCAGCCCAAGCATTCAGGACAATTGTCAGTCTGAGTAATGCAAGCAGAAGTTCAGGAATTTCTAAACCATGCCTTATGCCTCTGCAACTACGCATCTTTACCTCTGACAACGCCCTTACTCTAGATGGGAAAGCAGATAAGCACACAGATTAAAAGAAAAATATCACTTTCAGTTCCAGACAGTGCAATAAACCACCAACTGGATCTCTCATCTCCCTGCATCAGCCATGCAGTCCAGGCAGTTTGCAACAACATTCTTGAAGAAAAAGCCTACTGTATCTATACACTAAGCCCTAACTGAGTAATCGGTTTTTTAGGCTTAAAAACAATGTGTTAAGACATCAAAGGGAAAAAAAGAAGTAAGTTTGTTGTGAGAAATCATTGCAGTATACACAACATCTGTAGAACCGTGCACCGTCAGCTGGATGTCTTATGAAGGAGAAACGGGAGGACACTGCAGGCAGACTGCGCAAAGCACGAGATGCAGATCACTGCTAGAGACTGTTTCCTTTACCATGTTGGATCTGGTCAAACAATACTGGATGAGATGAAATAGCAAGCTGTAAAAATGTGTAGACTGAGCAGCTATACAAGAGGCTTAAGCTGATTTGTTGCAGGTACAGTTTAATACATTATAAAGAACAGGCAAAATGAGGGTTACAAAACGGCACCTCAGTTTTCTGTACCAAAAGAATGCTGCAGCAGAAAACTTCAGCCCCCCAAGGTCAGTGTTTGGCAGCAGTTATGAAGATAAGCAGCACTGGGTGCTTTCTGTGCAGACTATAACCAAAGAGTACAAGCTGCTGCCCTCAGCATCCCCTTTTCTTCCTCTCATAGTACACCTAGCTGATGTTATGCTCTCCTAGACATACTATTATCTGGAAAGATTTCTCACAGTAAATTATTTCTTCTTTTCCCTGACACTCTCACAAGGAGAAACAAAAAAAACCAACACACCACACAACAACAAAAACCACAGAAACAAAGATTTGAGAAAAGTAGGTATGAATTGCCAGAGAGAGGTACACAACCTCCTCTTTCTTCTGCTGGGTGTTACTATGCACAGATTTACATCCCTACGTTACTTTGTGAAAGAAGCTAGGGGTCATACAAGCACAGTTCTAGTCCAGAGTCAATCATAGCTCAACCCTGCGCAGCCCTAACTTCTGTACACAGTTCTGCTGACACCACTCAATTTTATTTCAAAGCTTCTACATCTGCAATTCTGGATTTGGAATCTTTGGCAAGACTTACTAATCAGGTTGAGTTCAGCACATAGTAGCAGCAATTCTGTGTGGCAGATAAGCAGAAATGTCTATTCATTCAGGAGCTCATACAGTTGTGATTCCTGCTATTCAGCAAAACCTGCTAATGAACTGGAGGTGATAATGACAACAAACCGGGAAACTCCGGACATGGAGGAACTCACTGAAACAGCAGCAACCCGACGAGGCTGCGTCACTCCAACAACTCTTCCTTCGGCGGTCCAGCCAGCTTCTGCTAGGTACTGCAAACAGTGAGGATAAGAAATGAACTGGTCGTGCTGTGATTGCAGCAAGGTGTCAGTGCTCCACACTATGTGCTTCTTCCTGCTTCTGAAACTCACTAATGCACGACCTTAGGCAAATCACTTAGAGATTTGTGCATTATTGATCTCACCATTAAAACTAATATAGTACAATGCCTATATCCTAAGCACACAAGGTTTCAGAAAGCATCTAAGAGCAGTTCTCTGAGTCTCAAGTATTTTAGCTAGTTCATTTTTCTCTCTTCTCTTTTATAACCTTTTTAAGAAAAAAAAGCTAAGCAGCACAAGTCCTCCGCTCACACTGAAGCAAGGGACATTCATTGTTAGTCTGCAATTTTTAAAGTTAAAATCAAGAACAAACTTTGAAACATTCTCAGACCTTTTTTGTTCCTGTCACAAAAGAGGAAAATTTTACAAAACCACAAAAACATAGACTATTCAAAAAATTTCCAAGAGGAAAGCTAATAAGAAAAGTATACCTTTTTTCCTTCTTAAAACCATATTCCCAACAAAATTTTAAATATGATTCTGATGGAGTAATAAACACCTACTACAGCACAGTGACTACTATTTGTACCAGCATAAACTTATTTGTTGTGTATGGTCCTTTCCTGTAGCGGAAGAAGGTTTTGTATTACAGATATACAGACAGCTCCTACTATCTAATATGAAGCCTTATATTTCTTTCCTTTTGGTCACACACATGAGCACAGGTGAATTCCATCCTCACAGTGCAGTTCTGTGTTGCTGGTTTAACATTTCATGGAAAATCCCCTGAAGAACGACCTGATTTTACTAAGTTAAACTGACACTTACTTGTGGAATCTGCGTTGATTTCCCACAACCTGTTTCCCCCACAATCACCAGAGTTTGATAGCTCTCCACTAGATAAAGTATGTGATTTCTCAGCTGAAAGAGAAGATGGCATTTAAGTATCAAAACCAGATAAGTACAAAACCAGGAAAATAATTTAAATTACAATATTTACATATCTAATAGATGCAGTAAATTCATTTTACATGGAGTTTACTGACAAAAGCTAAACAGTTCTTTAAAATCTATAAATTACATGTACAACATATAGCAATTAACATAAAACTACAAAGCCTGTAAAACTGTCAGTAACAATTGTCAAACGGGACAATCAATTCCAACAAATAAAGAGAGCAAGGTCATAAAATTGCCATTTCACTCTGTAAGGTGATTCTATACTGCTCTTTCAAAAAAAAGACATAGGAGCCAGACGTCATACAACAGATTTAATATACCAAAAACAACTTCTGTACCTTAAAAACAGGCAGCTTTTGTCTTTGTTGTTCAATAGAAAGGGAAGCATAAGGATTATAGATGACGGTTACGCCACTACTCTCAGCAGGACTCTGCCTCTCCTCTGAGACACTGACACCAGGACCTTCTGTGCCTAGATGACATAAGTTAAAATTAACTGGAAGACTACGCTTCTGCCTAGTGTTTCACAATACAACCAAAATAAATATGTTCCCTACAAGTAGGAATTATGGGTAGCAGCATATATCAAAACTAACTTTTCTGTGAAAATAATCAAAATATTAACTAACAGTAAAGACACAGAAATCCTTTCAAATGAAATACAAGTCTCCTGCTGGTTAAAAAAAAATCTACTGTGGATAAGTATTTGAATTTTTAAAAGAAGATAAAGGAGGAAATAAGCACAGAAGAAAAATATACCGCAAGATCTTGGGAATTTTCTTCTTTTTCTGTGCAACATTTCAGATACATCTTCAATATCTCTCTCAGAAGTACATCCGTGATTTTAAGCCAGCCAGTCAGGCATGTAACAGAACTTCTCTTGACAAACATCAGCTGTATAAACATTCAACCTTGCTGGCTCATGAGATACGCCACTCACTTCAGATCTGAATTTACCTCAGTAACCAAAACTCCATTTATTCCTCCTGCAGATCACCATAAAACTACTGACAGCTGAAAATGCTGAATCATGCAAGTGAACTAGAAACAAAAACTCATGTCAGTAACAGAATGTATCATTTCCAGCTGCAGGTTCAACTGGGAAAGCCTGAGAGCAAAGAGAAGGATTCCCCTGTTTTGTAGGATTTGCTTGTTTGAGCCTTTCCCACTTTTTGCACTGTTAAAAAACAGTTACTCCCTATTCAAAGCTGCCAAGCAAGTATTACAGCAAATTGATCCAATTTTAAGAGCAATGAGTGATGCTTCCAATAACTATTTACTCCTCAGGACAGATGGGTAAGTTAAGAACCAGGGACCTGAATATCTGGATTTTCACAAATCAATGAAGTTAACAGATATTGCTTCTCATCACCCACTGATTTTCTTTCACAGCATTTTGCATGCCTTTTTTTTTCAACACACTACTGTCAACATATTACTATGTATATACATATTGTATATACGCATATTGCTATAGTATTCAAATTATTAAGAAGCTGTTTGCTAAACTAATCCTGACTCTGGAATTGCTTTGCAGACCACAGTACACACCACAATATAGTGACCAATTTAAAAATAAATAAATAAATAAATAAATCACCAAACTCGGACCCACCAAGCTCCCCTTTGGGATACATGAACGGGAAGGTGTACAACTGCGTGAAGCCCGAGGGAACGATCACAGAGTCACAGCACAGCGGAGGTGGGGAGGAACCCCTGGAGACCTTCTAGCCCAACACCCTGCTTACCACAGGGTCACTTACAGCAGGCTGCTCAGGTCCTCGTGCAGCCGGGCTGGAGACCCCACACCTGCCTGACCGCTTGTTCCAGAACCTGATCACTCCCACAGTGACAGAGGTTCTTCTCAAGTTTAAGCTGACTTTCTCATATTTCGGCTTGGGCCCTTTGCCTCTTGTACTGTCAGTAGGCACTACCAAGAAAAGACTCGCTCCATCTTCTTTACACACACCCCCCCCACACACCCACACTCCCACGCACCCCCAGGCGGCTGAGGCTCTTCTCCTCCAGGTCGCACAGCCCCACCTCTCTCAGCCTCCCCTTGCACATCGCGTGCTCCAATCTCTCAATCGCCCTTGTGGCCCCTGCCTTTGCAGACCTGCCTGAGTCAGTCCGTGCCTTCCTGGTGCTGGGGAGCCCACAGATCACCCCCGATACGGCCTTCGCGGTGCTGAGGCGAAGGATCGCCTCCCTCAGCCTAACAGCAGCGCCCTCCCTCACGCAGCCCGGGCTGCGGGCGACCTTCTTTGCTGCCAAGGCTGGTGCTCGGTCTCTGCCCGCCAGACCCCAAGGTCCCCTCGCCTCTGCGGAGCTGCTCCCCGCGGCGTGTGACACCGGGGGTTATTCCCCCTGAAGGGCAGGACTTCGCACCTCCCTTTGTTCAACCTCCCGGGGCTCCCCAGCCAGCCGAGCCCGCCAAGGGCAACACACCCGCCGGAGAGCCACTGAACCCCACCCCAGCGAGCTGACGGCGGGCTCCGTCCCCTCCCCGGCCACCCCCGGCACCGGGCAGCACCCGGCTGCAGACAGAGACCTCGCCGTCCCCCGGCCCGCGGTGGCGGAGGAACAGCACGCTTACCCGCTGCCCTCGGCGCCTAATATCCGTGCGACCCCGAAAAGCCCACCGGCTGCCGGAGGCAGTTCCCCGGAGGGGTAGGAGGGCCGGGGACCGCTGTGGGCGGCCCAGAAAGAAGCTTCCCCCAGGCACCAGCACCGCCGCTCCCCACAACCCCTCACCTGGCTTCCAAAACTTCACCGGTCCCACGGGCGCCGCCATCTTGGGGTGAGAGGGCAGCCGGAAGCGGCGGGGCGGTGACGGCGGGGCCCACGTGACGCGCCGCCCGTTGCCATGGAGCCCGGCGCGAGGGCAAAGCTGGCCGTGAGCCGCGGGTGTGCCCGGGCGGGCGGCGGCGCCCCGGGCTGTGTCAGCGCCTCGGGTACTGTGTGCACTTTTGGGCTCCTCAGTACAAGGCCCTTGAGGGGCTGGAGCGTGTCCAGAGAAGGGCAGCGGGGCTGGGGCAGGGTCTGGAGCACAAGTGTGCTGGGGGGCGGCTGAGGGAGCTGGGGGGGGGTTTAGCCTGGAGAAGAGGGGGCTGAGGGGAGCCCTTCTCGCTCTCTGCAGCTGCCTGAGAGGGGCTGGAGTGAGGGGGGGGCTGGTCTCTGCTCCCAAGTCACCAGGGACAGGACGAGAGGGAACGGCCTCAAGCTGTGTCAGGGGAGGTTTAGGTTGAATATTAGGAAAAATGTGTTCACTGCCAGAGCGGTCAGGCCCTGGCACGGGCTGCCCAGAGAGGTGGGGGAGTCACTGTCCCTGGAGGTGTTCAAAAAAACGTGTACATGTGGCACTTCAGGGCATGGTTTAGGAGTCATGGGGGTGTTGGGTTGATGGTTGGACTTGATGATCCTAGAAGTCTTTTCCAACTTTAATGATTCTATTAAAGCATTAAGTGCTGAAGCTTTGGACATTCCCTTAACAGTAAAAATGGCTCCCAGCTCATAATACCAAGTGTAAGATCTATGCTGTCGTTGAGACACATAGAAGCAACACTGCTGAGGAAACCCAGCTGATAAAATCGTCTTTAAGTGTGACTGAAACCTACCCTTCACCTCCAAGCCAAAAAAAGAGTGAAATGCATGTAATGCAGCCCTCCAGATACCACTCCTGTTGCTAAAATGAAGTGTATAACCTGAAGGAGAACCTAGGATTTAAGGGCCTTGAAAAAAATGCCTCCAAAAAGACCTTGTCTTGTTAAGTAAAGCTAATCGCTTCCCTCCTCCACACAAAGGACGCGTGCGCCATAGCCGATGTACTTCTCACCAGACAGCTGAGGGACTAGAACGAAAACCACCACAGTAATAGTTAATAGATCTAGCGGTGCCCTACTACAGGCTGACGGCAGCCCATGAAAGTTATTATTGACTCAAATTTAATGTAGACTTTGAGTTAATTAAGTATAGGCTGGAGTTAAAAAAACCCAACAAAACAAAAAAAATTCCCAGCTTCCAATAAGTTTAGCAATGCTGCCAAAAACTCATGGAAAAAAAACCAATCACATTTTCAGTTCTTATTAATTGTTCTCATTCTTCATTAATAACTTGACATGCTAACAGTGCGGTTGTGGTGATGGACACAGACTGCACTTCAAAAGGCCTTACCTTCATGGCCACTTGTTACACCAAGCTTCTAGGTAACCGCTTGAAAAAGAGGTTATTTAGTTATAATTAAAGACATTCTTAAAATTCTAGCTATTTACTTCAATATACTTTTCAGATTAAGTCCACTGTATGAAAAAGAAACATAACTCATCAACAGCATTTTATATCATCAGTATATTAGCAACTGTTGAGAAAAATTCCTACTAATGGCACATGGAAAGAGTTGCCTATTAAAGTATGAGATAAACAACGAAGATAAAAACTTATATTTGAGAAAACATTTGCAGATAATTATTGTGGAAGTAAGATTGCACAGATTTTGCAAAGAGTACAACATTGTATGGTTTTGTGTTTACAGAAAATAGAGTTGTTAAAAATACATATTTCAAACTTCTTTACATCTGGTTGAAAGTAAGAGTATTAAACTCTGAACTATCAAACATTTACAGAGTAGGAGAGTCAGAGCTATTACATTTCCGTGATTGTAAGCGCAGAAGAAAAGGGCAGATTAGTTGCATCCTAATCAGTATGTTAGTGCGTTGTCCATAAACACCACTTCTGTAAGCTCTGTATGTCTGACTTAACATTACCTTGCCGGTGTTCAGCGGAGACCCCTGTGAAATTTCGCAGCTCAGTTTTAACCTTCCCCTTTGAAGCCCAGCACCCCCAAGGCACTTGTGCAAGCATATCCCTGAGTTTTTTGCAGTAGCAAGAGTCTCAAGAACAACTTGAGAAACAGTGTACCTTTGCTTCTGCCACAGCTGCCATGGTTGGACTAACAAGTTTCTGCACCAGCAGGTTACTGGAACTTCAGTGCCTCAATGTACGACTGTTTGGGAGGATAGTTTATTCATTTGGGGTCTTTGTTTTTCTCCAGAAACGGATGGATTAAAAAAAAAAAAAACACCACAAAAAAAAACTTGCATGAAACCTTAAAAATAAATGGTTCTATTTCTGACTTTCTTGTTATTGCATGTCTGGTGGACATAAGACTTTCAAGAAGTAGCAGCAGCTTCACAGATTTCAGATCTACTCAACTTTTCCCATAAGACCAGACAGCATTACCAACCATAAAGAAACCAAACAATATATATAGTAACACCAAGAAAACAGTCTCATTTGGCTCTGCTACATAGTACGTTCTTTGGAATATTATCCCTTGCACACATTTATTGTGTGATGTCCAACAACCCAAGAATTCTTATCATTCTAAAGAAAAGGTCATTTGAAATTCAGTCATTGCAAAACCCTTGTTTGCCTGACACATTAGCTCGTTCTGCCTAGCAGCACAGCTTCGTGTACAGAAAATGTAACGTTCGAGGACTAGTAGCGTCGTGCTGTTCTACTAGTTTCTAGATTATGGTTACTCCAGTTCAGTTCTGTAGCATGAAACAGTTTGTGGAGACTTTGTGCAACACAAGACTAAGCTTAAGACTGATTTCAGAACCATGCAGCAGTCCTGCTATTCATCTTTGGAAGAGCTTTAAGCAATATTATTTTCTATACCTAGATTCCTTAACAAAAAATTAAAAATAAGGTTTGAGCTACTGACCTAAGACACTGCTAACCCATCGGCTTAAAACATGTAAGAACAGGTGGAAAAATGAAAATCTGACAGAATACTAGAAGTCAATATTGGCTTTCCAGTGTTATAAGAGTTGGTTTTGGTTTTTTTTTAAAGACACCTCTGAGCCTAAGGCAATACCGTAACTGTATCTGTTGAAGTACATTACAGTGGCCTTCACACGAAACCACAATTCCAGTATCACTGTCTCGCAGTTCGAGTTTGTTTCCCAGCTGCTCTCACAAACACACTGTAGGCCAGTACTGACACGGACGCTGGATGCTGTTCCTGAGGTTCTGCTTCTCGCTCCAAGTGAACGTGCAGGTCATCTCTCTATGATCCATGGTGGCCTCATAACTAGAGAGCCATTCCTCTTAGTCAGTGGAGGCGAGGCATGCATTGCATTATTGGACACGTAGACTGCCTCCCTTGACGCATGCAGCCAGCTTCGCTTCCTTTTTAGATTTCCTACAAACGCTCTAAGATACAAAAACTCCATTCTCAGGAAGTTGTCCCTGGTCAAGTCTCTGGAAGCTACTGTTATCCTGACCAGCTGGTCCAACACCTTATTCTTCTTGTTGCAGCTGGATAACTCTTTGAGGTTGATGGGCTTTGACCGGGCATAAAGAATCCGAAATTCCAGGTCAAAGTGTGCAACTGCAGGGCCTGAGAGGATCAAGATGTTGCTGCTGTTCAGCTTCCCATCTGTCCATGTAAAACTAGCAAAGGAAGAATGAGAAAATTCTGAGTTAATTGAAAATAAATAGTAAACAAAGTATGAACTAAGAATTCTCTTTCATCACGTTTAGTTAGATTGTTCTTACAATCCAAGTGATGAGTGGTGTGGGTTTTTTAGGACAATCGTTGCAAATAAGCTGCGATAAGGAAAGCAGTTTTGCAACATGGCTGTTTTTCCTCTTCATGTAAAAAAATCACGTAAAGCAATAGAAGGAAATTGGCACTTGCCTGTAGGAGCCTGTTGTCACTCTAATGCCATCAATTAACATGAACTTTTCACGGACTTTCCCAACAATTTTGGCACCTGACCTCGTGCAGTACGTGTTCCCTGTGATATTCCGAATTCTGATCAACTGTTAAAGATACATCGCGTGGATCTCAAAGTTAAATTATTGCATTTAAAGGCATAACACACAACGATACGATCACTGATGAACAAGCAGAGGTTGCTGTGTGGTGGCACAAGATTCACCCTCTAGGAACCAAATGATAACTTTGTCTTGTTTTACTAGGCAAAGAGGTGGCATTAAGGGGCAGACCCATAAACCGATTGTGCAGAATGTGGTGGTAAAAAAACTCCTGCTGCCAAACGGAGGGACCCGAACTCCACAGACTCCTGAGAACTTGCTCCTCCATCAGCCTTCAAAGACTCAGCAAGCCTGAGCAACTCCAGTCATGCTTTAGGAACTGGTCATTCCTCCTGCATTTCCTTGAATATTCAACTAGTATTTGTGCTCAGAAAGCAACTGTAACAGCTGCTTATAAAGACTTCAGTTTTTCTGTTATTTGCCTTCTTATGCAAGAATGGTCAAATCTTCCAAGAAAGAGCTAGAGCTACAGAAAACCCATTTTAAGCTGTGGCAGCAGGCAAAATAGTTTCTTCTTGTGACAGCTCAAAGATTACAGCCATGAGAGGATCGGATTTCTATCCCTATGAATATGACAAGGCTCACCTTTTCCTGTTCCAGGTCAACTCCCAGATCCCTGCACATTTTTAGAAAGTGGGGAAATGAAGACTGATCTAGAAGGATATATGCTTTAACTTGCCGCTGGCTACAAGCTTCCAAGAGGTCTTTGAAGATATCGGTATCTGTGAAGGAATCCATAACCAGGGCAATCATCTGCAACAAGTTTCAGAAGAAATCATGAGGCTGTCTCCACGGCATCCCAAGGGAGATGGCACATGAGGAATTTGGCTTTCAAATTAAATATTCCCTCCCCCCCTTTTTTTTTTCCTGGTGGTTATGGAACATAGTATAGTCTTCTGTGACATGGTATATTCTTCTGCTGTTCACAGGACTGCTGAAACATGTAACAGATATTGAAGAAAGAGGAGAGAAAGGAAAAAATAACTAATTAGCATAAAGTTTTGTCAAGAGAATGGTATTTTGGTAAAGGTGATTACCGAGTACAGTACACTGAGGTACAGGAGACACAATATACATGGCCCCCGCCCCTTCACTGTTATCACTTATTCATGTCCCCATATAGTTAAATAGAAAAAAACCCCAGGTATTGAATTTATGGACAGAAATTGATGTTAAAGATTATTTGCCCCGATTTTGTTGTCACTTGGCTGATTTATAGCCGATAACGTAATTTAAGAGTTTTATTATCGCAATGTAGAATTTCATTCTTTACTACAAATTTCAGCAGCAGACATCGAAGCTTCTTTTGCCAGGATCTGTATCTTTTTTGGTTCATTAGGCATGAGTCATCTAGTCTGAAAGCCTAGTGTGGAAAGACACCTTTCCTCTGTTTAAAAATCAGAGTTCATTGCTAATTAGCACCAATGGTAGCTCCTGCATCTCTTCAGTAGCACATTGCTCATGGTGTTTAATTAAGGTTGTTCTAAACCCTTCCCTTTTTTTCCTTCATAACTTCACCTTCAAGAAAAAAATTACAGAAGTCTGAGCATTTTCTCCTTTCCCCCCACTTCCAGAGCAGTGCCAAGACGTACGAAGGCAAGGGAGACTTGACACCTCTCCAAAAAAACCGAGCTGATAGAAAAAGTATTTTGCATGAGGAAAAGTAAGACATTTTGCTGCCAGTCTTCTTCAGCTGCGTCAGTAACTTGTGGCGTAACAGGAGCACCGAGTGGATCGTGAAGATGTTTGGGGGTGCTGAGACCATCCTGGAAGAACCAGAACAGCAGCAAAATAAATGCATTGCTTCAGGTTTCTTCCTCACCCTGAGATACGGCAAAAACAGGGGTCTAGCTCTCTATTAGACAAATTCGGTCTCTAATTCCTATGCAAGAGGGTTTTTTCTTGTCTTTTCCTCAAAAGCATTGTGTGAATAAAAAGGTGAGCTTATTTCCAAAACAAGTTTTCCAGAGTCTTTCGAACTCTTCAAATAGGAAAAGAAACACTTAAAAAAAGAATTCACTTGTGTCTGACTGCTCTTTACATCTCACCTCTCTATTTAAGATAAAAATGAGGTTTCTCTTCCAGTTATTTTTCAGATTCTCATGATATTTCAAGTCAAGACCTGATTATTGGCCTAAGCTCCAAGAGTAAAACCTCCCTTGGAAGCCAGCTACCGCCCGCGCAGCTCTGTCCCTCGGGCCTGACCCCCAAGCTTTGCTGTGCACCCGCTGCGGAAGCGACAGCTACTGGAAAGAGCTGAGACCGGACAAAAAGGGCTGGGAACGGGCACGCTTAGGACGGATGGCTCTCAGGTGCCAACTCCCTGCGTGAGCTTAGCGAGGCCCGGAGAGCACCGACGCGGTTTTCATCAACATGGGGAGGGGAAAGCTTGGAAATACTGAACCTATTAAAAATAATAAATACAGAAGATGGTGGGGGAAAAAAGCAATAAGAAAATAGAAAAGAAAGCAAAGTCAACTTAAAGTAAAACAAATAAAGCGTTTACCTGAGAGTAAACGATGGGGAGAAGGGTGGGGGGAATGGACGTGAGGAGGGGGGGTGGGGTGGACGTGGGCGTTGGGGGGCGGGCGAGGGGGGCCCCCCGGCCGCCAGCCGCACTCACCTGCCGGGCGGAGCGGATCTGCCGCCGCACCGCCTCCTTGCAGCCGTAGAGGCTCTCCCCGCAGCCCGGCTGGAAGTGCGCCTCCACCCGCGTCAGCCCGCGGAAGGCGCCGCTGGCGAAGCCCGGCCAGCCCAGCTCCAGCGCCGGCGGCTCCAGGTCCGAGCGCTCGGGGAAGTAGGTGAGCGAGGAGGCGTCGGGCGAGGCGCCGAGCGAGGGCTCGCCCGCCGGCTCCGGGGCCGCGGCGGGCGGCAGGGCGCCCCGCGCGATCGCCTGCACCTCGGGCTCCGAGAGGAACGGCGGCAGCTGCTCCCGCCGCAGGAAGGCCCGCAGCGCCTCGGGGCCGCCCGCCACCAGCTCCTCCAGCGCCAGCCGCTGCGCCTCGCTGTAGGGCCCGGGCGGCCGCGGCGGCCAGCGCCCGGCGCCCTCCTCCAGGCACTGCGAGGCGTTGGCCATGGCGCGGAGCCGCTCCGGGCCGCCGCGCCGCTGGCCCAAGCCTTTATAGCGGCTCCGCGGGGCCGGCCCCACGCGCGGGAGGCTCTTCCCCGCCCCGCCGCCCGGCCCCGGGGGAGCGGGCAGGGGGCCTGCCCCGCACGGAGCCTGCCCCGCGGGCGAGGACCCCCGCCCCGCTCCCCTCCGCCCGCCCCCTCGCACGCCCGGCGGCGTTGGGAAAGGGGCGTCGGAGCAGCGTCGCCCACGGGAGAGGCGCGGGTGGCGGAGCCGGCTGGCCTCCTCCCGCCCAGGGAAGCATCCACAGAAGAGCAAACCTTGAATTACGCAGGGAGAGTTAAGTACAGCCCTCGACCTGCTCCCCGGCCCCGATCCAAAGGCTGCTCCTAAGGTTAGAGGGGGCAAGCGGCCCTCCCGGCCGGGCGGCTTCGCTACGGGCTGCTCTGCTTACCCAGGGCTGCAGGGAAGCACCAGCAAGAGGGGAAGCGCTGCCTTAGTCACCCAGATTCACAATGCCAGGCAAATAGAAAACAAAGCTCGGCAGCGATCGGGTGAAAAGCCCCATCGCAAAAGGAGATTATTTGTAAACTCTTTCTTTTCCTTGTGGGAGCACTGTAACAGCTGCACCGTGTAAGGAAGTGAAAGAGCACATAGACAAGCAAGTTGACTTTACATATGATCAAGCACTGCTGAGCATGAGCTCCTGAAAATACAACTCAGGATTGGCTTTGAAGGTGTGTATCAGCTCCCCCTCTGTGACTTGCTTCGCTCCAGGTGTTCCAGCTCCAGGGACCAGGCAAGAAAGTATCTTTTAAAAAGCTGCAGAGTGGTTATTTTTTCCCCCACCTACACTTCTTCATACATCTGTCTTACAGCTTTAGGGAAGGAGCGGCTGCTTTGAAATCCAACAAATAAAAGTAGCCAAGCCTCTTTGTCCGTATAGATTTCAGAGGTAGAAACGCCAAAGTTCATAGAATAAAGTGTTACTCTCTACACTTAAGTTGCAGCCTTGCTGAGTTTTGGATATTTTTCTGTTTATTCACTCATTCATTGCTCTTTACAGGAATATTCAAGACAACAGCTGAAACATGCCATCTACTGGACACAAGCACCCATAAATAATATGAAAATACATAACCCAGACTCTCGTTTGCCTTGGCAGAATTCAGTCTGACTGGTCACTGAAGTACTGGGGCAGAGATCTAAAGATTAACAGTACAGGGCAGAGCTCAGAGAGCGAATCCACACAGTGCTCAATGACCGATCCAGCAAGCACAGACGTGAGCCCACACATGCACAGAATACTGCTAAACAAATATTCAGGTAATGTCTCTGCAAAGCAATCCAAGATCCATTTAATATAAAAACTAGAGTACTTTCAAAAACTAGAGCGGCACTGCAGCTCCCAAACTAAGTTAGTAGCAGATAAAGGATAAACAGAGGAAGTGCAGAATATTTCAGATAGGACAGTCGGAAGAGAAAAATAGGGTTTGTTTTCACTTTTACACTTGTACTTGTACACTTGTACTATATTAGCAAACATAACCCTTAACGTTTTGTAGTGCATTTGTCAGTTTACTTCTGAACAGGGACTTTGCCATGTGCCCTCAGTGACTGTCTCGTCCCTGAGTTCACTCCAAAGCAGAAAGCTGTTTACAGAAGCTCTTAACGGAAACAAGAAGGTTCAGACATTCCTCGACTGAGCAAGAATTGGAAACTCATTTTACAGCACTAAGACTAAAAGTTTTAATTCTGTGTAACAAGTTGCACAAGAGACAAAGTTCTTGGAAGTCACCCCAAAAGAAGTACAACAGGTATGCTGCAGCAACAGACCGAGCTCCAGCTATCGCCTCAGCTCCCACCCGCAAGCACAAAAACCCGACACTGCAGCAATACATCCCCGTGATTAGTCTTACAGGTCCAATACACCTAGCTTTGCGTTCCAAATACTAGGAACATTTACAGCAGGCCTGTACCTAAAATGGGAACAGCGATCTTGGAGTACTAAGTTGCTGCTTCCTGGTCTTGGTTTTAAAAAGATGCTCTTCTGATCATGTGTATATATAAACACACCCTCCTCTCTCTCTCTACACGAAGGTACAAGGGGACAATCAGACTGAAGAGCTAGTTTGCTCAGTCCATTTCAGAAGGCTTAAACGATGGAAAAAGGATAGAGTTGAAGGTAAAACTTGAAACTGCTCCAACAGACCCTTCACAACTTTGGTGGAGGAGTAATGTGTATACAGCTCTGAAGTCAGACTGAAAATAAAATTAGCTTTATGGCTCTTTATAAAAGTTGTTTCTCCTCATGCCAAAGATAAAGTAAAAATAAAAGTGAATATTAAAAAGAAAAAAAAAATTTGAGTATACTTTGATGTAGGCCAAATCTCCAAAGCCACTCTGGGCAAGATCAGCCTGACTCAGATTTTTCCAAATCTACATAAATTAAAGCCAGAGCATTAGCAATCCTAGGAAGCAGCAATAAGTTTACTTTTCAGGTTAAACATCCAGAATTAAAATAAACCTTCACCACTCATGCACGTAAGAGGCACATGTAAGTAGTTACAGTATAAACAAACCCCTCTTTTTGTACTGCTTAAATTGCACGGTATAAAACAAAGTGCTGGAGAGTGATGCACACACGTATTAAAAACATAAAAGTGTTGGAAGGAAGCGGAAGAGTCAGCAGGCACAAAGTGACTGCGATTTGAGAGTGGAGCTTTTGTGTTCTGCATTCAGCGCAGTAATCATTTATTCAGAGAAAAGAGTGAAACGTCCCGGAGGCTGCGCAGGCTGGCACTGATGTCACGCCTCTGTTTTAGATTGCATCTTCCGGTGTATTGGGTCATGTAGTTTTCAGGTACACGTCCCCTCCGGGACAGGATATCCACCATGTGGCTAAGCTTCGACCTGATAGTGGAGTAGTGGAATTGCCTCTCTTTATGCAGTTTTTGGAAATATCCTGCCCTGTGACTGCTAGAATATTCAAAGGACCGGAGAGAAGATAGTGAGCCGGTAGAGCTTGCAAGAGAGCACTGGGACGATGACGAAGACAGCGATCGCAGACTAGAACTTGATACAGCCTTTCCCAACAGAGAAGATCCTTCTTTTGACAGTTTTCGGTGAAGCAGGGGTGTTTCTGTGTACTCATCTTCCTTCGTCTGTGTCACCACAGTCTTCAGCAAAACTGATGTCTGAGTGCCCGTCGTTCTGGGAGTGACGGAAGTCTGAGTGCCGGTTTCTGCCGTCACAGCGCTGGTCTGCGTGGCAGCGTTACACATGGTCACTGCAGGCTTCTCTTCCCATGGGCCAGTTTGAGTCGATGTGCTTCTCCGTTCCACTATGGCCTCTTGATCTCTGAACCACTCCTCTTCAGAGAGGCAAGAATGCCCCAGGTTACAAGGTTTGCCTCCAGGAGTATCTTCAGCCTGATCTAGTTCTTTCAACAATTTCTTTGGAGTACTAGCCAATCTGGCAAATTCTGCTCTCAAGTGGTCTTCTACTGTATATTCTTTAGGGGACTCTATTCTGTTCACCAGGTGATCAAATATCCCACTGTTCCTGCAGCTGGACAGCCACTTAGGGCTGATGGGCATCGACTGGGCATAAAGAATCCTGAACTGGAGGTCAAAATGTTCAACCACTTGGCCTGACAATAGCAGCAAGTTACTGCTGTTCAGCTTCCCATCAGACCACGTGAAACTATTGAAAACAAACCAAGATTCACAGTTAATCTCCAGTGCATTTCAACATGTACAGTTACCGATAGCAAGACTCAGCTTAGAAGGGCTGTGCATAAGGAAGGTGTAAAGTCGATAGACTTTTCACTTCAAGTTCTTGTGCGGGAAGAACTCTATTTAGCCATGGGCAAGTGCTTTGCTAGCAATTAGTTGTATAAACCAGTTTTCCAAAGTTGTTGCCAGTTTTGCGTTAGTTCTATTTAGGACTCAGCTAGTCCACTTGCCATCGGCATTCATTAATACCAGGCAAACAGCAAAGTTAATACTTCCTTCTTGCAGAAACTCCCCCTTTGTATAGCTTCATCAGGCACCAGCAGACCCCAATACTTGCCTGTAGGAGCCGGTTGTCACTCTAATGCCATCAATTAACATGAACTTCTCATGGACTTTCCCAACAATTTTGGCACCCGACCTCATGTAGTACGTGTTCCCCGTGAGAGTTCGAACTCTCATCATCTGTTTCAGAAAAGAAGGGAAAAAAGTAACATCAGATTTAAGTTAACTTCCAGAAAGTTTTTATTAGCAAGTCTACTTAAGAGCAGCTACGCACACTATGGAAGATAGGAATGAAATGAACTTCCTTACACTGTCTGCATGTGAGTGTTAGTAGTTACACAGTGCTAAATTTCTGTTAGATTAAGGAGAGCCTGTGGAGAAAACACATTATTAGTTATTACCCACAAAGGGAGGAGCGTTTTCCCGGCCAGAGAAACTCTCACTGGGGTGAACATAAGCCTGTCTAAGCTGAGCCGTAACACAGTCATGTCAGCTTATATTCAGAGGAGTTAAATCACCTGCGTCACATCATCCAAACCCTTTTAAAAGAAAGCAGCTATGTATTAGGAAAGAAATGAGATGTGACCGGAGCTATACCACCCTTGAGCTTCCTGCGTTTCTGTTTTCCTTAGCAAGCAGTTCCTTGAGCCAAAGAATAAACCTACTTAGATCCTGCAAAATTAGGTGCCTGAAAACCATTGCTTCTTCAGGACAGGGATGACCGTGTATGCTCCGCCCAGCACAGCGGGTTGTTGCATAGCATGGCTGTAGCTCCCACATACGGGTCGCGTAGGGTAGGAGTAGACGTGCTGTTTCCGCACAGTTTTCACTGAGTTTGTGAGCAGTTTCAGATGTTAGAGACTGTACTAGAACCACGTGATATTGAGCCCTGATCTTCAGGAGCAGAGAAGCATGTCAGAAAATTCCCTTTTATGTCAGTTATCAAACAGACGGGATGCCTTAGTCTTTCAAGAGAGCCTGACGTTTTATAGAAGCATAGCTCTGGTATCCTTAACTATAAACTGTTGCACAAAAAAATAAAACCACACCATACCCACCCACGTTTAGTACTTACACTTTCCTGCTCAGGACAAACTCCTAAGTTCTTGCACATTTCCAAGAAATGGGGTAGAAAGTCCTGGTCAAGAAGGATATAGACAGGGACTTTGCGGTTCTTATAGGCATCCTGAAGGTCACCGAAGATATCAATATCTGTGAAGGAATCCATCACAAGGGCAATCACCTGCAAAAATAGTGACAACGCTCATTCGAGAGCTTTGTTTTACACAAGGCCAGGTCACTGCCTCCCCCAGCCATGTTCTCCTGCTGCTATCATCAAAGACAGATGCACATTTCTGTGTCCTGCCACGCAGGCCCCCGCAAGTTGTAAGAGATTTCTGTATTCCCACAATGTTTCTATAAATTCACTGTGCCCTAGAGTGCAAAGCATAAGCCTGAAGGGATTTTGTCCCCTCATGTCTGCTGCTGCTTTCGAGCACTTTCACAGCCTGCATTCCTACAAAATCTCCTGTCATCTGGCCTTTCGGTAATATTGGGGAAGCTATCACAGCAGAATCAGGAATCCAGACGAGCCACCTCCACTCCTGTGCTCCCAGCATGGCACACCTGCTACAGATAGCCACTGCCTGCAGCAGAATTAGCTCAAATGGCCCCCTCACTGTCACAGCTGAACATCTCACAAACCCCCATTGCTTTCTCTTTGTGTGGTAGGAGGGGAATGCTGTCCCTATATAAGTTACCAAGAGATACACTAGTTCTGTGACAATGTTTTTCACTATTCCCAGACTCTAATTAGATGTATTCTGACTTCCCATCCCATACCTTCACAGGAAATCCTTCCACTCACTCAACTCAACAGTTCTTTAAGGAAGGCAAATCCTAAGATGAGATGATTTTCGCTTAATGTGCCAAAGACAAGATGACAGTCTTACATTTACGAACAATCTCCCCAGCTAATTCAGAGCACTGTGTCAGTGCTAGAACCCTCACCCTTCAAAACGAGGAACACACATCTGTGTGGGGAGACAAAGCCATAAAGGATTTGGCTTTGTGACTTACTTTTCTATTCCCTTTCTTAGACCAGCATCAAGGACAGCAATTATACAACCACTGCGGGTACCTGGCACCTGCCCTTCGTGGATATGTAAGGCAGCCACGCACTGCTGTGACTCACCCAAGGCGTATATGCATGCAACACAGCTGCTCTGTGTGTGGCATTGCCTGGTCTCACAGGAAAGGTTTCCCACAAGAACAGGCTACGTTCTGCATTCACACCTGTGCCCTGCTCCCTGAGGGACTGGCTCCGTATGGATGAGTTCTTAGGTATAACACACAGAGGCATGTTGGTATTTCCAAATAAAATTAGCTTATGCTTGTGCTTCCTACGTGTCTCCTGTGCTTTTCTCCACCCTATTACTTATCTAAGTTTCAAAGGAAGATAAAGAAAAATAAGATGCTTTTGACAAGACCAGATGAGTAAGAAAATAACCCCTGAAAACAGAACAATCCACCCTAAACCCCTTGGAAACACTGGTGCCTTCAAATGACTCCTCAATTAGCAGCACATTTGAGTTCCAATTCCAGAATTTGCAGTTGGAAAAGGAATACCTTCTACTCAAAATGAGCAAAGGTACAGTTGTGTTTAGAGGAGAGAGAGAAAACCCTTTTCTCCACACTCATCCCTTCATGATAGAGGGGGCAAGATAGCAACAACGTCCCCTTTAGCCACTTGAATAACTGCATTTTAGCGAGCACCTGAAGTTTTCCTGTTCCTCACATTAACCCGAAGAACTCAGACGTGATTGAGCAAAATCACACAACGCCTGGCAGTCAGTAAATTACAGGCGGTCAAAATTTCTCTCCATTCCGTGTCCATAAAAACACTCCCTGGATCAGGCACATACACAGCAGTGCAGGAACTGCTTGCCTGGCACTTGGCTCGGTACGAGGGAAAGCGTTTGGCAGGATGCTACAAGCAAGAACATTACAAACAAGTAGAGCTTTTAGGAGAAACAGAGGATTTCACAGATTTTACTTGAATCACCAGACTAGTCTTTAGCAGGTAGATGAGAACGGAGCTTCCCCTGTGACCGTTTCTGGCAAGAAGCCCATTCTTCATGTCATCCTCACCCACACCCTAAGCTTCTGCACTCTGAAACAAGTAGCGACTAAGCAAAATTGCTAATTCAAGGTGTGTCATGCGCGAGCAGAAGTTACATGCAGAGCCAGAGGTTGCTTCACCTGGCCACCCGAAGAGGAAGCTATGAATTTAAAATTTAGCTAAGCCAATTGTAAGGCTGCTAGTGAGAAGGGTGGTTCCCTCCTGGGGATTACAGTTAGAGGCTATAAACTCAGGTAACGTAACGAGTTACAGAGAACAGTTAGAAATTGCTGCTCTGCATGATCTTTTTAAGCCATATTCTGCATCAGATCAAACCCATCCATTCCTGTAGGAGGAAAGTCCCGCTCAGAGCCCGTCTGCACATTACTTGGGGGCCAATTAATGAGGAGAAAAGAGTGAAGAAGCTAGATACAGTCATAGGGTTACCTCTGTAGATATCATTCTTTGATAAGAAAAGATGTGACACAAAAAAGGCCTCTAAGGGACAGTAGGAGATTTCTGCAAGGGAATCTGTCTTGCAGAGCACATCAGTAAGGAACCTGCAATAGGAAACCTTCCACTTTGGGTAAGAGCAAGGTCAGCCCGAAGCCGGCGGATGCTTTGCCCATGAAGAGCAGCAGCGGGGCTGCATGCGGTACTGCGGCGGGGAACTCTCACCCCGCTGCCTCCGGAGCAAGGTCAGCGGCAGCGCGGTTTCAGGGGTGCAGCACAGAGGAACACTGCTAAGGTGAGTACCAGTCCCTGGGTGCCACGAGCTTGTCCTACCGAGGCCTTCCTTACTCGACGGGGTTTTAAAGCCACTTGGCCTTGCTTGGAGTCTGGCAACGGGGACAGTCATTGATTCTGGCGCTGATCTGTGCTTCCATTCGCTGACCCGCCGGAGAAGGGCCCCGGGCCGGGGGCGTTGGGGGGCGGGCGAGGGGGGCCCCCCGGCCGCCAGCCGCACTCACCTGCCGGGCGGAGCGGATCTGCCGCCGCACCGCCTCCTTGCAGCCGTAGAGGCTCTCCCCGCAGCCCGGCTGGAAGTGCGCCTCCACCCGCGTCAGCCCGCGGAAGGCGCCGCTGGCGAAGCCCGGCCAGCCCAGCTCCAGCGCCGGCGGCTCCAGGTCCGAGCGCTCGGGGAAGTAGGTGAGCGAGGAGGCGTCGGGCGAGGCGCCGAGCGAGGGCTCGCCCGCCGGCTCCGGGGCCGCGGCGGGCGGCAGGGCGCCCCGCGCGATCGCCTGCACCTCGGGCTCCGAGAGGAACGGCGGCAGCTGCTCCCGCCGCAGGAAGGCCCGCAGCGCCTCGGGGCCGCCCGCCACCAGCTCCTCCAGCGCCAGCCGCTGCGCCTCGCTGTAGGGCCCGGGCGGCCGCGGCGGCCAGCGCCCGGCGCCCTCCTCCAGGCACTGCGAGGCGTTGGCCATGGCGCGGAGCCGCTCCGGGCCGCCGCGCCGCTGGCCCAAGCCTTTATAGCGGCTTTGAATCCAAACAGCGCCGCGCCGCCGCCGCCAGTGGGGCAGCCGCGTCCCGCCCCGCCGCGCGGTTGGCTGCGGCGGAGGCGGCCCGGCCCCACCGCCCGCCCGGCCCCGCCAGGCCGTGCCACCGCCCCCAGGGCCGGCCGAGGGGGGGGCGGCACGGTCCCGTTAGTGCTCGGCGCCGGAGGCCGCCCCCCGCGCCCCGCCGCGGAAGCCCCTCTGGCCGAGGGGCGGCCATTCCACGCCGCCGGGCCCGCACCCCGAGCCCCTTCCCTGCGGCTGCAGGGCCGGGCGGCGGGCAGCCCCGCCCTCCCGAGGCACCGGGGGCCCTTCCACCTTCGCCCGCATCGAGCCTCCCGGGGGCGGCCCCCCTGCCTGATGCACCCTACAGCCACCTGGCCTGGCGCCTCAAACAGAGCAGCACCCAGGGTGGGCTGATCCAGCTTCGGCCTTCCTGCGTGTCCCCACAGGGAATTGCTGCCAGCGGCAGGACAACGAGAAGTTCCGCTACCCCGCTGCCTGGATGGACGCCTCTAGGCCCCTCCTGGCAGCGCCGACGGTTCTAGGAGAGGCAGGGACATTTAGGCAGAGTCCCAAAATGTGAACCAATGAAATACAACTCGATGGCCGTTTTTGTATTATTAAAAGAAATTTAATAGAATTTTTAAATTAAAAAAATTTAATCTCTTTATTAAAGACGCTGAGTCAGGTCCTAATACTGTCAGACATACCGTTTTGGCATGATTTTTACATACAATTTAAGATTTTATGCATTGCTTCAACATGTTAAGAAACCATCTTTTCATACTTACAGTAGCAATAAAGTCAATTCCATACAATATCAAATATCCTTTTAAAAAAGTTTTAAATATATTAGACTCTGATTGCCAAAATGCCATTTTATACACAAAGCTGCTAATACAATATACAGTTCTTACATTATTTTTTTTCACGTAAAATACATTTCATCAAGTTTTATTTGTACATTGTTTACTACTGATTGATGGAATTACAAATTATTGCAGAAGGCTTGCCCTCATTTGTTAATATCCTGTCCATGCAGCTGTCCCACCGAGCTGTACCAGGGTTACCGACGCCACTGCAGTCCAGTCGCACACGGCAATCTATAGGCTGAAGATGTAGAGGTGGCAGCACTAAGGCTGCACCCCCTCACTGTTTTAAAACCCGTATAGCATAGCTTTGGGAACAGGTATCTTGAGCAGAGGCTCCTCTACTACAGCTTCCGCAGTTGAAATATTGCAAAATAATCTAGGTCATAATCGTGCCATGGCAGATATTGCCTGAGGAACCCAGTGGTACTTAAATAGTGTGGGGGAACTGAGGAGTCTATTACCAGTGTGGCCAACATGAAAGCAGCAGAATAAAGCTGAAGAACAACCAGGGACAAGAAGTTCTGTTGTACAGCCACAGGCAAAACGAAATTAAAATGTAACTACTAGCTGTGTTCTGCAGTAAGACGCTGGACCTTGCTACGACGAGTGTGTTCTGGACTCTCCCTGTAGAGAACGGCTATAACCAAGCAGGTCAATGTGATTTGTTAAATTAGAATGAAGACCCTGCTCATTTTCTTTCTGTGTGTTTAGGAAGAGTGAACCAGTGATCACAAGAGAAACTGAAAGAGCAAATAAAAGCTTCAAAATCTGGTATGCTCTGAACGGCTATCCCCTTGCAAAATAGTCTTCAAGTTAAAGAACAGCACTGTATAGTCACCACAGACCTTCCAGAGACTAGTTACTGAGTTGCCTTTAGCAAGTACGATAAGGCACAGAGATACCCAGATGTAGGGAGAACACCTTCCTGCAGATGGACAACAGTTCATCTATGGCTCGCTGGAGGCCAGTGCCAATGCTTCCTCAGTTAAGATATTCCTATTTCATGATATTGCTGATTTAGTTTAAGCAGAGATTTGGGTAAACAGAGCTCCAAGGTTAAAACAAAAGGACACCAAACAGAAGATGTAATGGCATCTGGGAGTTTGTAAGGGCTTTCAACCCCATTAAACAAGACCCTGCTCAATAAACTAGAGAACTCGCTGCCTCCACTGAGTATTGCACTGATTCATTACTGCTGCTGCCCTGCCACGCTATTCTTCCCTGCCATGAGTTCCTCATCCATGTGGTTCTTCAACCACACTGGCAAGATGGTACCGAATCACATCAGCTAGATCTAGTCAGTTCTTCCCAAAACTGGGAGGCGTTTAACATTCAAGAGCAGCACAGAAGCGAGACTAAGTGGGCTACAATCGCATCCCTTGGTATGTGAAATACAGATCCAGGTCTGACCTCAGATCCCAGCAGTGGTACTTAAGCACATTTCAGTGCTGGGACTTCCTTGGTTGAGCTCAGTAAAGCTGAGGCACTATTCTGAGACACACCTTTTGGTTTATTTTTTCCCCCATCTAGAAAAAGTCTTTCAACTGGAAAGTAAAGCTGCTCTCATCAACCAGTTATGCTAGAAACAGTGTGACTTCAGCATACGGGAAGATTTTGCACGCAGAAGGGTTATTCTCACGTGCAGCTCTGCCTACAACAGACGTGTCAATACAGCCACCTTCTCAAATTGTTGCGTAGTCTGTGTGAACAGCTACAGCCTTTGGCTTACTGCTAACAGAACTGGGACCCTAATCTGACCTTGAATCTGTACTTAGATGTTTATTGAGCCTAAAAACACTGAGTATAGCATAAAACCCCCAAATCCTCCTCTAATAAGCCAAGTGCTAGATATGGCTATCACAATATGATTTCTAGTTTCTACAGCTTTTTAGCAATATTAAGATCCACTAAAATAGCCAAGTGCCTTCTGCTATATACCTCAGAGCTCTCAACTGGGATGGCCTTTAACACACATAGATTTGTTGTAACACTGCTAAATTTTATAATAAAAAGCCATATTCCTAGAAGTAGGCTCCTACAAAGCACATATAAGAATATCTATGTGTTTAATATTCCTCCAAAAGCCCTTTTGCCTCTACAAAATAGCTTACCAGAAGCAAGTTAAATACCCACTTTACAGAATTCCTCATCCTAGGCCTACAACCAACAACTCTGCATGCAGCATGAACTGCCAGCTCCTTCCCTGCTCGTATTCGCCAGAGGCCCACAGGCAGTGGCCACTGTATCCAGAATGTCACCAATACATATGCACGAATCCATTCTAGGTCACTGTTCAACAGCCTTCGCAAGTCCCACTCCAACGCAACTTCAACCCAAAGCCAGTGGCAGATAAATACTTGGTATGGCTGTGAAATACATCCTTGAATTTTTGTCCATTGCTGACTCTCTTGCCTGAATAAGAATCGATTTCATCTGATCAGACGCCACTAGGCTTCAGTGAGCACGTTAGCTTACAGCAATAAAGCCAGAAGAGCTGTACTACAACCAATTTTACAATTACAATATGAAGTCCAATTAGGGGAATGTTTTGTAATCTAGAATCTGTAATATCTTTTGCCCAACAGTAAATCAATTGTTGGTTTGCTCAAGATCACAGCTAGAGTGATGAGTTCCTGGAGTTTATATGTAAAACGGAGTGAAATACCAATGGACTAAACGCTGGTTGTCTAAAATAGACTGGCTTCCTACAGTTTTAATGTATTATCAACTCTCAGTTAAAGCAAGCCTCAAACTACTTAACACTACTGCATACAGCAGTCTCCTCGTCTCTTGCTTGGAGTCAGGTAGGATTCGATACACTTGATAGCACTGAATTGCTCTGAGAAGGAAAAGGGCCTGACTCCTCCTTCCCTGGGAGGGTAGACATCAGCTGGGCCCAGATTTTGCACCACTGACAGCCTAGTGGATAGCAGCACCAAAATTTGTTACACTGAGTCCAGAATTCTCACTAGGATGGATGTGGAGAAATAACCACCACCACGGGAGAAGAGAAGCATCTCAAAGATCATCTCTCCCTGTTCAGTAATACCCAGGCTACACTTGGCGTTATCCCAGAGTATTCTTGAGGTAATCAGAATACCCACTGTGAACCACACACAGATGCAGTGAAGTCTGTCCAGTTACCAAATCATCCTCATTCTACTAGAGAAAGACTTTTAAAATCCCTTAAGGTTAAGTCAAGGACAATAGTATTTTCTAGTCTTGTATTTAGCATCAGCGTTTCAATAATGGAGGAAGCCCAACTTCTCTGAATGTTTCAAAACATACGAAGCAACCCCCTGCCTTTAACTGAACTGAGGTTAAAAAAAATCAACTGCTACAGTTTTCTAATTTGTTCCTAAAACTGGTGAAGGAAGAGAACTGTATCTTCAGAGTTCAAGAAAGCACATTCCTGGTCAGCCTGGTAATAACCTCACAGGTCCAAAAGTGTTTCCTGCACAGCATGGTTGTGGCGGTGACGACTCTGCTGCCTTGAGGAGCTGAGAATGAGAAGCCCAGAGTCCTGTATCATAAAAAAAAAATCCAGCTTGGGCTAGATTTGATGGGGAGCAGAGGGTAGTACTCAGCAGTGGCTGGCAGCCTAAGTCAACTTTTTATAGCCTAGAAAAAAGGAAAGGCAGTCAGGGTTCCCAAAAGGGGGAGTGTACGTGTGAAGGGTAAGATTGATGTCTTACAGCCGCCAGCTAAAAGGAAGATTGGTGGGAGCTACATTTGCTGTTGCTAGGCTGAAGCACAACTGTGTGAGCTGGATTTAATCCACTGAAGGCTTACAGAGACCTAAACAGGCTTATGTTTTCAGAGTTTGGAATTTAAAGTGCCCGGGAGGACACATAGTCATGCAGGCAAATAGTTACATGTGCAGTAGGCCCCTCTGTGCAGAAAAAGGGTTGAAGATTTACAGTTACGTCTATTGATACAACTTGTTAACTCAACTGTGGCCAGCTCCTCAGAGCGGTCTCCCACGGGCACTCTCCTTTCACCTCCCCCAAGTATGCCAAGCCTTACCTTGCTGAAGAGCCAGTGCCAACCCCCCAGGTCGTTCTGTACTGGTGCTTCTCAGGCAGTCTGTCAGAGCTAACGTGAACTACACTAGAACACAGGTGTTGGTGTGCCAACCGCGCCACGGCAGAGCGCCTTTGCTAGGTACTGCACGGCGCTGGGTGACTCCCTTATACACAGATGTATTTAAGTCTTCTGCCACTAACCACTACTGATAACTTCAGCACGGGAGCTAGAAAACCAGACAGAAAAAATATCCTGCCCTGCTGCAATGTTCACCTGCCGCAGCCATGATTTAACATTTATTTATCAGCCGAAGACTGCAGGTTAATGCAAGTGTTGTAACATCTAGGAAGATTAGCAAGGCTTTCATGACGTTTCTAGATCAGTGTTGGCAAGCCTTTCCTCCTCAGCCCTCCTGAGCCCTGTGTTTCTGGAAATCCAGAAAAATCGGAACGCAAAGCATACTGCCCCTAGTATCTGTGTTGAGCGTACAGAGTAAATAAACAGAATCAATAGGAAAGTGAGATCAGCAAAAGTCTTTTCAGTTTTAACAAATTAAGAGTCTAAATAGTACAAATAAGATTTTTAAATTACTTATCCCAATATAGACCTTTGTCAGTATTTTATTGCAGTAAAATTCTATTGCCAGGGTCCCTTATTGCAACATCACTTTTAAAGCCTATTGAATGAAGCCTGTTCCAGGAAAAGTTCTGCTTAAAACCTGATGGCAGTCTGCAGTGATGAGCTTACATGAGCAGAACAGGATCCGGAACAGTTTTTGATGGTGAGCTGTCACTGCAAGGCGGTAACACCTTACAAGTTTCCTAAAGCAAGCCCAGCATCTACACTTGCTTGTTGCTCAGGCCCTGTAAGTGCTGGATCCAGCTGTATGGAAAACAGCTCTGTCCACTCTTGCAAACCCCGTGTAGGGGGGTGATCTCCCCTCCAGGGTATATGCATCACTCAAGAGAGAAAATTCAGGTCTGAACTGTCACCTCACAGAAGCTTGGTGACTTACAGCAAGAGGCTCAGATGCAAAGATTTTAATTCAGATCCTTTCTTCATTCCAAGGCATCTCATGACTTCTCAAGGATGGGGAGGCAGTGCACCATACTTTCTTCCCAAGGGAGCAAGGCTAGGGCAACTCTTTTTACATCATACTGATGTACATCCCTTCCCCTCCTAAGAGCCTTGCTCCACCTGCATTACTCATTCAACTGCAATGGAAGTAATTGGCAGGGTAAAGTACAATTCAAGATGAATGAGGCCATCGCAGTCAGGATGTCCATAACCAAATTCTCCCTTTGGAATGCAAACAACCTGGCCACCGCGATGGATCCAACCAGCCCACCCACATCTTGTTTCCTCTGGGGCGAGAAACAGATGAGACTAGGAAATTCTGCAGCACCCATGTACCTTCTCTTCCATTTCCTCCATGGGAGCTTTGAATTTCAAGAGGGGTGGATCACCACTGGACACTGTGTAATACACTGAGGTCCCATTGGAGCTGTAGGGAGAAGTCCTGGATGCGATTAGGTGTGACTTGGCCTCGCCCCCGTTCTCGGCAACTCCTCCCATGCCGCTGCTGAAGTGGGTGCTGAGGAAAGGGTGATTGAGGAGTTTGGCTGCAGCCCGCTGCCGCTTAAGTTCGGAGAGCGTTTGATGGTTATGCTCCTTGTAGGCACCCCAGAACTGCTGTGTGTCAGGGAGCCCGGGGTTGCTGTAGGGCAGCACGTGGCCTGGATTACTGTCAGGGTCGGCGTGCATACTCCAAATGTCCCCGTTGGAAAAGGTGTACTGGTAAGTGCTGGCAGATGCCATGAGTCCATTCTGGAGGGGGATTTCAGAGTCACACTGCGTGCTTTTGTTTGCTAACTCCGGGAGAAGGGAAGAGTTCTCCAGCACTGAATTCTGTAACAAGAAGACATGAAAGAGGAGCATCTTCCCCTGTCCGTCACAACACAGTACATCCCTGTGACAGCTCGCTAAGCCTGCTTATACTAAGCCCTTCCACCAGCCAGGTACTGCAGCACAAACACTAAATTCACCCACTGACAGGACCCTATAATGCTATGAGCCCCAGCCAGGAGCTGGTTCCCAACCAGGAACATAGAACATTAACTCAGAAGGACTCACTCACCTGTTTCTTAGCTGTTAAGAGAAATACACACACTATTTTTTCTGAACTTCCTGGTTCACTAGGGCCATATCTCAAAATTATGCACCTGTAAATCCAAACCAGTCTTTCGACACGAGTGGGATATCGCAGTTTATACCAAATGATAATTTGGTCTTTTGCTTACATCTGATGGATGAGGTTTACAAATTTTTCAGCCACCTTCCATCCCAGGGCACCCACTGCTATTGAACCTGCACTACTAGCCCTCCTTGGTCGCTCCTGTAATACTGAGGAGATTCCTTACAGGGTCGGTATTCTCCTGGTCAGGCCGAGTCTCCCCAATTTCTCCAATGAGACCAGAGTTTCTTCCTTCTTCTGCTGCCCCCAGCTGCTGCCAGACGATGGCCTCTTTCTCGCATTCCTTCCTGTAGAGGTTTGTTCGGTCCGAAAGGCTGGCCCTCCTCACCACCTTCCTGCGGGACAGGGAGAAGGGGCATCGAAGCTGTGAGCAGGACATGACATTTCCTCTTACCCTGTTGCTCTTCTCACCTCCTCCTCACACTTCACAGCCTCTCCCACTGGAACAGAACGTGAATTTAGCTTCCTGGCACCCATACAAAGCAAAGGCACTACTGTGGATATTAAAGGTGGGAGGAATTTTAAGGAGTTTTAAAGTAGTACTGCAAATCTGCATTAGACCTCATACAGCTCTCCTAATGGACCTATGCTGCAACCGGTGGAGTAAATGTACAGGGAAAGAGCCCACGGGCTGTTTAGGGAGTTTCTAGTGAAAGAACCACTCTTCGAAGGAGGTCTGCCTTCAGAGCAGAAAGTCAGCTTCTGCCTTTCAGAGTTCATTCAGAAAGGGCAGATGGGTTGTCCTCCACACGCCACCACAGGGTGCTTTGCAGCTACATCTGGGTGGCCAAGCTAATGCACTGGGTGCCCCGCAGGGAACAACACACTTACCCCCGGCTGCCAGTGCTGGAGGTCCTTCGACTCAGGGAGGATTTATGCCTCATCTGAGACTTCATGATCACATCGTGTTTGTGTTTCAGCTCCAGAAGTAATACTTTGAATTCCTCCTCTTCACACAGATCTATGGCACACACAAACCAAGCATTAATCAGACAGTTCAAATGCGGTACCATTAATGCCGTGTTACTGACTGTGCCTGCCTAGTATATACAAATACAAATGCTAGGAGGAAGAGAAGGGAAATTGAAGCAGAATATGCTTAGGCACATTAATCTCTAAACAAATTAGGGGAGGCAGGATGGTTTGGACACCTAAACAGGAACAGAAAACAAGAGCTGCTGACTGTGACGGGGGCTCAGCTTTGCGATGGTCCAGCTAGGTTCTGTCCCATCTCTGCAGCATGCTGAGCCTTTCCCCATGAAAGGATGAGAGATACACTGACCACTGTATCAATGCTTCAAGGTGGGAGGAAAAGACATTTCTGTAATTACCAGACTGCAGCTCCCTGAATACAGCATTTTTACTTAAGTCTCCAAAACTAAAAAGAGTACGGACAGAAGCAAAAGCAGATCAGGGCAGAAGATAAGAACTTCCAACCTTCAAAACAAGGATGCACAGATTTTTCAATTAAGGCTCAGAAAACCTTTTGCCAAAAGAAAACGTGGCACAAGGTTATAATACACATGGCCAAATGCAAGCACTTTGGCATTTTTACTTCCAATCTGTTCCAAGGCTTGCGTGTGCTTTCTCTTTCCTCTCCAACCCCTTATAACTTACCATACTTCACTGCATCAAAGCAAAGCTAGACAACCAGGTCTTAGGGCTGTACTGAACAGAGCTGCTCAGGTCCAAGACTACAATAAAAGAGCAGGGAGGCTCCCAAGCACAGGTACAGAGGGATAGCGTGAGTAAAAACACAGAGGAGAAAAACGTGGTGCTTGAGAAATTCCTTCTCTCTTGTTTTTATGAGCAGGAAGAAGCGTTTTCAGAAGTAACAAAGTAGGTACTTTGAAACTTCAGTCCCAGCTAAAGTAACTGCAGCTTTGATTCTAAGGACACCTGAAAAATAACATTAATGCTTCTGAAAGCACCATGTGACGACTCCAGCATACTTAGGGGGAAACGCTTTTCTCAGCGATCTCTCTTTTTTTAAGCTTAGTAACCTCACCTATTGGCATCTCGTCCAAAGATGTCCTGGCACTCAAACTAGCCCCATGGGACACAAGCAGCTCAGCCATCTGCATCTAAAGAAAGGGAAAGAGAGCCAAGTTGACAGAGGTATTTTAGGCAATCGCTTTCCTCCTTAAAGCTGAAAAGTTGGAATAAGATCAGAAGCAATGTCATGCATGCTCAATTCGCCTCAAATTAGTCTGGTACGTGTGTGATGTTAAACATCGTTCCTACCATTCAACTGCACAGACATACTCCCCCCTAACTTTCACATCAACAGGTTCTTTCTGGAGCCCCAGGGACCTCATGTGACACTATCCAGCGAGTCCAGCCCTAGTAGAGATTTCTTCCATTTGCAGAGTACTCTGCAATTTGTCCACACAGAAAGAAATGTTACCCTGATACACGACTTTTGCAACAAAATCATTACCTGTCCCCAGAAAGCAGCAGCATGAAGAGGTTCCCAGCCGTCCCAGTCCTTAACATCCAGGCTTGCCCCCTGGTCGAGGAGGACTTCAGCTGCATGCAGATAACCATTGGCTGCGGCTATATGCAGCTAGGAGACAAGGAACAGAGCATGAACCACCTGCAAGGACCACGAATGGTTTTATACACCAAGTTTCAGTGGCGTTTCTTGGATAACATCTGAGTCTAGATCTGGACAGCCAGCACATTTCACACATTTGGCAGATGCCATCAGGTCAAAAGCAGGTTGTATCTGTTACTAAAACTCAGAATTACCTACATATATTTCTCTTTAGAGAGGAAACTGCTTAACAGTTCTTAAAAAAACTTACATATATGGGTTAGAAAAATGACGTTCTCACATTTTAAATCAACGGCTCTTAAGTGCTTCCCAATCTGTAGGGAAAGAGCACCATCAAAATGCAAGCCTGCAATGGAGAACATCACCCACTGTAAACTGTGCATTCCTCTTGCCAGAAGAACGTCTCCTCTTCCCCACTCAAGTGCTGGGGCTGCGATTTGTTTTGATCAAATTTTCAGCCTGCTTTAGTCAGGACTCCCTCTGTGCAATTGCCCCTCCATTCACACTACAATTGTTGTCACCATTTGAAAATCAAACCCATTTTAATCATTAGCTACTTTTAGTTAAGGGAATACAATTTTTCAGACATTGGCTTCCAACTACAGCCACCACTTTGGACACATCAGTAAGTTCCTTTAGTCCCCCACAACACTTCATGTCTCTGAAGATTTTCATGATTGCTTTCTGCTGTTGCACCTCTGAGCAAACCATTGACCTATGCGCTACTCTGAAGGTATGAACTCCACTCAGAGTTCATCCTATTTCAACTGTGCTGAGGAGGAGAATTAAAGCTTCTTTTCAAAAATTTCCACGTGCTTTCCACCACACAAAGCTAAATTCTCATCTGGAAGTAAATCCTGATGCTTTCTGGCAATTCAATTCATTTCTACATAAATATTATGGCACTGGGTCATGCCCTCTGGAGGCTATATGAATTAACAAGGAATCACCTGAGGGTGATATAAAAAGGGAAGCCGAGACGTCTGCTTAAATTTATGTATATAATCCTTGTTAAAGGGAAAAATGCATTTAAAAAAAAAAGCTGTAATAAAAGCTTCAGTCATCCGAGTTTATTTTGGAGGGAGCCTGCCCTCCCCTTACACTTCTGGTATATACTACAGGTCACAGTTTAGATTAAGAAACTTGAATGCACTGTCATGGTCTGGCCATCAAACAAACAACACCAAGTGGCCTGGACACCAGTTACGTCTGGACCCAAGCATCAAATGACCAGGGACATATGAAAGTCCCAAGACGTATGACAGCATTACTGAACTTTCCCTAAGTTGGGGCTGTGAAAGCAGGGGTTTAAGACACACATTTGCAGGTGAAAAAGAAGGAAACAGGACTAGGATTATTCAGCCTTCTCAGTCCCTGTCCAGCCAAATCAGACGCCGACTTGCTTTGTGCTGTACGTTTGTCCTGGGTGCTCTCCTCTGCCCGGGGCAGATGCCATCCTACGTGAATAAACACAGCACTCTATTGACTCTGCATGAGCCAGATGCTATGCAAAGCAGAAGGAAGAAGAGGCAGAAAGTCTCCACAGTGCCCAACACCAGATCCTGCTCCCATGAAAACCAGAGGATTCTCACAGCTCCTCCACGGGAGTTGGATCAGACTACGAGACTAGTGAGAAGCAAGAGATTACTGGGAGGTCATTCAGTCCCATTTCCCTAGAGGTCTCAGAAGTGCTATGTTCTGCGGCTCCCCACTGTGGGATTTCTTGCACATTTCTTTGGAAGCTGTTGGTACAAGCCACTGTCAGACAGGACCCAGGTGCTCAGCGGCCTTGCTGCAGGACCCGAGCTGCTAGACAACTGACAGAGCTCACACGAACATGGGATTCGCTTCAAAAAAATCACAGGGCTGGACATAACTTAATGTCAGGTGTACTCATGGACAGTGCCTGTTCCTATGTGACAATAAACTAAAACAGGGAAAGAGATGAAAATAGCTTCCTCACTCCTCTCAGTGACTTGTATGCGTCGATTTGTATAACTCCTGCCACAGGGCAGGTTTCATAACCTACAGGCTGAAGGAAGGCCAAAGTGAAGCCGCAGCAGTTTCACTCACCAGCGTAGCACCTTGGGCATCAGTCCTGTTCAGGTCTTGTCCCGTTGCAAGTATGTCGTGAATGTCACAGATCATGACCTGCTCTGGAGCAGCCCGCATCTCATTGATCCTTTCCTGTGTAATTCCTGTTAAAATTCCAGTTGGAGAGAGGAGAGTTGGAAGGGGTCTTTGTCTCCATTGGTTGAGTAAAATTAGACTTAATTTCTGGTTGATATGACCTCACATCCTTTTCAGAGGCTATGTAGTTGAGGGGACTGACAGCTGTCCTTCACCCTCATCGTTATTTAGGAATCAAAGAAACTAGACAGAGTCAGGTTCCAAGAAATTATACCAGGCAGCAGCTCTCTACTTTTCTCCAGAGGCAAATCAAGAGCTGAGAAACAAGGTAATTTTTAGTACTACATTGACCCATTTTTGTATTTCACATTAACTCGATCTCCTTACCTTGATAGGCCATGCAAGTCTCAATGACATCCAGAGTTGGCTCATCTTCACAGAGGTCATATGGCATGTTGCCATCTGCATTCACTGCCAACAAGTCTGCTCCACTGCAAGGAGAAAGCGGCTTTACACAAGAAAGGACCTCAGACATCCTAGAGCAGACAGTGCCCAACACTGGGATAAACGCTTAGCAAAAACTAACTGGGGTTTAATAGTTGCCCAAATGTCACCAAGATTTGTGTGAGATAAAGGTTTGAAGCAAGGCCATGGAGCTATGAATGGGGAAGATAAATTCCAGAAGCTACACATGCTACGCCTCCTTCATAGGCTGTGGAGCACAGGAGCACTGAACCGTTCTTGTCTTCTCCTCATCCTGGTACTGGACAGACTGGCAGCTTCCCAATGATAGAAGTGATTTATTTGCTGAATTTCTGAATAACAATGCCAAGCAATCACCATGTGCTTGTTATCTGGGCATCTGGCAGTCCTTCAGTGAAAAGTTTGCAAGGACCAGAAAAGTTGGGAAAGATAGGGGCTGAACGGTTCCTTCCATCTAGCCAAGGGCAAGATGGCAAAAAAAAGTAATTAAAAAAAACATCCTGTCAACTGGTGAATCTGTCTTTCTGATTCACCAAAGGCACTTCTCTAAGTGTTTTAGTGATCTTCAGGAATTCAGTATTTGGAAGTAAGATTGCCAGCTAAGCTGATCACTGTCCCCATATTCCCATAGTAGAAAATTCCCAGCACCTTCTGAATTGTGCCATTTTAGCTAACTGTTAAATAGTTTCAGCTAAAATCTGGTGTACCTTGACAGTTACCAGCCACGGAAGGACAACAGACATTATCCACTTGCATTTAGATTCCTGTTTATTTATTTATTTTTTCCCCTCTGCCTGAGCAGAGCAAACTACATTGAAATTCACATTTGCAAAGTGCCAGCATTAGCTTAATCAGCAAACAAAAAAGCATGGAACTGAACATCTTTTGTGGGCTGCTTCCTCTGATGGTCTCCAAGGGTTCCAGGTCCCATCACCAGTACCATTGCCTTCAAAGGCAGCGTTCAACCAGTCATTTGATATGCGACACCTCCTGTAAAGGACAACTTTGATCCTAGCAAACAAATTAAATCACCCCATTCCTCAAAAGTCCAGGAGAAGACTGTTTCTGAGCATGGGATCATTACATTAGGCTACTAGAGTCCAAATTTGCTGGCAACTACTCAACACAGGGCATTCTATGACAACTAAGTCCATAAACTCCAGTTCTTCACCTTGCCACCCATCCCCATCACACTCCCTGGTTTTCAATTAAGAGTCAGGAATGCACCATATTGTTCCACATGTTTGCTCCATTTTTATGCCCCCCCCCCCAATCCATCCAAAAATGTCCTAACCCAAGTGGGAACGTCCAAGGGATGATAGTTTGCATCCTCTGCTCCACTTTCTTCATTATACAGCCAAAGAAAAAGGGCCAAATTTTCAATGCTAGTCTTCCCAGATGACAGCATCGCAGGAAGAAGTCTCCCTCCCTGAGGGAGAAGCAGCAGGCGCTGCTGGGCAAGGCAGCATGCTGAACGCTCCCAAAGCGCACTCTGCTCCCCACACCGTCGCTCCGGGAAATGGAGGAGAGGGCTCCATACAGAGTCAGGACTATTTGCTCCAGACAGGATTCATAGCAGGTGCTCATTAAGTGCCGCACATGGCACAGCTCAAAACACATCTGGCTTCCTCCTCCTTGCTGACAAGTCTAGAAGAGACTTGAGCTTTAGGGCCCTGGTAAAGCAAAGCGGGAGGTCCAGTGCAAGCACCCTGTGTCACACCACTAGGGAACAAATGCATTACAAGAAGCTAACTGGTTACTAATTAAGAGCCAGTAAGACAGGTCACAAAGTTCACTCAAGTATGAGCTACACAAACATGCTGCTGTCTTCATACATCAGTGTCGCTTTGACTGAGGGCCGAATACTTGATGTCGTGTTTAAGAGTTTGAGGGTGGATCCTGCTGGCTGCTCCTATTTCTACCCATCCAAGGAGCATGGTTCAACAAGCCCAAACACAGGCATGTACACACCAGAATACAGGCAAAAAGTGGCAAATTTTGGCCCAGTCTCCAGAAGCTTCATGAAACTGAATCCAGGCACCTAGGGTCCTACTGTGCCTCCTCAGCCTTTCTGCCCTTCCTCCTCCACCCCCTTCTCCCCTGAGCAGGAAGGAGTCCCACAAATATCCTGAAAGCAGGGAACAATCGGCACCACTGCAATCTCGCACGGTACTAAGCAGTCTCGGTTTCCATCCACAGAAGCTGTGGGTAGAATGAGATCTGCAGGAAGGGACAGACACAAAAAGCCACCTACTGCTGGATGAGGATCTTCACCAGGTTGATATGACCACATGTAGCTGCTGCATGCAATGGAGTCCACAGCTCGTTGTCCTTCGCGTTGACATTGGCCCCGTGGTCGAGGAGAAGCTTGACTATCTCTTCATAGTTGTCTATGCAGCACTGGTGAGGAAGAGATACAGATAGGTTTGTTTTGTGTTTTTTTTAAACTTTGGGAAAATGACAGCACATACCTGCGCAGTTGTACCAGGGTACCTGGACATGGAGACTTACTTTATCCTGCAGCGTTTGGCAACAAGCATCAGCAACGGAGTTAAACACTACATTGAGCACAACCAGGTCAGAAAGGCACCATGCAGAACACCTACTGGACAGACTGAAGGTCACTGGTGTTTTACAGGGCCTTCTGGTTTGGGGGCAGAACCAATAGGGAACAATAGCAAATACGGGCACAGCTTCTGTTCCACTGGGTCTTCCATATTCAAGAGCAAACATAGCAGAAATTCAACATAACCAGTATAACCGCATACCAGGGAATGAACTGACGAGCCGACATTCCCTTTTCTAAAGGAAAATCCCACACACTGGCATGTGATGAGTAAAAGTCTTCCCAGCAGCTCACGCTACCTACCACAGTTATCTAAAGAAATGCAAGTTGGATTCCCAGAATTATGAGGTACTTCACAGGGCACCTTTCATCTCCTGAAAACAAATCAGCGTCCCCGATGCACCTGCACCACAGTCCCAGAGGCAGCCTGCAAGAAGGGCCTCAACCACTTTCCTTTGGGGAAGGTGGAATTTGCTCTTTGATCCACCTCATGCTCGCTTCTTGGCATAAACGTGTGTGTGATAAAGGCATTAAAATAAGATCCATTCTTGTGCAAGAAGCCTGTTCATGGTCCACACATTACTGCAGACCCACACGGCAGCCTCACAGCTCAGCACTGCGGTATGGTCTTGTAACGGGGCCAAATTACACCCCGCAACAAGCATTTTAGCAGCTGAGTGACAAGGACCTTTTAGGTATTTCTATTTCTGTTTACCTTCGTATATGGAAGTGAGGTTAAAATCATGCCTATCACACAGCCAGGTTAACACAGAAGTGTAACTGCACCTTCACTGGAAGCCACTGCTAATGGGCAACAGTTTTCACTTCGGAGCTTCTCTCTGATCAGGGATTCAGTTAATTCTAGTGGACGCTAAGTTCCCACCTCAACTCCCAAATGCACTTTTACAATGACTCATCCTCCAGTGGGCAAGGCGGGATTCTCCATGGCTTCAGTTCCCAGCGGGGAAAGCAATGAGGCTGTCAGCATTTCTCTGTGCAGAATAACATCTCTTTGGAGTTCTAGAAGCCAGTTTGCATTTTTAAGCAAACGTCCATCCAGCTTTGAAGGGAGCAAGCAGCTTGCAGAAGAATCCAAAATCCCAAATCAATGGAAGCATTTAGCAGGGACTAATGGAGAGAAAACCACGAGTCCCCGTTCCGCCCTCGGAGTGAGTGTGACAACCGTGCCACTGTTTTGCAGCAGCGGAGGCGGCAGCTGCCAGGCACAGCGAGTCCCCCGGGCCTTCTGCAGGCTGGCTCTCCTGATGCTTTCGCACTGAAGATCAGGACTCACAAGGAGGGGTGGGGATGGGGGCCTTAGAAGAATAGAAAAACCCTGATGGCATCAGCGCTGAGGCTCTGAGGAAGGACAGAGACTTACACACCACTATGGCAAGTCTGTGTTTTACTGGCAATCAGCTGCTGCCATCTCATACAGACTTCTGGAAGTCCCTGAGCCTACAGAGAGCAGCAGCAGGCGCTGCAAACATCCTGTGCATCATGTATTTAAAAGTTTCGAAACTCGTGGGTTGCCAAAGTTTCTAAACTTGAGTTAACCTTCTTTAAGAGTTTAGAGCCCAGCCCTGCAAAGAATAAAGGGCGGGAGAAATGTTCACATCTGAAACCCAGCCCCAATTCCTGAGCTCTTATTATGAGTTAACAAGTCTGGGATACAGCAAGAGAAGGGTTTGATGTCAGTTTGCTCCCCACAAAACAGGATTGCCCGCACAACATGATGAAGTTTCACTGCTTTAACGGGGCAACAAAATGAAACACAAGAGCTTTCTCCATTCTCTCCAGCAGGTCTGCTCAGAGGGTAGTGGGAAGACACAACCGTGCGGAGCGGCAGGGAGCCGTGACCTCTTCCCACACCTCACCTGATGCAGTGCAGTTAATCCATCTTCGTTGCACAGGTCCGGGCTGATATTGCTCTTCAGCAAGTAACACACTGTAAGGGAAGGAGACAGGAGGAAAGGAGTCACGTCAGTAATCCTAACACATCTCAGCAAGCCCTGGCCAGCTCCAGACAAGGGCAACCCACGCCGTTAGGGTGTCCCAGTGCAGGCAGAGCTGCAGAAGACCTCGCGGCCAAGAGCCCGACGCCGGCGTGAACCCGCAGTCACTGCAGTGCTGGTGAGGAAAAGGCCGCCTTGGTTTTATCCAGCAGAGAGCACCAGCGTACAATTTTCCCCTAACTTCCTTCCAAAGGAGACTTTGCTATTACAGCAAACATTTTCATATGGCTGTGCTGGAACAATCTACGTTTTTATCTTGTGCTTTGCAACATCTGAGTGCAACATCTGCACACTGCGGCCCAGGAGAGCTCAAAGGCTATCAGTGATTTTGGGGTCCTGAGTTAAAACTGTAAGAGATATCTTACGCGTGGGAGGGATGAGGTCTTGCCTCAAGACATTATCTATCTGGGATGAGAAGCCCAAAATGCTTAGGGGCCTGCCACATCGAAAATACAGCAGGGTTGCTTTGGACATTTCACATGAGCTATTGGGTATTTGAAGAAAGCTTCCCAGAGGCTTTATTTTTTTTTTATTGCTGCTTTGGGCGGAACGGATAAGATTTATTCCATTAAAATGCAAATTTCTGAAACATGTGAGAAGCCATTAGCCCCTAGGTATAAGATAAAGTTTGCTGTGAAGTACAGATCTTGCACAGGGTAACAGCAATAAAGCTAGCGGAGGCAGTAAATTGATAGAAACACCAGGAACTCTTCAAATTCAACACTGTTGACAGATCCTGACCCATCTTCTGTTGTTTACTTGCTCATTCCCTGTGTTTTCTCCAGAGATGTCACTACCTAATGCTTTTCCCACCTCAGATGTCACTGACAGTACAGGCACAAACTAGAGGTTCATAATCGTCTCCCTGGGGCCAGGGTAGCAACAGATATTCAAGTCCCATCTTATTTGTTGGCAAAGATGCAACCATTAAGCATAACCAGAGCTGCAAAATAAGGAACAATAACAAAGCTAGAAGGGCAATAACCATCTTCAGAGCTGGCAATCAAAAAGACTGCAAGACTGGTCACTCCCAGAGCATCCTGCAGCCTCTGCTTCGGCTGCTTTTGATCAGTCTCTGTCCCACTGTTAGAGTGAGCTCTTTCCCCAGCTCTTTCCTCTCCCCTGAGGGCAAAGCACTTCTGGCATCTAAAGCAGAACATGGAAAACATGTCCACAATGACATAGATGTTGATTTATGAAGCTTTGTTTAGAAGATCTGGAAAATGCACTCGCAAGAAAGGCAAATCAGATCCAAAGTGAAATTTTGTTTGGAAGCCACTGGTCTGACGTTATCAAAAAGGAAGGCAAAACCGGACAGAAGTGAAATAAAACACTATATCGCAGGATTGTTTCACCCGACTCAAAATGAATGCCGGAATTTACGTTTGCTGGAAATAATTTCAAGGCATTGACACCTGCTTGATGAAACTGATGCAAAAAAGCTGAATACAAAGAACAAAACTCATCTCCCACTGCAGTGAGCCCAAAGAGTGAGTTTTTTTCCAGCTCAAAGGCCAGTGCAGGAAGCCCACGCCTACACTCGGCTCATACCCCCCGACACTTGCATGCTTGACAGTAATAAGAGCGCTGAACTCCAGCCAGTATATCCAATTTAATGACTGTGCGTCTACTGTTTCTGGCCAGCCCCAAGCTCCTGCTCTCAATCCAAGCTGAGTGACAGGCAAGTCATTCACCAGTTGATCTGGTTGTCTCTTATTTACTTTGGATGCCCCGCCATTAGGGTTTTAATTCAATCTCAGTCATTTAAGAGCCATTGTGTACTAATGACGTGCAGCTCCATAATCATATTTTGCCTGATTATGGAGACTTGGACAAGTAGATGCTGGCAAATTAACTTTACAAGTGCTGTCCCCCTATGGGAAGGAGCAGTAGCATAAATCACAGCTTGTTATGGAGCATGGGGTTTTGTGTTGGAGGCTCTGCAATCGTGGCTTGATAGAGCTTGCATGAGTCCTTGAAGGGTTAAGATTCAGAGAAGGACTTATCATACCCTAAAGCAGCTTTGAATTCCCCATTAACCCCTGCAGCAGCCCCCATGTTCGCAGTGCACCTCCCCTTGACTCCCATCTGCCCTCAGGACCGGCTCACCGCAGGCCTCAAAACATTTCCCAGTATCTCCCCACACACCGAAGACTGACAACCACAAGGCACCAGAAAAGAGCCCAGAAGAGTCAGGTAATGAAGCTAGGTATGGGTGTGGTACCAATTGGTCCAGGCAAACAAGGTTTGAAGGATCAAACTCCTTTCCAACCAGTCCTAAGCTGAAGTTTGCGCTTCAGGGTTCAGCATGGAGCACAGGGCTGGGCAGCAACAAGTCCTGGCTCTTTACTCTAAAGTCAGAGGGATGTTGCCTTCTGTGTTCCTCATGCTCCACACAACAAATTCCAACAGCTAGGCAGGAGTCCCCGACAACTGAGGTTTCCTACTATGTATGCCTCCTTTTACAAAGGAGGGGATTTACACAGCGTCCCACCAAGTCCGTGGCAGAACGCAGCCCCCCCCCCCCCGATTCCTACCCACCACCCCCAGCAGCAGGGCATGGGGTGGCAAAGAGCAGCTTCATCGCCCCATGCACCCTGCAGGCAGACCTGCAGGGGGACATGGAGGGAAGGCATGGACCTCTTCCCCATGCCCGCTACCCAGGCACAGCCCCTCCCACATGGCTGGGAAGAACAAGTCCTTCTTTCCGATAAACTTCAGGAGAAATGTGCATTTGTGGCTTTTCCAGCGCCTTAAGCATAGGCAAGGGGGGGCACAACTGCAACACTTTGCGGTGCTGGAAGCCAGACCCTCAGCTCCAGGGCTGTGGCACTGCCACCGACCTGCTCCGCTGCTTAATGCAACGTAAGGGACGGGGACCTGAGCAAGCAAAGTGCTCTCTCTTCAAGCCTGCCAGCGCTGCACGCCTCGCTGCAAAGCCCAACACCTTCTCCCACTTCCAGGCACGAATCGTGCCATAGAGGTAGGAAGCGTACACTTCAGCTCGCTAGGACACAGATTATTCACTCGCTGCCAGCTGATCGCTTTCTGTTGGCCCAAGCCTCAGCACACCACTCGTGAAAGGAAGTTTCCCCTCCACACGCACAAGGTATAGCATGGAAATGGGTCCTCTGCAAGCCCCTCTGCGAGCTCAGGTCACTCCAAGCCCAACAGAATGGGCTCTTAAGGGTCAGCAGCAGGCAGCAGCCTCCACTTTAACACTTACAATTAACTTCTTAAAGAGAGCTCAGTGCCTAAAATGCTGAGCTCATTAAAATCTGTCCTTCTTTGCATGTAGGCAGGGGGCAGGTGGGGAGAAGGGACTGGATGTGTGTATATACTTTATTACATGTCAAGCACAAGTTGTGCGAAGCAGTTTCAAATGCATAGCAAATGAAGGAATAAAAATGATTACAATAAGAGCTTGGTGAACAAATTGTGAATAATTCATTGCAAATTATATTAACTGAACAATCGCTCAAATGCATTTTCCATTATTCTGCTTGCTTTGCCTATAATTGAACCTCTCACATGCCAAGATGGTGTACATTAATCTTCAGTTTATATTTTATCATTCACATCTGTGCTGTGTTAAATGGAAAAGGCTCCCACAACAGCTGTGAAAATACATCCTAGGTTTTAAGTCACCCTCCGTCACATGTCCTGGGGCAGCCTCAGACAGATTCTTCTCCCCAGACACAACAAACCCACTTTCTTAGAAGCTCCCTCTCCTCCCAAGCATGTCCAAGCCTCACTTATTCTCCCCAAAACCTATAAATCAGGGGGAAGAAAATAAAACCCACTGCAAAGGCCCTAAGGAGAATTCAAAATAGGGTAATCAGCTCTCTCACCTGAAGAGATATTACAGCACTGTCATTTTTCACCGATGTTATTTCCCACTGAGTTTACACCAGAAACAGGTTTTCCAGAAAAGTTCCTAAACCAGATGAAGACTTTTCCATGGAGAAAAAATGCCTTTGTCAGTGCAGCTCCCCCTAAGTCAATAAGCTACACCATAAAATTCTGGATACTATTACACTCCCATCTATACCCAGCGTTTGCATACCTCAAGTATTAATAACTCATAAGAGAAAAAGCCAGCTGAAACTGATATGGATACCAGGCAGGGGGGAAAAAAAGCCCAAACACCTCTCTGATAGGTGGTCCTGATTCGTCCCAAAAATATATGGGAGGAATATATTGGCAAGCAGGCTTACCTGTGTGCTCCAAGTTTGCATAGACACAGAGGCCAGTAGTTTTTAGAAATCCAGGTTTGTCTTGATACTTTGCACTTGATGATTTGTTTTTGAAAATATTTTAATTCTTCTAGTCCATTTTCTGGTTCTCAGGCCACCTTTAAAAGCCACTATTGCACTGAGGTCTCTACAGCAGTAGAATAATTCTTGTATGTTTACACCTGATTTCACTGAATAAAATGAATAGAAGTTTCACTTGGATTAAGATGCAGGCTTTTACACGTTGCTGGAAGTCACTTCCACCCTAATGTAGCTTTAGTCAAAAACCAGCATTACTTGTAACGAGATACTGGTGGTGTCTGTGCCACATAGGTGTGTTCGCAAAGGTCTAGAAAGACCGATCCCCAGCCTGCCGAGCACTGGCCTATGGGTGGGCTCTGGTACTTCAAAGCCACATTTTTACTGCTATGGTTTTGCAGGGATGTTTATTACACAGGAGAAACATCACCAGGAAAACAGCACTGAAGCAACGAGCACTCTGCCAGTAAAGCATCCAGCTTCCTAACACAGCACACTATGACACTCATATTTAAGAGCACATCTAAACCCTGAGCAATAACAGAATGAACTTACCCAGCCTTATCCCGCATTCCCTGCAACGTACAACTGATAGCCCATCCTGGCCCATTGATAAACTCTGCAACTCCCTAAAGCTTTTTGAAAGACAAAAAAAAAACCACACTCAGGCAGCTTTAGACATTTAGTACACCTAAAAATAAGTATGGCCCCGTTTGCCTGCTGAGCTAGCAACTGAGACATCCCACCATGACTGATCACCCAGCTTTCTCAGGAAGGTTTCGAAGCCTGTTATGACACTTCCCACCTAGTTTATAGCTGGGCACATGCATTCTTTCTAATACACCCACAAAATCTGGGAATTTTGGAAAGAGGCTAGCAAAGTCCCATCTGCCATATTGACATGGGCGGGGACATTTCATGCAACTACACTCAGCCCAGGTACTGCTTCTCTGAAGGAAAATCTATTTCTACTTTTGATGCTCTTGCTTAAGAGGGCGTACCCTTCCTTAGCCCCAGGGAGCTCACTTTGCATGGCAGGGTCCTCCAGCAGAGCTTGAGGCCTGGCTCGTAACCAAGTTTTATTCTGACAGCGAGTGAGAGCTGTCAACAGCTCATACATTTATTTAATGCATAGAGTCCAATTCTTTCCCCTCTCTTTGTGTCTATTTCAATCAATTTTTGCTTTATGCTTTGACCCCTATCTATCATTGTAGTACCAGAGCACCAAGAAGAATACTGTAAGGGGACAGCTGCATCTTGGATGGAGGGGCCAGGCACCCAAACCCTACTGCATCCTGCATTTTTCTTGTTCTGCATCTACAGGACTTCAAGTTCTGATAATCCACTTAGTCCTAGTGATGCTAAAGCACCTTTCTTTAATGGCTGCCATGCAGCCTTTACTCCAGGGATTACTCAGAGAAGTAAGTGTGCAAGTTAGCCATCTGCAACCAGCAATGTTCAAAGGACACAGCAGAAAAAGCCAAATTCATTTCAATAGGGAAAATAAAAATTAGATAATGCTGCCATCTGACAAGCCTTTCTAAGGGTGTAGCGTCATGTTCAAAAGCATCTTCGTGCCCTCCTCCTGCTCAGACTAACAATGAAATCAGCCCACAAAGGAGATGCCAAATACATAAAGGAAAACTAACGTCAGAGATTATTTTCTTCATTTCCATTCCTCACAGGTTATTGGAAGAATAAACAAATCATTTTGGTATGGTTTTTAAACTGATGATGGACTTTAAAAAGGATGAGTGTTTTATAAAACCTTCGGGCTCAGCTGCCTTCAACAGGATTCCCGTGGGCAGGGAGCCAGGAGAGCAGATTCCCCAATATCATTGCAACAGTGACACCTGGGCTGCCAAAGAGCCTCTTCTCTCTTTAAGAGGCATTTTGGAGTAGGTATTTGAATGATGCCGACTTCAAGAGTACTGAAATAATTTAAGTTAGGCTTATGGAGGTATGGCTCAAGGAGACCAAGCCCAAGTTTCCCAAGGGTGACTCAGAAGCTGTAGCGATGAGCAGAGCAATGATGGCTTTTAAGGGGAGATGGTGCTCAGCAGAAGGCACTGACAATGCACAGAGGGAATTGTCCCACTGCGGTCGGAGCCGCCCCGGCCAGTGGCATGAGCAGGGAACACCAACAGAAAGTGAGGGATGAGGGGCAGCCACATCCTCCAGCAGTGGCTTGAGAGGAACCTGTATCCCCCATCTCGTGAGCTCACACCTGGAATGTTGGGTCTGGTGGGTGCAAGCAGGCAAGCATCACATCTCGCTTCCCCTCGTGTTTCAGGCAGAGTCAGATGAAGGGCACCTACAGGGTCAGTAAATGCTTGACCAGGACCTCCTGTTCTACTGCTCTGGCTACCTTCAGCTTTCTTCCTACAAAAAGCTCTTCTTGGAAGTCATGATGACACATGCAAATCCATCCAGACCACACAACGTCAAAGCCTTTTATCTGAGTAGCACAGAGGATCCCACCTGTTCAGAAACTACTTTTGATGTATTAGACCAAAACCTATTTACTGAGACATGCACCAGTCATCACCTGTGATGTCTATACTAAGCTTATTAGAATATAAATCTTTCAGGGTACCAAAAAGGAAATGCCAAAAAAACATTAATTGGCTTTAATAGAAATTTCAGCTTAAGCAGTGTTTAGGTAAAAGGGAGCAATGGTGTCGGGGGTAAACTTCTGCATCTGTCTGAGTAGATGAAGAGCTTCCCCAGCTACATCAACACAATAACATAACAGGTGATCTGCGGAGCAGAACTGCAACACCCCCCCGGCTCCACGCAGAGCCAGCCTGCCAGTATTTGCAAGAGGATACTCTAATATGCTCTGCGTAGCAGGAAATAGTTCATATTGCCATTTGAAAGTGTTATTAGGTTCCAGAGTCAACAGCCTCTGCCCCAGCTCATATTTCAGGCATGCTACAGCCTCAGCTAAGCAGCTGTATGTTGACCTGAACCACATGGATGTTTTTAAGAGTCTCAATTATAAAACAGGAAGTTTTCTATTTAGGGTAATGGAAGAGGTTTAGGTGGAAGAGTGGGGAAACACAGATCTGCTTTTCAGGCTGCCCTGAATTGGCACCAAAAGATTCCCCGCAGTGACAGGCTGCTGACTGCAGCCCAGGAGCTCACCGGCAGCCCAGGCTCTCCCCCTTCTCTGCTCCTCACCCTGCCCCACTTCAGGGATCCTTTTTCTCCGTTGTGCATCTCTAACCTTGCCCTGGTCTTTAGGGAAGCTCCAGCCCTGACTGTTTTGGTACCTTCTCCACCCTCAGCAGCATCCACTCTGACCTCGACAACAAGTTTTGGAGGTTTTTTTTTCCCCCTCCAACTTCATCTCCCTTTAGTTTAGGATGAGTACATTGGGGGTGAAGATCTTTAAGAGACACAGGACCAAATCATATCCTTAGGTGTGCTCCCATGGATCACTGCATTCATGAAACAGCGTGCCACGTAGCCAAGGTCTAAATGCCTGCGTAAGGCAAAGCGTGGTGTGCCGGGACACGCTCTGCAATGCAGCCCTCTCCAATCCAGCTTTGTGTGAGATGGCAGCAGCCGGTGCCAGCCCCCAGGTCACACCTAGCCCCCACATGTTTCTCACACCGTTACCTCACTCGGGAGACCACAGGGGGCACACCAGGAGTTAAAGTGTAATCTGCTAAAACATCAGCCCCTGCTCAACAGCACCGTGTCTTACTGGAAATGCTGCATTGCCACGCAGTGCTGGAAAGGAAATGTCTATAAAAAGTCCTCCCCTTTCTTTTTTTTTTGGTCAAATAAAGAGAGATTGTGGTTTCCTTTTAAAAAGCAAACGCTACAAAAAGAAAACTTCCACGCAAGTTTAGCAGCAACCTGAACTTTACCAGAGAAGCATCAGCTGATCCTGAGCAGCAAATGTTTTTGCCACCTGTAATTATTCTGCAGCAAATTTTACCTGATGCAGTAATTTGAATTTCAACAGAACCTTTCATATAGAGATCTCCCAAAGCACTGCTGCCGTTAGCCGAGCGAGCTCCAGGCCGTCTCCCAGGATTTTACAATTAGTATTCGCCTCGTTGCACACGTGACATCTCAGCCTCAGTTAGACCAGGACTCTGGAGGCTCAGGTTTCTTTGCCAAGGTCACAGTGACAGTCCACGGCACAGCTGTGACACTGCCCTTGAGTCCCAGGTCCCAGCTCCACCCTTTAAGCACAAGAAAAGCCTTTCCTCTCCCCCGTCCTCTTGGTTGCTCAGCCAAGAGGAATTGGGCAAAGCAGCTGAAGTCTCCACGCTAACAGCTTCAACAGCAACCAGCCCCCAAGGTGAACCTTGTATTTGACAGAGTGCAGGAATTGTGCCCATGGATATTTTGAAAACAGAAACGGAAGCCACGGCTCAGCAGCAGCTCTCCGCGGGTATCGCTCCCTCGGGAAGGTCTCCACCGCTCAGCTCGGACCCGTTTGCTGACCACACTGAGGAGCTGAGCTGGGTGAGGAGAGCAAGTTGCAAGAGGTGGGGGAACAAGGTCATCTGAAGGGCTTGCAGTGTGGCAGCACGCTTCATTTAATTATGAATCCGGAATGATGCTGTCACCAAGGTGGAGAATGAAGCAAGTTTGGTCATCAAGCCTTCAGACAACCATCCCTCATCTTCACCAGCAACCCAGCCAGGACAACCTCTTTTGTTATCTCCCCTCTCAGAAGCCCAAGTCTCAGAAGTTTTCAAGTTTTGGGGGCTGATCAAATCCCCACTATTCCCCCAGAGTGTCAAACCACTTCTCTTTCAATTTTCATTGTGGCACCTATGGCACGCAAACAAATCCCACAGTCTAGAACTTTTTTGTACTAATGAAAAAGCTCATTCCATTTGCTCTCCAGGTCCATCACCTCCAATCCCAAAGCAACCCCTACGGCGAGCGTCACCCCCGTGCAGCTGCTGCCTCGCGGCGCCCGTGACAGCCAGACCCTGGCACGGGGCGCAGAGGCAGCCGTCACGGGCCACCGAGCAACTGCGCGAAGCCCCGCAGCTAGCGGCACACTGCCCCTCGGCGGGACCTGGCCTGGGGGCACGGGTGATCCTCGTACCACCACGTACCAAGCAGGGGCGTCTCCACGCTGCAAACTTGTTTTCAAGAAAACCGAACAGATTAGAGAGCCACAGAGACTGCTCTCCCAGCCCTTGGCAACCAACAAACCCTTGTCAGAGACGTCAAGAGAGTTTATCCGTGACCATCGTCAAAGGTATTCAGCGCTGCACGGAAACTGGTTCGTACATTTAAGAGTTGAATCAGAAGTTTGCACCTGAGCTCGGCAGAAATGCAGGTTTTTCACAGCTCCAGTAATACTCATCATCAGTGAGACAGGCCTGACAGAAGGTATATAAAGAAACCTGTGTGATGGCTGCTGTGCACAGAGGGCACTAGTGCCCCCGGCCAGGGGCTGAAGCTGGACACCATCCACCTTGTAGGCCCTGCCCCTGATCCAGTTGTGGGTGGCCTGCTCAATAAAGATCACAGCATAACCTCGCTGCAGGTTGCTAGTCGTGCAGTCTAAATTTAAGATCCATTATCTTGAGCATCCACGTTAAAAAAAAAAAGACAGTGAGTGGACAAAAATTTAATTTTCTTAACGTTTCCTACTTTCATTGAACAAGGTTTGAAACCCCCTTCCATGACTCCTCAGAGACTGCGAAAGAGACCTTAAATGATGTCAAAACAAGGGGGCACGCAGTGATACGATCTGGGTTGGTCTATAACCTTTGCATACAGTCCACCTTGTTTTCATAGCTATTTCACCTGCCCCAGCACAGAAAGTTGAAAACTCTCTCAAACCTCTGTCACAAGTTCTGTGAGGTGGTGGGAAGCAGAAATCACAAGTAGGAGAAGATGAGTGTTCCAAGGCTGGATGATGCAACACAGCTTTGTGGTTGCTGGGAGGTTAACCCATGGGGAAGCAGCTTGAGAGCTTGACAGGTCATTTAGACTCTTAGAAAGAAAAAAGTCCAACTTGTTGCCTTCACCCATCCCTGCCATATCCGCAGACACCAAAGTGCCAGCCTCATGCAAAGTCAAAACAAGACAGCTTTTGCTGCCAGCTCTACTCTGCTGAGCTTCCTGAGCTTTGATGCAGTAAAGAAAGAAACTGCACATGGGGTCAGGAGCACTTTCCTTTTTAGTGAGTGGCTCCTTCACTTTCAAAAGCCATCTCAGTCAGCTTAAAACTTTCATCTGCAGAATATAGCTTGAATTTGGCAAAAACCCTTCAGATCAGAGCTGGGCAGAGAGAGAAAAGCAGCTCCCTCTCACAAACTGCTGAGGAGTTCTGTATGTCGTGGCAGAGGAACAAGGATGCTCCCTCATGAGAGGGGAGGTCTGGGGTCCAAACCCACGGGCACAGCTCACGCCCAGGATGGGAGCTCAGGACGCCCAACACTTACAAGACTGCTCTAACAGCCTTCGGGGTCAGTCTAGGAGTAAAACTTAAAGTCAAGAGGAAAAGAGCTGAAATTCTCTTCCAGAAAGTGCGTTGACCAAGTGCTTCAGACCAAGTCTCTCATGTTTCATCCTGTTTCTGAGATAAGCACTTTAGTCTCAGCGCATACAGTGAATTTATTTATTTTACTTTGTGAGTTTTAGTACTAACAAAATGCATAGTTTAAACCACCAAATTAAAAAATACATAATTTCTACAGCTCTCATGCAGGTTTAACACATCCCATTTATCAGAGCAGTACCTCTGAACATTGAAGACCACTCCCTGATGCTGGGAACAAGGAGTTGCAGGGAGCAGAGAGAGCGCAACGTATCCTGCTTCTCTTCCTTCGTCCCTTCAACAGGTCTCCTGACCTGGGGTGAAAGACCCTGCCCAACTCTCCATGCTAGTATTGCAAGCCAAATGCTTCCCATACACTCTTCAGCAAAAGTTAGCTCAGAGAGTTATAGTTTTCCTTTCTGCAACAGTGGATAAAAGCTTTGGTTTGCCAAAGCGTATTGCATTTCCCAAGAAAACTGCAGTTTTCAAAAAATTAACAGTCATTAACATTCCCCATTAAGTTTTGCCACTAAAACGGCAGGACCATTCTCCTCTCCACAGCAGTGAGAACTGCTTACTTCTGTATTAAAACCAGTTTTGTTAATGAACCATTTTATTCCATTCTGTTTGCTTATAAGAGCGCTCCACCGGCAGAACCCTCACATCAGGGTGATTTTTGTTACATATTTAACACTACAAGAGCCTAAGCGTCACAGGCTGCCTTTTAGCTGTCACAGTGCAAGAAAGGCGACATCCATCTTCTCGGTTTGAATGGCAGGTTGCCCTGTACTCACTGCATCCCTTACACCTCCGTATGAGCGAACGGGGAGGGAGCCTCCTTATGCTCTCCTGCCACGCTGCCAGCCGTGGCTGCTTTGCGCAATGGAAGAGAAAAGGCTGCATGATTAAATTACCTAAAAACCCCTCGACACTTTGGATATTAAGACAGACAAGAGGAAAGCCAGGCTTCAGCTTTGCGTCATCTCCCATCGATTCCACAGACTAATATTTTGACTTAAAAATTCATAGTAACAACAAAATGCTAAACCCACCTTAGTAAGTTCATTGAAGTAATTAATGCTTAAGTGGCTGCTTACACTGCTCTGCTGACAGCGCTAATTACAGGTTGCAGAGGTGGATCCCAGTGACAGCGCAGGGAACCAGTAGTCGGTTTGAGGCTCGTGCACAGCACTGGGAAGACGTGCAGTCCCATGCCACCGCTTGGGCCAGATCCAGCGCTCCCCTACTTTTTCCTGCTACTAAAACCAAAATCCAGTATCTCCAGCACTGAGTAAAACTGAGCAACTGTGACAGCTTCTGGTGAAACAACACTTATTTGCCTGCTGACCACCATCCAGCAGAAGAGGCCCGTAGCATCTTACTCACTCATTTTGAAAGCAAGTCCTTCAGCAACAGGAGTGGGGCTGGTTAGCCAGGGTGACAGGGCCCTTACAGACCATCGTGAGGATAGGAATCAGTGTGCTCTGGCTCCTGGAGATAGCACGGAGCATTTTATCCCTTGTAAAGCAAAACGGGAGGGTTGCACTCTCACTCACTAAACCAGGGGTGTAGCCTTCTTCACACAAGCAGCCCTGGCCTTCAAACATGGGCAGAGGTCCACATGCTCAGTGTCACTTGTGCCAAGAGCACTTATACCTGTTTTGGGAGATGCAGGAGATCTGATCATTGTTACTAGATCTGTGATCAATTATAAGATCCCTCCTCAACTGTTTTTGGTCCTACCTTTGTCTGGAAAAACCAGAGTCTTAAAAAAATTGAATTATTTCCAAGCAACTATTTAACAAATGCTTTTGCGATGTTTCCCACATTTCACAGAGTGAAGCAAATCCCAGAGAAATCCTGTTTTGCTCTGTACATCTCATCATAAGGAATAATTCTCGGGGAATGGAGCCCACCAGACCAGGAGCATCCAATGAGGCCTGGACCTCACACAAGCAGCTGCAACCAGGACAGTTGTATAATGGAAACCTGACCTACAAACCTTGAAGCAAATTCTAGCTATTCCCTCTCGAAAAGCGAGCGTGCAAAGGCTGCACGCTGCTTCTGGCCTGGCTGCTGCCAGCTCTTGCAGCTGCAACCCTCTGCCTTGGCTCCACGCCCCGACAGGACCACTACCTTTTCTCCATCTGGCACACACGGGAAGAAGGGGATCACCAGCAAAAAGCAAGTTAAGGTAGGCCCTGGTTGCATAAGTTGCACAATCTGTGCAACCTGTTACTAGGGGACAGAGCACGTTTTGCTGACCGAGATCTCCACGCATCACCACGTACTTTTGGCTGAAGGACACAAGGAAGAAGAGCAGGCTCTGGCACCACCTCTTCCACCCAACAGGAAGCAGCAAAGCAAGGGGCGGTTTCCCAACAAACGTGCATCCCTCATAGGTCAAACGGCCACATACGGTGCTCTGCGGACAGAACAACTGCAGGGGCTAAAAGGAGCAAGATGACAATCCAGCTTGGCATGAGACACAGATAGTTTTCGGGACAGACTGCATTAACCTCTTCACTGCTGAAGCCTGGCTCCTCAGCAGGGCTGTTCCTCAAGAGGGTTGTTTCTCTACACAGATGTAAAAACAGCAAAGTGTTTGTGCCTGCAATGCACAACAGCATCAAAGAGATTAAAAAGGCAAACATATGCACCAGGGATTTCTATTAAATAAAACACCCATAAAAGCAGAGATGAATGCTCAGCACACGCAGGTGAGGTTCAGGTGAGGCCATCCCCACTGCAGGTGGAGAAGGGCTGTGACCTGCAGAGTCACCATGGGAAAGGAACAAGACGTAAGGCAAAGCCATCTCCTCCACCCCAGCACCAGCCTACCACCACCAGTCACGAGAGCCCCAGTCAGATGGGAATTCAGATAGACCTGACACCCAGAGCAAGGGCAAGATGTGCAAATCCTCCCTTGGATTTCTATTCTGCAGTAAAATTCCAAGAGTTTTAGAGAGAGATTCTTCAATGAACTGTGGGAGGAGCAGGAGCTCTTATAAGGAGGTCCTTACATTGTCAGCAGTTCTGAGATGCTTTGGAACCATCTGGTCCCTCCTTCCTCCGCCCAGAGTATTTAAATCAAGGCGTTTCTTCAGACAGTGGACTAGATTTGAATGACAAGGTTTCCCCAACTTCCTGGTTGGCAACCCCCTCCTTTCCAGTATTCTCGCTGGAAATAAGGAGAAATTTGCTGTCGATGAAGCACATTCTGCAGGACTAAACCAGCAGCGAGAGGCAGGGGCCAGGCTACACTGACCCACCGACGGGCCCTGGCTGGCCACGTTCCTCGACCAGCTCCCACGCGTTCATGTCACGCAGGGTACCGTATCTCCCCTCGCAGATAACACTTCCCTTCCACAAGAAAAATAGCTTGATAAAAACTGCTGACCCCTGCTTGACTTGTCACAAGAGAAAAACAAAACCAGTTTGGAGTCAGGCAAGGGCTACATGAGCCTCTGCGGAAGGTGCTCCTTCGCCTCCCCCTGCCTTTCCAGGCAGTCAATTAGAGCGCGTTAAAGACAACAGGAGGAATGATATATTTTAGACATCACATGCAACTGCAGCGGAGAATAACTCACTAAAAACCCGATTCACTTAACTGTACCAGCAGCTTTGCAAAACCCAGGTGACTTTGGAGGAAGCCAGTGCCTTGCTGCCGCTCTGGGTCACGGGAAGAGCAGCGCCGCAGCCAAGCCCCGGCATGAGGCAGGAACACTGAAATTTCCCCCAACTATTCTTATCTTGTCTCACAGTAACTCCAGGCTCATTTTCAAAACCGGGGCCTATTCAGAGCAAACAAACAAGCCACTGCATTCACTAAACCCTGCTGCGTCCAGGAAAGCTCTGTAAATCTCCTGCACAGACAGGGTTTACGTGCAGAAGTGACAAGAACGTGCATCTGCGATGATTTTATGGCATATCAGCACAGATAATGGTTTTATGCTCCTAAAACCAGGTGATTTAAATTCCAGGGTGTCACAGATTTTAATCCTGAGCTAATTTTTCCTCTCTTCTATGTTCTAGCATACATCACCATTATCGAGAGAGCAGAACTCACAAAAATCAGATTTCCTGAAGATAGAGTACAAAAAAAATAATGTTTTCTATGGCAAATCAGTTCAACAGAGGCTCGATAAAACATGATTGATAATTAGTGTTTTCTTTTTGACCATTAGTAGCAATTGTCTTCTCCTTAAATATAGTGCATTTGCCAATTTAAAACTAATCTGTCCAAAAATAAAACAAAACATCTGGAAAAAAATTCCAGTGAACATTGGCTAAGATTTTCAAAGTTATATACCAAGGCATCACCTGCTACAGCATCAGACAACTCAACTGTAATTAGGGTAGAGCCGAGACGGCCTTGCGGAAAGAGCCATCAGGCGAACGGAAAATGGATGGGAATAGCTAAATCAGTTTAAGTTTCCCCTAACACAGGGAGATCAAAAGAAAACTAACCCGATTAGGAAGGAGAGAGACACTGATCCAGATTCATCAAGCAAAGCAGAGCAGCTATAAAGTGACATTTATGGTTGCTTTCATTACCAGGGCCGCACAAAGCAGCCAGCACGTACCAGCAGAGCTGGCCCAGATTTATGGGCTAAGGGTAGACCCTTTTAAATAAGGACAGCTTCCTTCCCCCCCCCCCCCCCCCCCGCTTACTTTCCCAGTTAAGCAGCTGTCCAAAAAAGAATAGGCCATTAAAAAAGCCCCCCCAAATTTAATTAAATAGAGTAGCTGATGCTCATTGCCTGTTGGCAGTGCCATTCTCCCTGCACCAGGCAGCTTGTCCTGACTGCGGGCAGGTTGACGCCACATTGCCAGACCAAGGCTTTTGGCTCAGCCCATTTCAGACAGCGGGAAAGGCCATGCAGGAGGGATGCAGTTCAAGTGCTGGCTGTGCCCATGGGCAGGTCCCCAAGCATCCCGCTCCAAGGATGCACGCCAGTGTGGTTACGTGGTCCCTGATACAAGCTGGCATTCGGACTAAGGCAGGGCACGTCAGTGCTGCCCCCAGGGATGCTTGCAGCACTGAACCTTGTGGGAACACCATGCATGCACACCCCAGGGGCGCCGTGCCTGCCTTCCCAAGGGAAGCCCAATACAACTTGTGGTACCTGCACCAGCCCTGGCACTGCCAGGACACCAGGGAGCCATCACCTACTCCAGCAAATCCTCTCCCCCGGCAAGATTACCTTACTCTTATGCACAGCTGCCACCACCGCTTACAAGGGACTAATTTTAGTTAAATGCGGCCACTCAGTGACTTGCACTCAGTGACCTGGGCTCCTACACTCTGCCATCCACAGCACAGCTACGGGGCTTCTCATTAACACCGGGGCCAGCTCCTTCGCGACCAGACGCACCCAGGCTGGCAGGGTAAAAAGCCCCCCAGGGAGCCCCTTGCACACCCGCTCTCCCCAAACCCCATGGGAACGACTCACTCCCCAGGGCTGAGGACAGCACAAAAAGCTCCCCCCGCCAGCACTCTGTGAGAAGGCTGCCCTGGCAGCATCCCCGCTAGCTCCTGCCAGTCCCGCTGCTTTCCGGAGCTGCGTGCATCCCCTGGGATGCACAAGCACAAGTACAGGTTTGCTTTCCAAAGCACAAACCCGCCACAGCCCGTGACGCTTCTGCTCAGGTTAAACGCCTAAACCCACAGGTCAACGTCTTACACAAACACTCTATACATTTGGCAAATTGTGCCAAATCTAATGGGGTTTTTGTTGCTGCAGGAGACTGTCCCAGAGCCAGGGGCAGGCTGCACCGATCTCCCTGCCCCTACACTGTCTGCATCCAGCTCTGGCAGGGAGACCTCCAGCCTTCCCTTCACCTACCCCGCAAGCATTTCTACCAAAACACCCTCTCCAGTCGCAGCTCTGTCACCCCGCTTGCCTTTGCTAACAGCCCTCGGAGTGTAACGATGAGACAAATGCTCCCATACAGAAGCAAGACCCTCCCGTAGCATCAGGAGCACGCAGAAGCACAGTGCGCTCCCAGGTGCCGTGCACCGGAGGCACTCCTGGTTCTCCTGCTTCGAAGCTATCTCCTGTCCCCTGTGGGAAGGTGCCCCCCGCCCAGCAGGCCTGCCACGCTTCTGCCGCAGCTGCGGAGAGTTCCCACCTGCCAACATGAGCAAAGGGATGCCCACAACAAATCAGCCAGTGCCCAACATCCTCTCGCCAAACCTCCATGTTCATGCACAGTTGAGACGCTGTTATCTCCCAAGGAGTCGATACTGAGTTGGATGTCATTAGGATTTATGACAGAAACTGCTTTGGGACAGGGCAAAACTGCAAGGCCAACTTTGCCCACTGCAGTGTGGATAAATATCCCTCTTTTGCCCCCCAGTTCCAAAACCCCATGGTCTGTGGGTGGCAAAGCTGGTGTTTTCACCCCCCAGTTACACAGCAACCACTGTTGCTGTCTTAACCCCTCAAATCAGCCCACTGGGTTTTGGACCACTCTCCAGCATCCCAGCTGCGGCATCTCAGGACCTCCACGTGTGATGCTGCATGGCAGAGCTCTTTCCAGAGGGCACAGCAGAGACAGCACAGCTGGCGAACAAGGTGCCACAGCGATAAGCAGCATGTTGCAAGGAGGAGCTTTAAATAGATGTGAGCAGCTCAGTGGGTAGGTAAACAGGATCCCCCCATTTCTTTCCTGTTCCACAGCTGGAAAACCCACATCCCCTTCCTCTGGGAGGGGAAGGAGGAAGGTGGGGAGCCCACACCACCAGGGTTTGTTTCCAGAACTGGCTAATGGCTGCCACGGGGAAGCACTCCTCCCCACAGCAAAGGGATGAGATGTTTCCGCTGCTGCTGGGAACGCCTGGTGCTGACTGGGGCAATCCCCAAGGGGGAACAAAATGCCATGCCAGCATATTTTAATACTGTGGTGTAGGAGTGCTTAACTGGGTGGTGTTTATACCAGCATCCAACAGAAAGGAGCTGAGCATCTTTCAGATGGACTCTGTATTCTTAAGGAACACAAATGCATTAGGTGATCAAACCAAACTGACTTCAGCAGAAGTTAAAACATCCAATAACTTGAGAGATCTGTGCCAAAATCCTCAGGGATTCACAGGAAGCCCCTAGTTAATGGTAGCTGAATGTGCTCTTACTGGAGCTTGGTCCAGGAAGGCTGAATGAGCAGCACATTTCTGGAAGCTTTCAAACACAAAAGACTAATTCAAGCACCAAGCAAAGCCAGATTGCCAGACCTCTGTCTTGTCACCCTCGCACTGCTCCAGGCACGGCTCCTTCCACCTCTAGCTGCAATTCAAACTGTCAATGCCACTTCATAGGAGGAAATACATCAACAAATATTCCCCTTCAGCTAGAAGACAAGTCTCTGAATGTAAGTGAAGCACGAAATACTTCCTGTTCTCTTGTTTTGTTAGGGTAACTGGACAGATCAACGCTGCAATATTCCTGCTACTAAGCACATGGGAAATCTCAGAGCAGTGAGTGATACAATGCAATGCTGACCCAAATCTTGAATCCACGCCAGACTCAATGCTGACCAGTCCTCAAATGACAGTTTTCCTGTCTCTGAAGAGTGATGGAAAGTTGTCACAGATGCAAATAATTTGGGTCAGCAGGCAGAGTGGCAGCTTGTCCGTAGCTATTTCACAACCGTGTGATTAAAGTTACAGAAGAATAAATCTACTATGAAAGCACACAGGGAATCCTGCTTAGATGCCCTTTAAGATGAAATTTTAAACTCACTGGCCCTTCTAATAAAAGCAAAATGGACTTCCAGCATCTCCTCATGAGCCGCTGTCACCTACCAACCCATATACATTGTGGTTTTGGCAGAGCATCCAGCAGCAGGTTGGAAGTTGACTGGTTACAGCCCAGACTGGAGCTTCATATCACATTCAGGACTTGCATCACTGTTTTGACAGCCCAAGCTTTAGGAGGAAAGAAAACCCCGTGATCGGCTGCCTGACAGCCAGGAGGATGTCACTGCAGATCCACGGGGACCGTCCTCCTTCGCTGGAGCTCTGGCTCTTTCTAATGCCTGCTATTTCAGGCTACCAAACCAAAAATTTTAATTGAATGAAGAGTCCTATTTAAGTTCCCGAGGAGCCTTGCTCTGGCCTTGCTAATTAAAGACAAACTAGCAGGATCTGAAGTGAAAAAATAAACCAGGTCTGAGAAGTTCGAGAGTCACAGGAAGAGTCTGAGCTCCTAAGTAGGTTGAAACCCGCTCTTTGGGGGAGCACCACGTGTCACTCAGCCCCAGGTTTCTAAGTTAGGTCCTGGTCTCCGTAGAGCTGACAGATTCTCCAGAGTGTTAATCACAGCACCCCAGTTCAGATCTCACCTGCCTCCACTGACAACACGCGAGAACTGAACCCAACGTTGGTAGACAGACGCAGAAAGTGCTCTTCTCACCACATCCTTAACGCGAATGAAATGGCTGTCCTTTACTGCATCGCTCCTTCTCCTCTCCAAGAGGCTGAGGGCTGGTACGGGTTTTCAGGTGACTTCCTTATCCCAGGCCACTGGGCAGACTGTGGATGTCCTGTAGCAATGAAACCTCGGTGCAGCAGAGCTGCAGAGTCCATTCCTGTGCAAGGACTGCACGCTTTCAGTCAGAAATATTCTGCTGGTAAAATTCTGCTTTTATTGAAATAGATGGTTTTTTACATAGAGGATGCTTCAGACTGGGTAATTTGAAGGACTCTGAATACACCAAGCCATCCTGTCTCACTGCGTTCAAGCCTTATCGTTTCAACAGGAACCATGCAAGTATCAGTACTTGATCTACAACCTTTGCTGCTCTGAATCAGACCGCAGTGGAAATACTTTGAAGGTGCCGGAATCTCCCCCACCCACTCAAAATGTGGATCTTTCCAGACAGATGTAGGTGTAACAGGACAAAATACAAGCTGCATACAGATAACGCCTCTCTGCTACGGAAACCATCAGCTGCTAACCGGGCTAAAACAGGGCTGGCGCAAGCAACGAGAAGGGTGTGAGGTTAACTCCTGCTCTAGTCTCCTCTTTTTGGAAGTGGATGCTATAGCAGTAGCCCTGGGAAGGAGAAAAAACAAAAGAGTAGGGTTTCTTTTGTTGTTTCATGTTTTTTGGGGTTTTTCTTTTTGGTGGGTTTTTTGGTTGGTTGGTTTGGTTTTTTGGGGTGAGGAGGGGTGATTACCAATATGATCTCTTTTGTCAGCCCAGGTAAAAGCACACAAATTGAAATGAGACTTTGGAAGCTTCCCCTTGCAATTCAGAGCCCAGTGCTCTTACACTCAAGACAGGAACCACTCCTCTGTGCCACCTTGAAAGCAAAGCCAGGCAAAGCAGACAAGACCACCAGGAAAAAGGGAATTGAGATCTAGCTTGAAATCCTTGGCCAAATCGAGATGCTACGAACTGTTATAAAATGCATGCGGAGCATGAGGAGCACAGCTGAGCAACTAAAGCCAGTTTCCTACATGAGTAACATTTATAGCCAGCCTACCTCAGGCTATCTAGGGAACCTGGAGGCCAAATTCAGCAATAAGCAGTTGCAAATTGCAGGGACCTCAGTGGAAACTGCTTCCGCTTGCTGGTAGCTGCACATGGGCTCTTGTTCCCCGAATTACAAGGAGTGCAGGGTGCTTGATTGCATCTTGGCTCTTGATTACAAAGGCATCAGCAGACAGAATTAAACAGTTCACTTCCTGGCCTATTTAGCATCTGTTAGGTGACAGGTTAGAGGGTAGGCAAGGCTTAGGAGACATTTTTAACAGTTGTGCCAGAACCTGATTTTTATATTATTATTATTTTTTGTCAAGACATTTGCAGTGGGTGATAAGGTTTCCCAAAGACCTTGCCAGGCTCCAGGGATAAAAACAAGCAGTGAAAGTGTATGTAAAAGCAGCTCTACACTAGGTTATAAGGCACTGCCTGAACTGGCTGCCATAGCAACTGTTATTAAAGAAAGAATTGGAGCATTCTTCACGGAAGTAGGAAAACTCGTAGTCAATAAGTGGAAGGATGGGATGCAAAGCAAAATAAAGGGGAATAAAATTAAGCAAGTGGGAAAAATATGCAGAAGTGAATGAGAAGCAGGGCTGCTTGCACAGGTATCTTGTGTTGCACAGATGCCTATAAATACACTAAGACAGATACCTAACTCCAGCCTCATTAGCAGGCATTTTAGATATAGTTGATCCTGCCTTGGGGCAGGAGGTAGATTACATGACCTCCTGAGGCCCTCTCACCCTCTATTTTCCATGATTCTAGGAGGAAGAAATCTACACTAGCTGAGCTGACCTGAATCCAGAGAGGCAGGAATTTAAATCTGGGGAAAAAAAAATAGATTTAATCCACTTTTCAAGTTCTCCTTGACCAGAAGGGGCAGAATGCAGAGCCTGCAGCCACAGCTTACAGCCAAGTTCCTCCTGTCTGGAAAATATATCCACGTACTGCATCTTCAGCTGCATCAGAGTAAAGCAGCCACGTGAGGCTCAGCCCTGCAAGGAGGCTTCATTTCCCCACCAATATTCATTTGCAAAGAAGAGGTAGGTTTTGGGTTGGTTTTTTTTGGGGGGTGGGGGGTGTGAGGTGGGGGGGAAGATTCAAAATGCACTTGAAAACACAATGAGGCTGCAAAACTCCAGGTACCAGCGAGCTCTCAGGAGTGATCAGGCTAACATCTTATATCCTTTTGGCAGAACTGGATTAGATATCGCAACATAGCACTGCGGCGAGGCACAGCCTTGGCCATCAGAGGTCATGGCCAAGGTGGGAAGACAGACAATATTTCACTCCAGGATGCGGCTGCTTATTATCAGAAGATACCAGAGGTCTCCCACTGAGCTGCTATTTATGCTCTGAGTTATCGTTATTGGAGTGGGACAAAACACACAGTTAATCGGAACGTAGGAAACAGCACACACCTGGAAGCAGCCAGGCAGGCAAGAAACACGTTGCCTGCAAGAAACCCCATGTCACAGCCCCCCGGAGCGAGGAGCTGGCTGGGCTGTAGCGTCAGCCCCTCCATGCCATTATCCCACCGCACAGGCAGCCAGGTGTGCTGCTTTCAGCGCTTGATCCGACCCACATCCACGGCCATTGCTACACTTCCACGCCTTGGTCCCCCTCGTGCGGGCGGCAGGCAGTGATCCTCCCGGGGAAAATCACAAGGACAACCAAGCCAGGAAGTTACTGGCTAGAAAAAGGCACCGATGTATCAGCAAGTGTTATCAGGCTCAGACTGGGAAATTCTGGCTTCGACATTTGGCAGCCTGTAGGTATCAGAAAATAAGCAGCCATCCAAGACTGCCTCCATGTCATTGGAAGCAGAGCAGCCAGGAGAGGGAAGCGAAAGGTTAAACACCAGTGATTTAGCACTTGGTTGTATGCACAAGCAGCCCCAGGTACCTGGTTGAATTAAGGTTCCATCGATAATCTGCCTTCAGCTGACAAAAGTCCTGACGTTCCCAGTGAAGGCGGCCGTTGTGTCCTGAGCTCTCCCTGCTGTGATTTGGCTGGGCAGGGTTTGCAGAGCAGATGGTGACCTTACATATCCTACCTACTGCACCTAGCATGCACAACCCTAAGAGTTTCAGCCTTTACTCCCCACTGGCCAGACCTCCTTTCAAAAGGGAATGCTCCTTCCTCACAGTTGCATTAAGCAGCAACCATCGACAATACTGATCGACCAAAGGAAGGCCCAGTTTGCATTTAGGGAAACACTAGTTCCGAGTTTCCCCTCCAAAACATATTGTAGCCAAATTCTAGAAGCCGACTGACTGATTTAAAGCCACTTCCAGTAAGAAACAAAATCTGGGATTGGCAACAGTCATTGGCCGACCCCTATTTGATTTAAAACACCTTGAATCCAAACAGACCTTCCTTACTGGAGGGACAAGTAGTCTGAACCCAATATTTATTCATTGTCTTGTAATACTATTACAAGATACATAAGAAATATTCTCAGTGGTATCAGAAACGGTGGAAGCTGGCACACGCGTAAAAGTCAGGAACCGAAACACTGTGAAACCAACCCATTTCCATCACGCTAGCTGAGAACACGCGCTCTGCTGAAACACAGCGCAAGCGGAAAGATGTGCCCACGGAGGCACGGGTGGGCAGCCGGGCCTGCAAGAGGTTACGGGGGGGGGGGGGGGGGGGGGAGAGGTTTAAATTTTGATCAAAAAAATTCCAGTCAGGATCCCTACGTCACCGTTTCTTAGCAAGGACGGTCAGAGCACATTTGCATGCACATTTTCAGTTCTCCTTTTAGTCAAGAAACGCAGTTGCTCACTGCGCGGGGTGCAGGAGGGAGGCTGCTTGTGCTACGAGCCTCGTTGTAACCAAGAAACACAAAAGATGCAGAATTTCTGGTCTGGAGGTATGGAAAGAGTCTGTTTCCCAACTCACACGTCTTGAAATGGCAAGCAGCGAGGCTCAGTGCATGCAACAGCCAGCGCCCCAAGAACAGACACCCCGATCCTTCTGAAAGGGATTAAGAAGAGGCTTGACACACTGAAACCAAAGCTCTTCCACAACAGCTGGTGTCACGTTTTACAAAATACATTCTGAAGTTAAGGAAAGCTCATTTTGTTCTTTAAGGAAATTTTAAAAAGTATCAAACATGTTTTTGTTTAAAGAAAGGGTTTGAAACAAAATGTTTAAGGTGACTCCAGGTTTGGGGAGGGAGAGGAAAACCTGAGATGGTCTTTCAGCATTGATTTCCAAACAGAAAAGTTGGCATTTCAAGCTCTTATGGAAATGGAAGTAATTTTCCCACTTGACTGAAATTCCAGGAAGTCAGAGAAAAAAATATTATTTACTTGTTATGACAACAAAGAAAGTTGCACATTCAATATTGCTTATGCTCCCAGATGCCATCTAGTTAGCTGCCATATGCAAGCCACCCCGCATTGGCATCACATCCAGATTGCACAAAAAAGCAAGTTAAATGTGGCCAAATATGTGAATCTGCTTTTGGAAGACACTCCAACCACTATTAACAAAATTAACAAAATCCATCATTGCCAAGAGTTCCCACACAGCTTCCGGAAGAGGACGGCTTCTGTTTCCACACCTATGGAGTTTAAAACTCAAGAAACGCCTTTATTATTGAACAGAAGCTTTTAATTTCTGACTCAGGTCATTCCCCAAATACCCAGATATACACTCAGACTGCTGGCGATAAAAGAGATTTTTTTTCAGAGCCCTTCAAAGGGCACAAAACCCAGGAGAAAAATCTTCTCAGACATAAATGCACTTGCTCATAGACACGGACACAGGAACCCCGTGTAAAAAGCTTCAGGAGACTAATAATGTGGGTGGAAAATTAAGGCACCTCATAAACGGTTTTTAGTAACAAGGGAACAGATCACATCAGCTTGGAAAGGTTAAAGAAAGCAATTTATAGACACTAATTAGGGCCTCTTTTTAAAGTGCCTTTGCAAATGACAAGGTTGGTTTTATTCCAGAAAGGTGCAAAGGGAGCGCAGTAGGAGCTGCCTGGGGATGGCTCCCAAAAGGGTTTACTGCGCTCAGCATTACCGCACGTTTACAGGAGATTTAAGGGTCGGCATGAAGGGAAACGTGGGGAATGTATTTGTATAAATAAGCTGTGCAACACTTATACCCTCCCGGGGAAATCGTCTTTGCACCGGCGCAGCTCCCTGCGAGCCCCAAGCCCGCACCCGCTGCTCTGCTACGCGGGAACCGTTTTGCTGGATGCTGAGTCCAAGGTCAAACCTGAGTTTTCATTCACTTTCTGGCTCAGCAGCCATAAGGCTCTACATGGTTGAACTTCTGCAGAAACGTTGTTTTATGCAACACTCTGGCTCTGACAAAGTTTTGCTTGCAGGATGAAGTGCCAGAAGGTGGGAGCTGAAGGACTTTGCAGCAGTGCTTCCCAGAGCCACGGCCGGGAGGGCAGCCTGCGGGGAGGCAGCTCTCACCCGAGAGCGGGAGAAACCAGGGCACCTCCAGCAGCACTGGAAGGTGAACCGGTCCTTTGGGGGCTTTATTTCTCCATTGGTTAGCGGAAGGGAACACAGCTCACCCCCCAGCTAACACGAGCACCTCCAGCTTCTGTCATACAAGCGGAAGCTCCCGCTGCAAATGGGCCAGGTGTGCAAAGGGACTTCAGGCAGCAAACGCCACGTGTCTGTACAGGCAGCCACTTTATCCACCTCTGGGATCTCTTTCTTCAATTCACAGAACACCAGCTCCTCTCCCTGTGCTCTGGGGCGGCTCAGCGATGTAGAAAGACCTGGACACGACAGCCCTGCAGCAGCCAGGGCTGCTTTCAGGGACGAGGTACTGCCCTGGGAATGCTGGGACCAGCCTCCTCCCCACAGTTTCTGCCCACTACCTTGCAGGATGGCCTTGAAGGGCCTCAACCTTCAGCAGCCCTCACAATTTCTTTGCAATTAGTACAGTACCTTATAAAGCATCGCTTTATTGCATTACAAAGCAACTCTCCTTTGCAGCCATTAGAACAGCCCAGAGGTTGCATACAACATTGGTGCTCCCTGGAAGCTCTGTATGGACTAAGCATCCTCTGCTTTGCACCATCCCCCTGCAACCAGCTCAGATCACTCCTAGAGCTGGATGAGGGTTTGAACATATTTCCACTCAAAACGGTGATTGTGCATGATGCCCCCCCACAGCATGCCCTTCCCAGCTCCTCTGCCGGGGAGAGCGGAGTGGGTCCAGTGTGGCAACTGGGAGTGCTCTGCTCTCACCTCGAAGCTCACCCCTGAACTGTCTGTAAATATTTCAGCTTTCTGATCCAGAGGCCCCAGGCAGCACACTGCAGCCCAGGGGAACCGCTACCCTCGGTCTGAGGTCTCTGCCCATCACCTACTTCTCCCCAGTGCGACTGTCAGCTCACATCTGCCACCAGCGTGTTTGCAGTGTGCTCCCTACCCTGGTTCTGCCAGCAGAGATCCAAAGGAGCTTTTAATAGCAGTTTGTTTGTTAAACCTGAGATATTTTGACAGATCTGTTGCAGAAGATGTGAGGAGCAAGCAGGCAGGAGCCATCACCCCTGCCCATGCCAGGGCTGAGGTTCCCTGGGAGCCCTTGCCTTCAGCCCTGCTTCACCACCATGCTGAGATACAGCAATTCTGCAACATGCCCAGTCACCCGTGGACTCATCAGCCACAGAGTAACCTGGATTTCTTACATGGAAAGAAATCCTCTTCTCCAACACAGTTGTATTTGCAGAGCCAGAGAAGTCACAGGCTAGGTAGAAAGACTGGATGGCTCAGCCTGGTGACCATGCCATCGATGGCAGAAGGAAACGGGCCGAGGGAAGGTGCTGCAGATACCCACGGGCACATGGGAGCTGAGCAAAACAAGCACTGCTCTTTCAGTTACACCTGGGCAAGGCGCAGGCAAAGGACAGTGAAGTCAGCACGTCCAGGTCACAGGGACATGGGGCTGCTCCCTGAAGAGCAGGGCAGGGTTGTGCACCCACCGACTCCATCCTACACGGCTCAATCCACTGCCTCCATCAGGAGGTTATGTCAGGTAACCGGCCGGACGACGAGCCAACTCGCTATTCAACTCTGCTTTCTTTTCCTGGATTCCATTGCGCAGCACCTACTACCCTCCCCTCTCCCAATTCAGGAGTGAGAATGTTAAAAAATAAACACAAAAGTGCAGAAAAGTAACAGAGAGCAGAAGGGGCACACCCGCTCAGAGGCAGCTCGGAGGTGACGTGTGCCAGCTGCACCCCCAGCTCTCTAACCTTCCCCCCGCTAACTTCTCCACTTCTTAATCATTTCTATTTCACCTCCCCCTCCACTTCCCACATGGAAACAAAAGATGATTCATACACCAAAATAATCACCTGGGACCTCCAAAAGCTCACAAACTTCTTCACTTTGGCCCAGGGCACTCGATAAGGAGTTTTCCCAGTTTAGCATCTGAGTTTGACCTGCCCCCTCCTCCCCTTTATACTGGTCCCACAGCACAGAGGGAGCAGAGCAGGGGGAGAACCTGCCCACACACTATTTTTCGGACTTAAATTAATTGACCACAAAGAAAAAAAAATTAAAAATTTGAGGCATCTGAAAAATCCAGCTATACAGGGGAAGCACCTGTGGCACGAGGGATACTGCCCCTGCTCTCTCCGGCAGGTGGAGAGGTTGATTTTCCACCGAGCAGGGAAATGCCTGTATCACATTTGGTGTAAGCAGCCTTGCATTGGAAAGAGAGACCAGCAGTTAAAGCCCCCTGCGTGGGCTTGCCTACAGAGAGGTCAACACGATTATAGTACCAAAAGAGACCTGCTGCAATGGATTTTCTCTTACGGGAGGAAAAGGCTGAAGCTGCGAGCTGAAGGTTCAACTCCTGCACCCCCAACGTACCCACGTCCACATGCAGCGCGAGACCGTCGTCCACAGGACCTGTGACACCAGTACGTTAGTGCCGCTGCCTGAACACACGCCAGCTCTGCCCGCTCACTGCCCTCAGGGTGCACAACTACGCTCCACCAGCGCCGTGTCTGCACACGCCTCTGCCATTTGTGCATCTCTCGCAAAATAAGCATTTGTAATGCAGACAGTGAAGGATCTTTCCTCCTTCCAAATGCACAGATCCAAAAAAAAGCCAGAAAGTGCCGAAAGCCAGACTACAAGGCTGGGCCTCTTGCAGGCCCGTTGGCCCCATCACACCTTCCAGCCCAAGCACTGAGCAGAGGCGCTATCGCCGCACTGAGAGGACGAAACGCTCGTTGTCCACCCCAACGCTGTGACCTGTCACTTACAGATGGGCAGCTGGGTACCAAACCTAGAGCCATCTCCTGCCAAGCATCTGCCAGCACGGGCAAAGGCAACACAAGTCAATCTGTCGTCTCAGGCAACGCCAACAGACACAATTTCACAGTAGGGCTCTAGTTGCTTCACTGTTGGGGCTCACCTAGAAGACTGCAACAGCTCAGAGTGAGAAACACAGGCTCATTGAAGCAAAGAGCCGGAACCAACTGCTAAACCTTTAAAGCAAGGATGAAACAAATAAAAGCCGGTGGTTTCCAGGGCATTATCACAGGTCTGCTCTCTGCGAGAGAGGCTACGAATGCACGCAAAACCACAGACACACAGCAGGGCTTGGCAAACACCTGTAACGCACTGCCCAGGCAGGCATCGCTGTCCACCACCAAAGCACTCCATTTCCAAACAGCTGCAAAACATGCACACGAGGACAAGTTACAGTGCACAAGAGGCCTTCTCAGAAACAGAGACACGACGAGGTCCTTGCCTTCCACCCACATACCAGGCAAGTATAGACTGCTTCTTTCAAGAGTTGCCAGGTTTCCTAAGCATCTCCCTTGTCTCTGCCATGCCAAGGGATCATGAAAATCACCCCGATTCTGCTGCCTGCAGAGCAGCAACCCCAAGAGCTGCTCCAGGTTTTCTCCAAGAAATGTCTTTACTTCTCTGCTGAGAAGTACGCTCTGGCTCCCCAGAGCTTACAGGTTTTTCCCCATGCTGTGGTGAGGCTAACAGGGATTGACTTTTAGACATTTTTTTTTTCTCCTTTCAGATTTTGAAGCAAAAGCAAAGCACTTTGAAATGGTGCAATTAAAATTTCTGAACAATTTGCAGTTCTCTTCTATAGGAAGCATTAAGCAAAGCCATGCTTTTCAGTATTCTGAATAGGGAAAAGATTCATACATCTATGTAGCTCTCAATCCATCCCCCCAAGCAGGAAAACTGAAGAGATTTACACTGACATGTAAATCCCTGCAACAGACTTCTATAAAACCACTAAAACAGGCACACCCAGAAGGCAAAGAAGTGTTTCACACCTTAAAAGGAAAGAGACAAAAGCTGCCTCCCTTTCCCCAAATCTCAGTCATAACTCCTGCCCTATCCTGGCGTTTGTGCACCCACTCCTGATGTCAATCTAAGTAACGCTGATGTCACACAGTGTTTTGAGGACCCCATAGCTATGTCAGAGATGCCAACGCTCTAGAGACTAACACCACGTCAAGGGTAGTCCAGCCCATGGATGTCAACACAGGTGCCTCTGCGCACCACAGCACTACACAGACCTCACAGGTAGCCAGACAAAGACATTGCCAGACACAGGGGCCGTACCTTCCTCCAAGTCGTTCCTCAGAGAAGCTTCCAGCAGAGCAACACTGGCTTCAAAACACACTTTCTTTCGGTTAACAGCATTTCTCTTCTTTTCATGCTTCCGCTTCTTGTGCTGCATCTCCTTCTCATACTGCGCCCATTTCTTCAGCTGCTGAGCCCTCCGCTTCTGGGCTGCCCGCAGCCTCTCCAGTGTGGGCACCTTATCCAGCAGCTGCAGCTCTGTCAGGAGGTCCACGTGGGCATCCATCGCTTCCACTGAGAGAGAGGGGGTAAAGGATGTCCCAGCGGGAAACAACGTCCCACCGCAGGTCCTCTGGATCACAGCTGCCTGCTGCTATACCAGCATCCTGAGGCCAAGCTGAGAAGGGCCCATTGCAGTGTCTGATGAGAATACGGTGGAAACCTGAAATGAGGAGGAGAGTGTGAGGGATCAAGTCTCATCACCCTGCGCGGCAAGCAACTAAGACCAGCCCGTTGGAAAATGCGACAGACAACACCTACCATCTCAAAAGGTAGCTCACTTAACTGCACTTTAATTGCTTGGTTCTCGCTGGCCCTTGTGATTCCACCTTTCAACCACTCTCAACCCAAAACCCTCTTGATTAAGCAGTAGTTTAGTGTGTAATTTATTTACATCTATAGTTCAAGACAGTCCTCTCTTACGAGCAGAAGAAAGTCTTAATGAGCAAAGATTTTCCATAGTATTTGATATCATTCCTCAGACAACTCAGGAAAGATTCAAGTCCTGAGACACATCCTTTCCGCCAGCTGGCCCCTTCCAGCATAACCACCACCCTCGTTAGAGGTGTCCCCAGCGCCGCAGCCAGGACTGCGCTGCACTGATGCACACCAGCAGCCACAGCCCTGAAGCATTTCAGTCTGAGCAGCAAAACACTGGGCAGAGGGGACCGGACCATGACTGCAGTGGCAGAGCCCAGGGCAGCCAGACACCAGACAAGGCCACCCCAGCACACATAACCCAGGAGCCAGAGGCTGGAGGTGCATGGGGCTACCTGTCCAGCACCCCGACACCAAGCAGGTTTTCCCAGAGAAGCTCTACTCACCAGGAGCATTATCTGTGCTCTTCTACTTCATCCATCAGCGCCTTCCCGCCCCAGTCCTAGCTGAGGGCAGCAGACAGTAATACCTCCCTGGGAGCTACATCCTAACATTTAACCCACCCCAGCTACTTAAAAACATGGGGTTTTCTGTTCATTTCTCTCTTCCTTCAGGTCTTTTCTTCACCACACACTAGCTCATTCTGGTTTTGCTGTATGGGCTCCACAAGCACAGCAACAAGAGCAGTTAAATCACAGCACCAGACTCTCAGTGTGACCACAAGAGACCTCTGAGCAGCACTACCCGCAAGCAATCAACCGGGGGCCCACAGGCAGCTGCCCAATCATCTGCTACAGAGAAGGAGGAAACAGCCCAGATTTAAGGAGCGGTCCAACAGGGAAAGGTGCATTTGAAATAAAGCCAGTGTCACGAGCAAACTGAATGAGTCCTTTCCAAATAGACCCATGCAACGCACATTGAATAGCAAGGTAAGGATGCCAAATCGAGGTAAGCTGCAAATAAGCACATGTGAGATGAGAGCTCTTATGGTTCAGCCAGCTTGGAGAAGACGAGAAAGAAAAAGTTGATGGGGAAGGGAGACTGTGGAGAGCTTAAGTATTCACAAGCACCCGAGAAAGCCCCAACAGGGCAGCTGAAGCTACTTCTTGCTCAACTGTCCTGCTCAAAAAGAGAGGAAGCAGTCTTGTAAGCAACAGATGCAAAGCATCTATGGGAAAAAGAGCAGCAGAAGAGCTAGACCCAGGTGGGAGATGTGGTGAGGATACCAAACCTTAACCCATCCAGCCAACCCAGGAAAAGCCACCGGTCATCCCTCTTCAGAGGGAGAGGCAGCCCAATCAGGGAAGCATTGCTCTGAGGAGCTGCAGGGAAATGTCCATGCCATGCAGCACATCCACCACGTCCCAACGAATTTTGCAAGGTTGAGCCATCCACTCCTTCCAAACACTGCTACAGACCTTCCACTGGGGTTTGACCTTACCTATAAATATCTCGGCAGACTGACAGCGAGGCATGCCATTTCCTCCGCGAGATAATTGGTTTGAGAACTGAAAACAAACTCAGCCAGAGCACACAGGCAGGTCCCCAGCAGTCTCTTTATCCAGTAAATGGCCAACAGAAAGCCAAGGGCAGCTTCAGCAGCACCTGCAAACCTTATTTTGAGGGTTTCAGGATAGAACTGAACAAAAAAACCCTGTTCCATCCAATAAGAACTTAAGATTGAAAAAAATGCTTTAGTTCCACATAGGGACAAACCCAAATCCTTGCAGAGTTTTTCATAAGAGAAATTCAAACACTTGCCTGAGATGGAAAATATCAACTTATAACTTTAGCATGCCACTGGAAAGTGAGGGAAGCGTGCCATGGCTCCTCCATGGCACAAGAGCCCCACACAGCTCTCCCTCACCCCTGCCCACAGTCCCCACAAGCCGGGACTTGCCACAACCCCCAGAAACCCTGGCAACGAGAGTGGCATAAATGCAGCCCCACTTTCCAAAAATCTTTTATTTTGGGGCAGATGCATTTTCCAAACACAGGCACTTGGCTGGAAAGCTCTTCGCCACCTCTCATGAACTCAGCTTCGCACAGCTCAGCTCCTGCCCCTTGCAGGCATTCCTGGGAAAGTATCTTTTTTGGCAATCTCCGCTCCAGTAACGCAGGCTGCAGATCTGAAGCCCCGTTTACAATACCTCGAGGAGGCGAGATAAGGGCAGGAAATGCCTCTCGGCATAGCACACTCGGCACTCCCACCCTGCTCCTTTTGCAGGCCACTTCTGCCATTGTTCACTGAAAGGTGAACAAATATTTTCCAAAACACACCTGAAGTAGAAACAAGGACCTAATTTTGCAGGTTTAATAAAGCAAAGTGACCTTATTCCAGCATTTCCCTGTTTACCAAAAAAACGCTGGAAGCTTACTTGGTGGTATCAGGACTGCACCTTGGAAAGAGCAACAGGACATTGATTTATAAGAAGCGGAGAAGCGTGGCTTACTCTGCTTGCCCATGTTTCAGCTTTGCTGCATGCACCTCATCCTTCAGCAGTTGCTCTGCTCTCACAGCAGAACAAAAGGAGATTTGAGTGGCCTACAGAGGTGAATGAAATGGGGAGGGGAGATCCACGAACACCAAGAGACATCTTCTGGAAGTACTAGACACCAGCATCTCCTCAAACCAACCAGCAAGTGAACCTCTAAAGGAGCAGAGAGGTCACCCAGAAGGGGACACAGCTCAACTTCTCCCAGACTTAGATACAAGTCCCCTAGCACCCTCGATGGACCCCAGAGCCTCAGAAAGACTTTGGCTCCATTACTCCAGCTGCCTGTTTTCCAATTACCTAGTTTCTTCTCTGTACCAAAAACAAGGCAGTTTGACTTCTCATTGCACAAACCGGTCGGTCTAACTATAGCACTGTTTCAGGCCCCAGCATTTGCTTACCTACAAAATGACACAGAAGCTGGCTGTATGGGTGTCTGTGGTTTGCAAGGCATCGCATTTTGGTTTCTGTTTTATTTAAAGAACAAGAGGAAAAAAAAAAAGTGCTGTTCCTCGTGTTCGACCGAGCTGAGTTTCCATGAGCTCAGCAGATCTGCCTGCCGCCGTGCTGAGAGCATCCTGCTAGATGCATGCGGCCCCCAGCCCCGCGGGGACAGCGGGTGACTATTTCAGGGGCCAAAAGGAAGGTGAGGCACTCGCTATTGTATTGTGCTCGTGCCATCGCCATCCTCTCGGCGCTGCGGCAGAGAAAGACACGCTCCAACCATGTCAAAGGCCAGTCCCTACAAAGGGCATGCAAGTGTTGGCACACAAAATCGTTTTTAAGAAAAGTTTGCATTTCCTGCACATTTTGTCTCAACTTCGTACAAGATTCATCCCACTAAGCTCAAAAGGACTTTCAGGGCGCTGGTTACTCACTTGCAATACAAGAAGAGATGGCAATTCTGTCAAGTGAGAGTTTACTGTATCAGTGGTAGCAACAAGCTGCCTACCCCATACCACCAACCCTGCCTGGAAGGGTCCTTCATCTCCTATGCACACACTTCTTCCCATTTCACATTCAGAGGTTGGCACGTGCATCCCACAAAGGAGAAAACCAAGTGCACTTATTTTCCTGTTCCAGCACACACTCAGAGCTGCCCCCCTCGACCTTCCTACAAAGCACCAGACATTAGAAAAAACTTCTTCACCGAAAGGGCTGTCAGGCCCTGGCACAGGCTGCCCAGGGAGGGGGTGGAGTCTCCATCCCTGGAGGTATTTAAAAGAAGGGTAGACGTGGTGCTTGAGGATATGGTTTAGTGGCGGACTTGGCAGTGATAGGTTAGCGGTTGGACTCGATGATCTTAAGGGTCTTTTCCAACCTTAACGAGTCTATGATTCTATGATTCATTCAGCGTGCACTTTGCCATAATATTGCTGAGGTTGGAGCGGGATCCATTAAAAGAGCCATGTTGCTGACTGATGCTGGAGAGCCTCCTCATCTGCCCACCAGACGATGAAGCTTGAGCTAAGACCTGCAAATCCTCTGTCACATCTCCCTGAGGCACTACTTAAAGCACAGCATGACACTGAAGCAGAATGCAAACACTTACACGAGTCCTTCACTTAAGTGTCATCAATTGACTTTGGGTTTATTCCACTTAAAAAACACAAACCATGGAAGAGCAGCCCTTGAATGGGACACCTTGAAATGAAATAGTTCAGCGACCAGAGAATTCTTTCAAGTTGTGTATCTTTCAAGCAAAGGTAGAAGTCAAGACCTGAGTACATGAGCTGCCACTTCTGAAGTCAAGATCATTCTCATTCACTGGATTGCCTGTGGGGAGGCACCTGCAGGATTAGGCCCAGGTGAAGCATCTGCATTTGCAGAATACAGTTAAGTCAGTGGCATGAACAGCAACAGAAATAACCCTCTCCTCCCCACCCCAAGCTAATCTTCTCTCAGCTGGAATTGGAAACCAAGCACAAAAGCCTACAGCAGGGACCTGAGCACATAAGCAGCCTGCAGAGGTGTCTGCCTGATTTATTTCATTAGGAGTCAGCTCCTGCATCACAGCAAGGCGAGGAAATGCCAAATTTACCCCTTCTGCTTCTTATGAGGGCCAAGGCCAACCTGTGCTATTCCTGCCCCACAGAATGCTAGATGATCAGCTCATCACAGTCCTTTTGCTGATCCCATCCTCTGGCAACGAGCACCAATGAAGAATTCACAGGCTTCTCTTGCAGGCATCACCTTCAGGACTGTCACTGCTTGGTGATACAAAGCAGCCAAAGGCACATGTTCTGTATTGCTGTCTCTGCTGTCGGCCAGGAGCTCCCCAGGGTCTGGAGGATGCAGCAGAGCAGCTTTTCATTGCTTGCTCCCTGATGACAGGAAGAGTGAACTGGCAGCCCAGCAGCTGTAACAACATCCAGAGATGGCCAGAAAGCCACCAAGAGGAGGTGACAGATTGAGGGACAGGCAGGAGCAGCAGGGAGAGAAAGGCACAGGAGTTCAACTGTCCCCAAGGGAGGACATAGGGGGGCTGCCCAAAGCGTGGATGTGCCATGGGGCTGACCATACGCAAAGAGCCTGAGTCTATTCCCTCCCTCCCTGCAGCCCAGGCCGGCGGTGAGAAGGGCAGCAGCGTCCCCCTCCCACCCCCCCCAGGGGAACACGCTCCAAGTCATTTCCTAAACTGTGTCACTGCCGAGCACGTAACCGCGCCGGCTCTGCCAAGGCGCTCCCCACCCTGCCACCGCCATGCAAGCTGCTCCCTGCAGCAATTCCAGTGCCTTCAGGAAGATGGGAAACCAAACCCTTCTCTGGCCTGCTGATGGGAAGTGATCCCTGTTCTAGGTCAAGAGTTCTTGGGTTTGTAGGGTTGGGGTCTTTTTTTTAATTAGCACAGGATGCATCAAGACAAGAGGGTCTTTTGTGCTAAGCTCTAGCGTAGAACCAGGGTTTCTTTCCTTGCTATAACTGCTTCTCTCACCTCCTACCTTTTGAAAAAACATTTCATCAGAGCATCATCAACAAGGACACTGCATCAAGCCCTACCACCCAAGTACCCAAACCGTTACAGCCTTACACACCTATAACAGGGGACTCGGCCACTGGGTCTTCCGAATGAAGACAGAGGGTCAGATACCAACAGAGACCATATGGCAAACTGGGAAATGAAGTTCAGATCACAACAGACACACCTGCCCCTCTGAGCAATCACAGCCCCACAACACTTGTTTTCGCCTGCAATGCTACAGGACAGTCATGTTTCCTACAAAGCCCAGGGGAGGAAGAGGAGAAAATGCCTGTGGAGAAAGGCTGAAGTGGTAAACAATTCAACATGCAGCATTTCCAGCCTAATGAAGGGTTTCCTTTCTTTTCTGAAACTTAAATTTTTGTTTCTCTAATATCACACCCTGCCAGACATGTTGTACCATCTCCCTTGTCTGGATCTCTGTGCAACGACTGACGCAGGTGGGCACTGACCACCATCTCCTCGGGGACGCCAGGGCTGATGGCAAAGCTGAAGTCAGTTACCTGCCACTGGTGACACACACCCTGAACACAGCCCAAAGCAGCACATTAAGCAACACCTTCACATACACCTAAGCCAGTACTTTCAAAGTAATATGCAACAAACCCTTCTCCAGAGATTAAGAGCATCCACTGATGAACACATGAATACAGAACAAGGCCACTTGCCCCACTTCAAGCAGCAAGCTCACTGGAACAGCTACCTCCACCACAGGATTACTAGATCAAGTCCTGTGCTCCAGCCATGAGGTACTGGTAAAATGCTACTTGTCCCTCGGTGCTACTCTAACAGCTCTGGCTATTGCTTCTGGTAGCAAATTCTTCTTGCCCAAACCACGTGATTCCCCCTGCACCATGCTGTGAGCCCCACAGCACCCGCAGGTTAACCACATGGAAGAGTGAAAATTATGAAAATTGTTGCTGCATGATTTAATTTCACTGGTATCTTAGAAGCAAACAGCTCCTTTCCTCACTCAGGGCTTCTGCAGCATTTTAAGTAGCAGATGCTCAGCGCTACTGAATGAATGGTTCCTCCTGAAGGAATGAAGGGCAAAGTGGCAGGAAACATCGCTTTAAAAATAAGGGGAAAAAAAAAAAAAAAAAGATTCCAGCCAAGACCCCTTAGGGAACACAACTCCTACAGCCAGCCCTAGAGTGCTGGTGAGGAAAAGCAGGTACAGAAGTCTTCCAGGTGAGAGATCTCATCAGAGATCAGGAGTTTTAGGAGATTCTTGGCTTTCCCACAGGTTTCTTGTACACAAAAGAAGTAACTTAATCTGTGCCCCAACTACCTTCTCAAAGTGAAGATACTGTTTTACCCACCCAGCAAAGGAAGTTTTGTTGCTGCTTGATGCCAGGGTAAGTTTGGTGGTGAAGGTGCATCAACATAAGTAATTTTTCTCGCTTAATGGAAAGCTCAAAATATAAAGCTAAATTTTTCGCAGAGCATTAAAAACATTCTGGTTTGGCCACTTTAGCTCCAAATAATCTCTCCCTCTCCAATGAGCTCCTTCCTAGCAGTGGGAATGAGATACAAGCAAGAAGAAAAAAGCAAAACAGCAAGTCAAAAAATCTCTTTGGAGCCAATGCTGGTAATAGAAAATTTTAAGTGCCTCATTCTTTTCTCCTCCCAGCTGTTCCACTCCTAACAATATTGGCAGTTGTTTGAGGAAAGCCCCTCAGTATTTTCACTATATATTTCCTGTAAACACTCAGCACAATATACATTCCTTTTTCCTACCAATATTTCAACGTGGGCTTCCTTATAAAAAGACCTTCTGTGCCAAGCAATCCTCCCCCACATCAGTATGCTTGGAAACACACCGCTCTTTCCAGTGGCAAGCCAGTGACGAGCAAAACAAACCTGGTGATGGTCCCCAGACGTACACACGCCAGCCATTAAGCTCCTAGCAGTAGCTGGAGAGCTGGGTCTTTGGGTTCAGCAGTCACGGCCGCAGCCACAGAGGGCTTTGCTTTAGTAGCACACAAGCCCAAGCACAGCTTACATGCATAATTTAGGAGCAAGCCAGAGCTTTACAGCTAGACCAACTCAGTGCTTGCTTCCCTCCACATGGTTCTTGTGTAAAACTGCTCCTTAAGCCCAATTCCCAGCGCAAGGCAGTAGGACTTGGAGGCGTTTTAGAAAACCTTAATCTAGAAGCTCCATAGAGCAAATGTTCTTTTCTACATCTGCTCCACAGAGCTCTCTCAAGGCTGCCACTTTTCTACATTAAACTGTCCTTGCCTGTGTAGATTTTCAAATCTAGAGCTTTTATGTGGATAGTTTTTATGTTCACTACAAGTTTGGGGTTTTTCATCCCTTCTCCATTTTTATTCCCTAGCCATCCTACTTATCACCCAGACTCCTGAGGTGAGGCAGCCAGTTCTCCCTCCACATCCATGGACAGAGCAGACTTTTCCAGCTCCTGGGGCGAGGCATAGCTCCCAACTGGGCACTGGGCGCACCTTCAAGGGTGCCTTGGGAAACTGCTCAGCCTGCTTTTGCTTTCCAAGGGTGAAACCTAGGGTTTGCCTCCAACTTTCAGGTCAATCGGTGAATCAGTAAAAAAAGGCACCCTGGGCTCTTGGCCATCAGCTTGCCATGCAGAGAAGGGAAAGGGACGCTTCAGTTAGCCTGAACTTGAAAATCTGTGATTTTGAATTGAGCTAAAGACCATAAACTAAGTTTGAGGCTCAACGTCAAACTACACACCAAAACGAGCCATCCCCTTTTAACCTTGTGCAATAGAGAAAACTATTCGACAGCCTGTAAATCCGCAGAGAGCACGCACTAATTGTACTGATTCATTTTCTTCCTTAGATGATGTATTGGATTTGTGTCAAGGTTTTGGTAGTGGTGGGCTACAGGGGTGGCTTCTGTGAGAAGCTGAGAGAAGCTGAGAGAAGCTTCCCTTATATCCGATGGAGCCAGTGCCAGCTGGCGCCAAGCCAGACCCGCCACTGGCCAAGGCTGAGCCCATCAGCATTGGTGGTAGCACCTCTGGGGTAACATACTTAAGAAGGGGGAAAAAAACAGCCAGAGAGAGAAAAGAGAATATGTGAGAGGAACAGCCCTGCAGGCACCAAGGTCAGTGAAGGAGGGGGAGGAGGTGCTCCAGATGCCAGAGCAGAGACTCCCCTGCAGCCCCTGGTGAAGACCACGGTGAGGCAGGCTGTGCCCCTGCAGCCCCTGGAGGTTAACCATGGAGCAGATACCCACCTGCAGCTCCTGAAGGTTAACCATGGAGCAGATTTCCACCTGCAGCCCCTGGAGGTTAACCATGGAGCAGATTTCCACCTGCAGCTCCTGAAGGTTAACCATGGAGCAGATTTCCACCTGCAGCCCGTGGAGGACCCCACACCAGAGCACGTGGGTGCCCAAAGGAGGCCGTGACCCCGTGGCAAGCCTGTGCTGGCGCAGGCTCCTGGCAGGACCTGTGGATCCGTGGAGACAGGAGCCTGTGCTGGAGCAGGTTTGCTGGCAGGACTGGTGACGCTGGGGGGGACCCACGCTGGAGCAGTCTGTTCCCAGAGGACTGCACCCCATGGAAGGGGCCCACACTGGAGCAGTTCCTGAAGAACTGCAGCCCGTGGGAAGGACCATCTCCCATGGGAGAGACCCCACGCTGGAGCAGGGGAAGATGTGAGGAGTCCTCCACTGAGGAGGAAGGAGCAACAGAGACAATGTGTGACGACCTGACCGCAACCCCCATTCCCCGTCCCCCTGCACCATTCAGGAGGAGGAGGAAGAATATATGGAAGTGAAGTTAAGCCAGGAAAGAAGGGAGGGGCGGGGAAGGTGTTTTAAGATTTAGGTTTTATTTTCTCATTACCTGACTCTGATTCGAATGTTAATAAATTAAACTAATTTTCCCCAAGTCAAGTCTGTTTCGCCTGTGACTGTAGCTGGCGAGTGCCCTCTCCTTGTCCTCATCTCAAACCATGAGCTTTTTGTTATATTTTCTCTCCCCTGTCCAGCTGAGGAGGGGGGTTGATAGAGCAGCTTTGGGGGGCACCTGGTGTCCAGCCAGGGTCAACCGCCCACAGATGAGGGCTGTACATATCAGACCATGAGCAAGGCTCTCCCCTCGGCTCCCCACTGACTGTACCTGAGGCTGCACACAGGACTCCAGAGAAGACGATGCTTGAAGGCAAGGTTATTTTATTTCTTCAATGATTCGTTACATACCACTCCCCTCTCCCCTTTGCTCTCCCAAAGAAAAGTATCTGCTAACAAAATTTATCTCTAGCATCAGAGGAGCAGCAGGATCTCTGCCCTTAGGCAGAGAAAGCAAGATCAGAATGGGATTTCTGTGCAAACATGAACCGAATCCCAACTTTCCTCACACAACAGCAGCCCCATCTTCTGAGCCAGGCAGTTAAATATTGAGGGAAAGGCATGCGGCAACTCCGATTATGTGGAACAAAAATTAATTGAGGGCATAAGTCTCCGATTCAGCTCTTCATTTATTTTTTCCACAGCACATTATATGCAAGTGTGGATTGCAATTCAGACACCTGCAGGGAAAGCAGCCCAACCCATCTGTGACAGTGATATTACCTCCTTTTATCTGTTTTTCTGGTTAAAGCTTCCGTTTTTTATCAGCCCTGCAACAGACAGATATGTGGACTCTTCCAAAACTGCATCCCCCTTCCTGACATTTTAAACTACACATTTAGAGACCTGCAATTTGAAAAACAACAACAAATTTTTCTCCAAAACAGACTTTAAAATAAGGCATGGGAAAAAACCAAAGCTAATTTCCAACAGAATCTCAAAAACACCATTGCAAGAGCCCACACCCTTCCCTTAAGATAGAAATTAAAGCCCTACTCGCCCGCACCCCACTCTCTTTAACAGAAATCCTTCCATTGTTTAAAGCCACTTACACACATTTTGGCCCATGGAAGAAAAAAAAAATCCTGGGAACAGCCCTATTCTGGCACAGCAACAAGCTAGATAAGTGCCTGGATTTTCCATTTACAGCTCCTAGACACCTCAAGCTGTGCCAACAGGGGATGATTGAGCTGCAGGGCTTTTGCAGGCTCTCACCTATTGACAGGGATGTGCCTTTCCAGGGGATACCCGCTCTCCCCGTCACCTCTGCGCAGCTTGATGCACCAGGGGTGCATCGCACAGAGGCGACAGCGAGGGCCAGCATCCCACTTGCCCCATACAGCTATGTAGCCTTTCTGCAGCAGGCTGGGGGTCACTGCATCCCGCCCCAGGGAGTTACCATCCGATCGGACTACGATCTTCTATTTTTAATTTTTTCTGGTTTCTTTGCCACCAGAAAGGAGTCCTGCCTGGCCCTTCTCTTTCCAAGGCAAACGTGTGATTCTGCCAGCATTTATGGCACCGCAGTGACAATGCCAGCAGCCAACAAAGCCACCACGACAACCATCAGGTGGGAGGAAGGGACAGCGCACGTTGGGCACACGCCGCAAGATGATTCTGGTATGCAAGATGAGACTTGTCCCTGCACATCCAGCAAACTGGAGTTTGCTGTACCGATGTCAAGGGATAACTACTTCCAAGCTGGACACCTAGACCATAGCACAGAGCGACCCACGCTCAGGTCCAGCGGGAAGCACTAACTTGTGTAGAAGGTAGGTGAGGTCCCCAGACTGCGAGACCACAGGGCCAACCACCACGGAGCCCGCTAGCAGCGGGCATTTGCCCCCAGCCATGGGGCATATGTCACCAGCTAAGCACAACCACCACCTGACTCTGAGCCCCCACAAGCCAGAGCCAAACATGGCAAACAGCTCGCTGCGGCGTGAAGAGAGGTTTTGGGAGACCGGCAAGAAGCACTGCTGTCAGAATGATGTGCTTTGTGGTGGGCTTCGATATGAGTGGCAGGATTTGAAAGTGCCTGCTACACACCTGACAAGAAGAACATTGATTTTGTGGGAGATTTAAGAGAGGATGCTCTTCCCAACTGTCTGATTCATCCTTTTTAAATAGCAGTTGTATTTAATTATTGCTAACAAAATGCTTTCAACTCTAACGCTTACAGACACTATTGAGTATATCTATAACCATTCCAATAATCCTCAACAGGTCTTAACCAAATAACACAAAAAGGTGCCCTCTGACCCATCCTGCATCCGTCAGAGAGCCCGTAAATCTACTCAGGATTGTGTTGCCCACCTGCTTCTGCTGTGCAGGGACCAGTGGGGTGCCCACAGGCACTGCTGGGAGGGTAAAGAGGTGAGACTTTGGGAAAAATGAATTATCCACGCTACAGTGAGGGATGTTTTGCTCCATATGGCTTGAACATCTGGATTTGTTATCAGAGGCATGGCCCTCATACCTTGGTGAACTCTGCAATGACTTAACTTATTCCACTGCTAAACCACACACATGCCTTCCCCCTCCACTCCAAATAACTCATCCTCTTGTCCACCTCGCCTTTGCAGGTCAAGGTCAGTCACCAGCATGCAAGAAGGGCGTCCTGAGGCTGCTGATCTGACACTAACAGATCTACAACACAGTGGGTCAGGCTTCCCCACAGCATCGTATGGTTGCTGTAGGGTACCGGTATCAGCCCATTTGCAACAACGGCAAAGATCAGCACCACCAGATACTGTTACCGCAGGGCGATCAAGACTGTTTTCCCTTGAAGCCTGCAGGAATATTATAAGCACATCTTCTAGAAAGTTGAACCATAATACTTCAAGAGGACAAAGGCTCCTTAAAATGCAGATCAGCAGAAACCCTGCACGGGAAGCCGGCTGCTGCTGGCAGGACTTGGCTGAGGAAAAGCATCTCCTCCAGCAGCCCCACCACTGCCTCTCGCTTCCACCACTGCCCAAGCACAGCTCCAGAGTAACTTGCCTTATTTTAGATGCAAACCATCAGATTGAAACAAAATGTTTTGCTAGCAAAATGCTAACAAAATGTTAGCACAGATTTCTGCAGTGCCAACATCACCAGTTTCAGTCTTAAATCAGACACTCAGAGCCGCTTGCCACTGCCGTGCTTGCGAGGCAGATTTTATGTTTCTAAAGTACCTTATTTTTAGGCGCAGTTATCAACCCGCACGTCACCATACATGCCCTACTTTCTATGTTTTCTGCATCTACTCCTGTCCAGTCAGAGATGGTACGTTGGCTTGACTTGCTGCTCTGACAATGGAGTTGCTCTGACATTCGGTTTCATCAAATATTTACCACTTCTCAGTTTGAAAATATGATTTTGGATACTTTACATTAACTTGACTATGAACATGGTGCCAGAATTGATGGTACTGCTCTCATCCTCGTCAGTCTAGTTCTTACTTTGCTTCTGCTATTTCTGGGATTACAAGCACTAGGGCTCTGCTGCCACAGGCCAGGGAGAACCAAAGTCCCTCTCCTCATCCACCCACGAGCACAAGGTTTCGCCATCCTTCTCCGCTGTCTCGATGTGCAGCCATGCCTGGATGTGCAAACAGCCAGACCTGGCCAGGGGAGAGACACTTCCCAAAGATATAGAGATTTATTGGCCAGAACTCGGACGGGAAGAATGGCTGCTCTTAAGCGAGACTTTCTGGAGGGCTTCCCAGGCACAGTTCCCACCTTGCCATTCTGTGTGTACCTCAGCTGAATATTTGTTCTGAGAAGCAGTTTTATTTGGATGCCAGAAAATCAGTGTTCTGGTAGGAAAAGTCAAATTCAGGTAGCAGGGGCACCTTAAAGCCAGAAATCTGATCTGATCCAGCAGATGGTGGAGACGGCCCTTCTGCATCCTGCTGACAGACCTACAGCACAGCTCCCACCAGCTGCTCTGGTGGGTTAAGCAAGTCAGCAAGCAAAGCCCACCCAGTACAAAGGCCCTCTTAATTTCACATACCAGACGTACTCTTGCTGAAGACCTCAGTAATAAAAAGCCAAGCTCTACACAAATCCTCAAATCTCAGCTTAGCACCATAAAGTAGAGAAAACGATGGTGGGTATGACTAGACACTTGACAGCCAGCATGGGACCCCCATCTTCCTTGGTCTTTCTCCCCTGATGGGTATTTGACCTCTGAGCCACTGAGCAAAGTAATCAAGCAGAATTCGTGTCTGTGAAATGCCACCAATGTCCAATATTGCCACACAGAGCCGCTGTAGAGCAAGGCCTCACACCTGGGGGTTTCTCATACAGATCCTTAGAGGTGCCACGGCTACACCATAACATCACATGGAGCAGTTGGGACAAAATTAAGGCAACTAACACTGATGAGCAAAGCTGTGCATCTCCAGCCTTCCCTCCTAGGCTTTCCCCTCTCTTCTCTTCCAGAAATACCCAACCTGCCACTCCTGCCTGTTCCAGCTCCAGGGCAAAGCATCAAGACTTAGGGTGCTGAGCAGCCCCTCACCTACAGAGCAGAGTCAAGAGCTAATGAGCAAACTCACAAGAGAGGTCTCTTGGCAACACAGGGTGAGAGAAAAGGAGGGGGAAATTGCTGCCAGCTTGTTTGTGTGCACTTAGGGTGGCATTTCCAACCCTGTAATTGTTGCATAATGAATTTAGCAACGTAGTTCAAGAGCTATGATTCATTCAGGCCAAAAAGACATGAGTCAGCCCCCAAAGAATCATGAGATGTTAAAATTATATACATTTAACTTGAGCTTGACAAATCCAAAGGAGCAGCGTAAGAGCAGCATCTCAGCACAACTCAAAACATCATGCAAATATCCCCACTCCTCCTCCCAGCCAACGCAAGACAAGAGTAGCACGAGAGCAGCGCCTAGGTCGGCTGTTGCAAATAATTTACGCCTGCTGCCTATGCCCAGCTCAGGTTATCAGCCAACGCTTAGAAATAGGCACCTGGTGCTGCCTCTTACCTAGTGTTCACACTCACTCACCAAGAAAGGCGATAAGGTCCCATCCAGCCTAAGAAAAGATCTTTGCTCAATCTTGCTGCGGGTCTCGGGAGGGGGTGAGACTCGGGATGCTTGTTTCACTGCGTGCAACCAGCACGACAGCCGGACAGAGGGCAGGGGAGGAGAGCAGAGGTGGCTGCAGGGAGCTGGCAGTCAGGGTGTTATAGCAAACTTCAGAGGAGGGGGTGGGAAAGGAGTGCAGATCTCTGCAAGGGATCAAGCAAGAAGCAGGGCAGATTTATTACAGAAAAGGATGCCTAAGTTAAGGAGCATATGTGCATCACCGGGAGGTGATGCAGAGAAGACCTCAGGGGAAAATAAGGAACCCAACAGAGCTATGAAAACATCTTAAGTCATGCCCTGTATTTTGTGCTTATGGAGCTTGCATGTATAGAACGAAAAGTTATTTTGGAGTAAGATAGGGTGAGAATGCAAAGTAAAACTACTATTCTGGGTTAACTCCCCAGGTGGCTTCTTATTCTAGAGTGGCAGTACCTTTTTCTAGTTTAATTCACTTTAAAAATAGATTAGGCCAATGGTTCTGATCTGCAAGGCCATGGTAGCTGGCCTGCTGCTTTTAGAGCATCCTTAATTAGAGCCTGGATATGGGGACATGGGGGGGGCTCCAGGATGCAGATGTGATAGCCCGAATTTGGAAACTTTATGTTAACCTAAACCAGGAAAGAAACAACCGCCTGCAGGAGGGTCTGCACAGACACCGCTTGGGCAGGACCTGCTGCACAGCAGCTATTCCTGCAGCAGGCACAGGGACACACCTTGGCGGGGGACAGCCCATGCAACGCACGCTGCCAACCATAAACCAAACAGCGCCAGACGAAACCCACAATCTGCACTTTGCACGCAACCAAAAGCCTTCTTATAAAGCCATTTTTGTTTGAGGTTCATTTGAATTTACCATTTATCAAGCTTCCATTTAGCCTCATTAATCACAGCCTATCAAGCTCTTTCAAATGCAAACATAGAAAAGTACCCAGCAACTGCACTTCTCAGTTCGTCCTTCTCCTGCTGGAATTATGGAAGGCTATGAAGCAGGAATGCCAACCCACCTGTCTCCTGCCTTTCAACCACTTCCCATGGGATGAAATCAGCAGACTATTCTGGAAAAATACACACTGATTTCTTTCCCTGCCCGCCAGCAACAGTCAAGGATAGCAAACAACGTGTTGTGCAGGAGAAAGAGCATCCCTGTGAAAGTCAAGGGGAGAGGCAGCACCGGTACCTGCATCAGCATGCAGATGCTGTCTCTGGAAGTACCTTTGTCAAATGCTTTGCATTTCCTACCCCGGCCTCTAGAGCCAGAGGTCTCACAGCTCACCTAATCCACGTAAACGATATACCATTTGTTTGCTTTGTAGGGGTATTAAGGCTCAGGCTTCCTCAAGCTATTATTTTTTCTTGGTGCCTATGCAGCTGTTAACCCCGGCATCGACATGCTTCTGAGAGACTTGCAAGGAAAAGGCCCACTCGGAAGAAACGCATTACTCTGGCAGAAACACTTGCCCCAGCTCTCAGAGGTGCCGAGGGGTGCCGCCAAGTTCAGGCTCAGTCCAGTACCATCAGTTCTCACTGATGAATGCTTTCCAGCTTTGCCATGAAACGTGGGGTGCAGAGTTCACCCCTCTTGCCTTTCGCTCCCAAAGTTTGACAGTTTTTTCCACTGCCCTTCATCTGTGCTCTTTGCACAAGCAAAATGCAGCACTACTGCCCCAAAGTGGGGACTGCCCCGATTTCAGAGGGGAAGGGGCAGGCCAGTGGCTCATGTCCACAATTACCAGTCCCTCAGGCTGCTGCCCGCGGCAAGACACGCTGTGCTCCACGCTGAGCCCGCCACCAAGCAGGGCCTGGGGTAGGAGTGGGCTTTAGGTTGCTCGGAGCTGGAGCCTGATTTCTGCTGGATACCAGAGTTCCCCTGCACCTCCACAGCAGCCAGCAAAGCGCGTGGGCTCTGCTCTCCTTTCAGGAGTGCCCCCTTCAAAAAAAAATTTTTTTTAAATAATATTTTTACATATATATGAAGAAAAACCATGTTGGACAGCAAAAAGTGACAGTCAACAAATGAACATGCCCTAAACAAGACTTTGGTGAGCCACAAAGCTGGTGTCAACCGGCAGTAGCACCGGCAGAACAGCGCTGTCGAGATGAGCGAGCAGGGAGCACATGGGAAGGAGATGAGGAAAGACAAGTAGATTAATAGAAGATGACAGATTTCTAGTAAGATTGTGATAAGCCTCTCAACTTCCCTAAAGGATGAGCCAGCTGGCAAGGCCATCCTAGGAGGTGGTGTAACTTGACTAACAGCCTTGCAAAAAGCCAACAGCTGACCCCTTTCACACATCCCAGCTCACTCCTGCAGCTCTTTAAGCAAGGAAGGCTGAACACACCATGCCTGGATGCTCCCACACCAGCACTCACCTGCAATTATAGCCCTCCTTGCAGAGAAGCCACCAGCCCTGAATTATTTTCAGCAAGCGAACAGCAGCGAGGTCAGGCTGACTGTTAGCACAGGCAGAGCACACGGTCCTGCTCTCCCTGGCCCCGACCAGCCACACAGCATGTTTCCCTGCCCACACAGGGGCTAACCCTGACCCACAGTCTCAGCATCAGGCCATGAAGCTGCCAGACACGTCTAGGGAGAGGCAAATTGCCCCTGAAAAGGGCTTTGCCAAAGCAGGGAGGGGAAAGCAAGGTAATGAGCGGGGCCCCTCCGTCATGCTTTTGTCTCCTTACTAAATTCAGCTCTGCTGGGAGACCCGGCAGAGCCAAGTCCCTCCAAAAACATTACACCCCAGTGAGCAGTTTCACCCTCTGAAGAAGAAGAGGAGAGGGCTATCCACAGGGGAAGGCAAGCTTGAAATGTTAAGATTTTTATGCTTTATGGGATGATACCTTCAAAACCTGCTGGAGGTGGGGTGGATACCATGCACAGGTATGGCTAGCAGAAAGAGTTTACTATGCCCCCTTTCCAGGACCTCAGCAAAACCCCCTGAGTATCTGAAACTGGTGGTATCACCTGGGGCAGCAGAGGGTTTCAGAGTGAAGAACAGCAGCCGCCAGTTTGTTTGATATCAGACAAGTTTTTCTTCTTAGGCCAATTAGCTGGTGATATAATTTGCCCACTAAGGTCACTGAATCATCACTGAGCAGTTTCAAAGGAGACCAGATGAACTGCAGGCCAGTTTTCCCCCTCCAGCTCAATGAGTGATTCCAAATACAGTTAATGATAGTGGTTCATAAGTATCTGGCAGAGGATTTGAAAGGGCAATTTACTGCCCAAAAAGAGATTTACCTCTTTCATGCCAAAGATACAGAGCCCGTGAAGATGTAGGACCTGATTTAGGTATCTTAATTGACTTTAAATACCCAAGAGCTGCCAAACTTCAGTCAGACGTAGGTAAAAGCAAAAAGGAGAAGCAGACCCAAAAAGAGGTTGAGGAAGGTCCCAGTTAAAACCCACTTTGTCACCAACAGGCAAGAGACCTTTTTAAGGACAGGGATAAGAAAGGAATAACATCCCCAGAAGACTTTTAGCACAAACCCTGCATTTTCATGAGTTTATATAAGATAAAAATGAGACATCCCCTCATCCACAAAAGCTTCATTATTTGTCAACCTCAGGCTCCATAACCAGTAAACACTGGTTGATGTTTTTCTTCTTACTGGATGAAATGTGCCTAGAGGCAACAGGCATTTTATAAATTATTAAACCAAGGGAAAATAAGGTTCCAACAAAGTGGCTGCAGAAGCACCAAGGAGCTGGTACAATCGGTACCAGCACACTCACACAGAGTCATTTTTCCTGCAACGACAGACTCAACAACAAGACATTGTTAGAAATGGGCAGCCTGGACACGTGGTCTTGATGGCAAAAAGAAGACACGGTATCTCAGCATTTCATCACACCCACCACAGATAGCTGAAGTTCAACACTTTAAAACCTTATTTTTTCTCATGAAATAGTCACTTATGTTTTCCAGTCAGATGGAAAATACACACTTTTTTTTCTTTAACCTCATGAGAGATCTCAGGACATGAAGCAAAACCCATAAAAAGTAATGTAATAGAGTATTTTCAATATCATCCACAGTTTTTGGTTCAACCCATAGTGGAGATATTAAACAAGAAAGGGAAAAACATAAATGAAAAATTATTCTTCATATTCAGGGTTGAATACATTACATTTTTCACAATTAACACGATTCCCCACCAGATTAAATTCCGTTCCAGCCAGGAAAATCCCCTTTTGCTTTCTGCCATAACAGCACCTGGCCCCTCCATCTGTGAAAAAGCACTTCGCAGTAATGGCAGGGCTCGGGTCGAGGAAGGCTGGGTCAAGGTGAAAGCTAGCACAGCCCAGGCAGCCGCCTCTCCCCGGCTCCCCGAGCGCTTGACAGGGAACACAGGAGGCCTCAAACCGAGGGGTTTTGGGGTTTGCCCGAGGTTTGTGAGCCCTCTGCTTTCCTCTGCAATCTGTGAGAAGCCACTTTCCCTGCTACTCCACTGTAGCTTGAAGCATCCTCCTCCTCCAGTAGTTGTCACAGCGCAGAAAAGATCTTTTCACGGTAAGTAAGCTATAAACGTGATATAAATGTGAACTTATGGGCCCGTCAGAGTCAACCAAAAGCATCTCTACCACCTCGGACGCCTCTGGCCCTGGGGCTGGAGAAGGGGCTGAAGTTCAGGCTGAAGTTCGCCTGCTCCACCAGCGCCTGCGGGAGACTCTCTCTGAGAAAGACCTTCATCTCACACAGAAACCAGCACTTGCAGTCGTGATGCCATTTCAGGAATTACAGTTGCTTACATTTACGCTACCTCCAGCATATTGCTCCCACACCCGAATCATGCCAAAAGGGAAGGGATTTCTAAACGCAATAAGCAAAACCCACCCACGAGCAAACGCAAGGAACTCACACCTTCAGCGTCCTGGGTTCTGCGTGATGACCCACGGCACAGACGCGTACTGGCACACTAACGCCAATGGTTAATGGAGTAAAACTGCCTTAAAGGGGAGATTACGCCCGCAGCACCGGCCGCGTCCAGGGCAAGGCTGCCCGCACCTACCGAGGGACCAGCGGGCGCCTGCTGCGCCCCGGGGGCGGCACCGGACCGCGTTATCCGAGGGGCTCCCGCCAGCCGCTCTGGACCGCACAGGGCTGGAGTTCCCGAAACTCCCGCGCCGCGGCCCTGGGAAGGAGAACGGGGAGCCCCGGCGCCGCGCCCGCAGCATCCCGCTCCGCCGGCACCGGCACCGGCACCGGGGCGGCCCCGCGCCCCGCTCCCCGCGCCGCGCCCAGCCGGCCCCGCGCCCACGGCCCCGCACTCACCGCGGCAGCCCCGCACGGCGCAGCGGGCCCGGCAGGCAGGAGGGCAGGCAGGAGGGCAGGCAGCGGCGCCGCGCAGCCCCGGCCCCCGCCCGCCTCCGGCTCCGGCTGCGGCCGCAGCTCCGCCCCGGGGCGGGCCCGCGGAGGGGGCGCGGCCGCGGAGGGGGCGCGGAGCCGGGCCGCCGCATCCCGCCCCCCGCATCCCGCCCCGGCAGGTGGAAGGCGCGGAGCGGGGGAGCGTCCCCGGGGATGCTGCGGGAGCGGCTTGTGCCGAGCGCCCTCCCGCCCGCCGGCCGTGCGGGGAGGGCCTCTGAAAAACGAGGGCTTGTCCGCATTTGGGCGGCTGGCGCTGGCTGTGTAGCTGGGAGGGTAATTAAAATAAATTAATTTTTTTTTTTTAAATGGCATTCCAGTTTTGGTGGAAGGTTACAGCCATGCCTCGGCCTTCCTGAGGCTGCCGAGTGCGGCTGTAGATAAGATTTGCCCTGACTTCTGGCTGGGAGCAAGATGCGGGATGCTGCTGCCTGCGCCGAAGTTGGAAGGTCTGGGGAGGATATCCGGGTTAGAAACCGTTTTGCCCTTTTTTTCGGCATAAATAGCTGAGCCCGGCAGCAGGTTCCTGTTTGCCACAGAGCGAGTCGATGAGAGGGAAGGGGTCCCAGAGCATTTTTTTTAGGAAAAACTAAAAGCCCGTCCCCAGACAATGTAAAATTCAGGCTTTTAAAGCACAGTGACTGATGCCAAAAACAAATGCCGTTCCTGAAGCATGCCTCATGCCCATTTTACAGACAGACAAAGAGAGGCAGATAAGAGTCTTTGCCAGGAGCCAAAGCCAGTCACCAGAGCTGGGAGAGAAGCCAAGAAGCCTCCTGGGCCAGGGAGCTGCCCTCGGGAGCCCACACTCACCCTGCATGGGCTGGGAGCAGAGCAGAGACGATTCCTCATGCTGCTGTCAGATATTGTGTCTGGGATCGCTCGCCTTTTCCGGGGCGAAATAGGTTTCAGAAGGTTTGGAGGATTAATCACCATCATCCCTATTTCTCCTTGGGAAAGGGCCTCCGCCCAGACCTAACAGATCAGCGTGGAGGCAGCTCTCACCATCGAGCTGTGGGGTTTCATTAAAACGTTCTGGCTCAAAGAATGCCTTTTGGTTTGAAATGTGACTCGCTCCTTTGAACAGGACAATGCGTGGGTCAGTGTCTGTGGGTAATAAATGTGGATCTTTGCAATTGTACATGAGTACGAGAGAGCATCCAGGGCGTGAAAGTCTGATTAAGGCAGGAGTTTACTCTGACGAGTGTTTGGGAGCTCTGTCCTCCAGAATTCATATTACTGCTGCAACAAGGCAGAACCGTGTTTTAAGATTCACCAAGCGATCCATGGAGCCTTGCCTTAACTGCACAAACTTGTCTTATTGTTGCATTTGAACATGCAAAAATCTGGAAAACAAAGCTGATGAGAAGAATGTACAGCCATGTCCTCCTCCTCCTCCTCCTCCTCCTCCTCACTGGATCCTCACAGGTGGAGGTGCAGGATGGGAGGGATAGGAAAATTTTCAGCCAAGTTAGAGATTAGTTATGGATCTGGGACTAGACTTAAATCCTCACCAGCCAGAGACTTTGGCAGCCCTGGGCTGCGCAGGGTGGATGGCGGCAGCTTTCCAAAGCACAAGTCTGGCAGCTGGAGCCTTAGCCCAGGGCACTGGAGAGCTGAGCAACTTTGGACCAGTCTCTGAAGTCCATAATTCAGTTGTCTGTTTATTTAAAATGTGTTGTAAGCACAGCTGCTTTCTGAGGCATGTATGGTAATGGTGGGGGGAGTCACATAAATAAACTGGCTCCATGCCAGGCCAGTGAGTCAGCGTAAAGAGCTGAAATGTATCTTAACAGTTAGAGGATCAAAAAAAAACAAACCAACACACACAAAAAAACAAACACCCAAAAAAACTCATTTTCTGTTCAAATTTGGGTACGAGCATTGCGATTGGGAAGATAAGACAGCCGCCACGTCAGCAGGCTCTTGCGGTGCCCAGAGCCCAGGAAAGGAGAAGGTGGAGATCTTCAGGGCAGAGGGCAGGCTGAGCACATCAGAGCCTGCAGGCATCCGCATCATCCTCATTTTTGCCAGCAAATCAAAGCTCTTGCTTCGGTTGCCAATACAAAGATTTGGAGCTAGAATAGAAATAGAATTTGTTTGTTCTCCAATACAGTCAAAATTCACTGCATCAAGTTTTCTTTTTTTTTTCCCCTGAGTACAAATTAAAAAGATTACAAAGATCTAGGGTAAGAGAAAAGATATTTCAAAAGTAAAGTTTCATTAAAAGCACTACTAAAACATCCAGCATTTTCAAAGACCCAGTTCCTAGCGTCTCCTTCTTCATCCAGTATTCAATCTAATTTCACAGGTTTCGGTCCTTCAAATTCCTTTCTTTAGCAAGTTCACTACTTGCTGGAAAGATTTCACCCAGGTGTAAGAACAGGATTTTTCCCTTGTGCTTTTATAATACACAAGTTACTCAGCGGTCAGACTAGATGCTGGCATTCAATCGAGTCTTCTGGATTAAAACAATAGGTAGAAAGCTGCAGCGGTTGAAGGGCACTGAGCAGAGCCTGTAACCCGGACACACAGAAGGAGCTGCCGGTCTTGGGCTGTGCTGGCAGTTTAAAAATGTAGAAGTGAGGGGATCGTAAAAATCACATCCGTGTTCTGCAGGCGTACAGAGCGTGTGTGCTTGTGATCGCTGCTTCATCGTACGCTCGTGCGCTGACAGCTTGTCACAACAGAAACTGGCTGAGCGTAGGTAGGCTTCAGCGGGAGCCGAGTGCCGTAGGAGGAGCTGTGCCAGCAGCCCCATGCACGAGCTGGAGGTGCTGTCCCATTTTTCCTCTCTCCTCTTCAATTTACACTTCCATCTCTGCAGTTTTAATTCCCTGGCAAAGTTTTCTTTCTAAGATCTTTCAAGGTCTCCTGATATATTTTATTCCAGCTAAGAGTTGCTGTCACTAAGAAGCAAGGATGATGGCAAGCAAGTAGATCATGTCCATACATAAACATACTGCAAATGAGCACGAGCCTCTGCAAAGCAGAGGAGCAACTTTCTGTGTCTGCACAGCAGAGCAGTGCTGGGCAATGCTCGTGAGCAACATCTGGCAGCACACTAAGGGCTGGGGAGACAGAACAAGCCGTGAGACAGGAACTGAAGGCAGAAGTTGGTCACAGTTGGTGAACATGAGCTGCTTTGAGCACTGGGGCTGGCCCAGTGCAGGAGGTAAAGCCAACTGGGCAGGGAAGGCACAGAAAGCACTGGAAGGGTGTGGGAGATGAGGGTGGGAAAGATGGAGATGGGGAAGCAGAAGGCAATGGGCAATCTCGTCGTCTTAATGCTGACAGCAAGAGGTTTCTAACAGAGAGCGGGAGGAAGTCAGTGGTGCGGCACAAGGGGAATCATGGGCTGGCAGCAGGGGAGGAGCGATTCAGCTGTGGGGTGTGGGTTGTCTAGAAGGAAGCAATGAGGAACACGAAAAGGAAAAGGAGATCAAACCAGGGGGTTGCCAGTGGTGAAACACTATCTTTGGTAAAGATACATGAGCAAAAACACTGACATTAGTTATTCTCTGTAAAAAACAAACAACAAGCAAACAAACAACAGATTCAAGGGCTTGGAAAGTGCTGAAGTCATGGGAAGGTAATCAAATGTCTTACAAAAGGGCACATGGAATAACCAGGGGCTGACTGAAAAAGGAAAGCTAGAGGAAGGAAATCAGTAACAGACAAGAGGACACAGGAGGACACTGAGGAAAAGCTGAAAGTGGCAGGAGAATGTGGAACTAATAGAGACAGAGGGGTAGAGCTGGGATGTTCATGCTGATTTCAGTAAAAGGACATAAGAGGAAAGCAAAGACTAGATGAATAAACCAGGAGGCAGAAACAGAGGGTGCACAGATCTCGCTCCGAGGTGGTACAGCAAAGAGAACAAGTGCTGTAGCAAGAGAGTTCAAAAGTAACTCATCTTTCATACCTGAGCATCAAATCAGTAGAAAACAGCTTTGCGAAGGCTGGCATGAGGGGCCCCAAACTTGGGGACCATTACTCCATCCGCGCTAGGAAAGCCTACGCCTAACTGGGCATGAGCCAGTAGACTGGCACAGTGACTTCCCAACAGTCCTACAAGTTATCCAAGTGCATCCTCAGTGCTACAGAAAAATTAAGACTTGAGATGGCACCAATGACAGTTTGTACCTTGTAATATACCAAAAGAAGAAAAAACATTAATTGATCAACCCCTGATGTTTGTACAACTCATCCTTATCAAAGGCTGCCACTCATTTCTCCTCTTTTCTGTAGGCACAAAGGCCAACTCTCTACAAGCAAAGCGTTCAGTACCAGCTCCAGCAGCTGCACTGACCCAAAGCAATGCTGCAGGGTTACCATCCAGGACTTTCCCAGAAGGGCCACTTGCAGACACAAAAGCCAGGAGCAGGTTTGGAGAGTAAACCTCTCCAAACACATAAAGAGCCAGGGCCAGGTTGACCTATCGAAGATTTCATGCCTTGACAGGAAAGAAATACTACAGACGAGCGGGCAAAGATCCACAGCTTACAAGGTTATGAGTTAAAATCCCTGTGGTTAGGAGCTGGCCTCCTGCCCAGTGCCGAGTGCGAAATTGTGTTCCCATTATTAATGGCATGCTCCTCCTGGTCCTCCACCTTCGGCTGAAGGAATGGGTACCTCTCGTCCCACCTCGTCACTGGTGCCTGTACCAGGAGCTTTCATTAGAGGCACTTCCAATGCCCTTGCATCAGGTGAGCGTGCCCATAGGGTCACTAAAGCGCTTGACATGAAATCCTATGGGGGCTTGGCTTTTGGGGGGGCGACGGGATGGGTTAGAGGGAAGGAGAGGTTTGCTTTGGTGGTGGTTTCCTCCTCCCAGCTCTGCACAGATGCTGCAGCAACAAGCCAGAATTACATTGCAGTGGAGCAGAGCCCACCGGAGCAGCAGCAGCCGACCTTCAGTAACAGTGGCTTTAATCTCACAATTAATCCCTACATCTTTTCTAATGTTTAAAGTCCCTTGCTGCAGCCTCCCTCCTGCTGCAGCAGAGCAGAGAAACGTGTAGGATAGGTGCCACCTCCAGCAGTTTCTGGGGAAAGACCACCTGGACAGCACAGCGTTTCTTTCTGCCTGCACTTTGGGGGCTGAAAACCTCTTACGTTATCACAGCTCTGCATCTTGTTTCTTTCCTCCAATCCTCAGACTGCAGCTAATGCCTGTTACTTACCTTCTTCACAGCAGGTTGGGAAGATTAATTAGAAAGATTGTCTCAAGGTGCAAACTTTGCATCTGGCTGGAAATTCTGAACATCAGAAATAAGCTGGCTGAACCCAGTATCTCTGTGCCTGTGAGAAACTTTGAGGGGAAGATGTTTGAAGGGCTAGATACAACTTACATTCAAGACATAAAAGCATGGCACACTTCTGGTACTGCACAAGCTCCTTGGCCTAACATATTAGCAACAGATATTGTCTTAGGGAGTTTAAAAATGACGTCAGCTCATGAGGAGGGGAACCTCAAAAATCACCTTCCAAAAGGACTTTGAGTCAGAAGCAAGATCCTCTGGCCATATGAAGACAGGCACTTCTGGACAGCCCTAGGGTCAGTGCTGAAAGCTTTTAGAAAGAAAACATCACATTAGGCAAAGCAAGATGCTCCTAAAATATCTTTGTGCTGGACTTTCACTGAAGTATGGTTTAGCTTTCAGATAATGCTATTTTATTTGCAGCCATGTCCACTCCTTTCCCTTGACTGAAATAAGCCATCGCTCCTGATAGATAGTGCCCTTGAATTTCTCAGTCTCTGACCTTGAAAAAAATCATCCAGCCCATCATCCATTTGTGGAACAGAGTTGATCCTTCACCTATATTCCACAAAGCTGATAGAAATTTGGAAAATAATTGCCATGCTCCCGTTCTCCAGGCTGCCCTCCAGCCTGGAGGGTACAGCTAGAGAGAGAGAGACTTGCACAGAAACCCAGAGTGGAGCCAGGCTAGCAAATTTGGTGTATCAGCAAAATGGGGTCTACACCATCCTAAGAAACACCTGCAGCACTACACATTTCTCTAACCTCTGGCTTCTTTCATCTATTAAAAGTAGTAAATGCATGGAGATAGCCCAGACCCAAAGACAGACCCCGAGATCACAGGAACATAACTGCATTAGGTCTGGTGATAAATACAGAGAGCAACACTGATTCTGAAAGCAAATGTTGGTTTTGCAGAGGATTGTGGTGGTTAGAGGAAAGGTCAGAGCACTACCAGCAGAGAAACATGACATTTTCTACCCAGCTATCACGTATTGTTCCCATTAAAATGGTCTTCCACCTTCTATTGGACACCCGTTGACTGGCAATTAATTCAGGTCTCTCCTGTGCACTGCACTTGAAACTCATCAGTGCTTTGTCATCATCCATGAGCTTTCTCCCCAGTTTAAGCAAATATTGTACAATAATCAGATTTACACTAAGTGCACAGAATGTTTAGCCATAAAATCCTCTGTGGCATTCAGGTATTTGACAACCTGAAGTGTTTAAGGGTGTGCCTAGCACTTCTGTTTAGATATACAACTGTTTAATGTATTTTTGAATCCAATCTCAGAGAGAAACTTGGCCTCAGAGCCCTGTGGAACAGAGAAACTGCAAACAGGTCTCCTGAATCATAACCCCAAGCCCTTGATTTGGACAGGCACTTGCATCACTTGAGATGAACCAGCCACGCTATGTCTTGAAGCCAGCTCAGTACCCCAGTTCTGCTGCCTGAGGAGCTCCATCTTCTGCTTTCCAGATGAGTTTTTTCATGGGGAGTTTCTCTCCATCCATTCCCATGGCTCTGATGCTTTCACTCAAGTCCTGCTCCCCTCCTGAGGGTGACCACACACAGTGGTTTCCTGGGCCAGCGCCCCAAAGAGCAGCCGATGAATGGCCAGCATCACCTCCCCTGACTCCGAGCAAGTCTTTACATCAGTGTACCTGTACAGATCGCTGTGCCTGCTGGTCCGACTGCAGAGATGCTCTGAGTTTATCAGGGCTTGACCATCTGTGAAGCAAAAGAGACTTTTTATGCTGGAGCTGCTGCTCAGAGCCCCGGGCAGCACACGCGCCTGCCCCGTCGGGAAACGGAGATCCTGACAGTTCATGCATCTTTAATGATGCTGCTCAGCAGAGTACACATTTGATAGCTGAAGGCATAAAAGCCTCGCTGGGAGCAGGAGTGTAAGAAGCCTTTGTCCATCTTTCAGGGCCAGATCTAGTTTCTAGTTAATGAAAGTCCCCCCACACCTAGTTTTAGCAGGACTGGACTCGGGGCCTGAGCAGCTATGTGCAAGGAAAGCTACAGCTCAGACATACAGCTGTGAGAAACAGGGACCGGGTTATAGGGATTTAAACACAGATATTCCATGTTTAGGACTTTCTCCTCCATAAGAAGGGTGGCTTTACTGGCCAGGTGCCCTGGTAGTGATGTTACGGTACAGATGCAAGAGGCTGTTGCAGCAGCACTCAGATAACCAAGGCTATGTTCTCGGCGATATCAGAGTCTGGCCCGTCACACGTCCAGTGTTTCCAAATGAGGATACAATGCCTTGCTCTATAAACCCATAAATGAGCATTTAAATAATCAGCAGTTAAGAACAGTGAGAACTAAGCAACACCAACAGACACGTCAGGAGGCACCAGAAGCTCAGCCCTTTATCACAGTTACTTGCATTAGAAATACAGACTCAAGGTTCAGGTATCTAGCCTTAATTGTATCTTCAGTATTACACAACTCACACAGCACTAAAACTAACACCAGGATTTTTTTTCCCCTGAGGCTATTGAGACCTGGTTTAATGATGTATTAAGGCAACCTAACAGACATGGGGAACACACACAGAACAAACCCCGTGCGTAAACAGTTATGGGAACGCACAAGTCACTCCAGCCACAAACCTGGGTTTTATTTTGCAGCATTCCAGACTTTTCCCACATTTACTGAGCTTTTAGGAAAACAGATGAATGTTTTCTCCTTTCTTAGTGCATTCAGCAGTCAGTCCAGGCATGGCTCCGCATCTACTGCACATCAAGATTTTTCTAATTGCTTTCATATGTATTCCAGTTAACTAGCTTTGTTAATGTTATAGAATAAATGAAAGACCATCTTTCCGTTGAGATCCTAATGAGTAAACAAACATCAAGATAACAGCTGAAACAAGAAAAGTGTTGATGACAATGTACACTGTGTTACAGTATTTAATGAGAAAATTGTTCCTAATCAATATTAATTGGAAGTTTCCTGCTCTCGGAGCTCGAGTGCTTGTTAAGTGTCTGGCTCCCAGTTGTACCAGCTAGTCTGATAACAGACATTGCTCTCCTACAGAGTTTGTCCTTCTAATACATTTTGACACAAGGATGGAGTAAATATTAAATAAAAAAGGAACAGAGCAAGATGATGGCTGTTTCACGGATGAGTTTTGTTCGCGTACTCCTCCATTTCCTAAGAAATAAAGCTATTACTTCCTAGTTCCAATTAGATCTGCTCTCTGATCAGGCAGACCCCCGAGGCCTTCATTTAGAGTCTTTACCAACACTCCGTGTCCCTCTTCCCTGCAGGGCACTCCTGCTGCTTGTTTAACAACAACAGAGTTTAACCATGCAGTCATTCAGCTGCTATAAAGGTGACGGTAGGGGTGGAAAGTCGCACCACTAGGGATGAAGTTATCAAAACCGAGCCTTTACCGCTTACATTACATAAACATCTGCAGCATAAACACCTATTTCGGTCTGAAAGCATTAGAGGAGTTGACTCATTACCAAGGACATCAGCAGAGAGCTACCACACTGCTCGAGTTCCCAGGAAAATAGAAGTGTAGAAGGGAAGATGTCGTTATAGAAATACAAAAGGACATTGGGTAAAGTTATTACAAAGCATAGGATATACTTAAAAATTTTGATAACTGCTTAGCATTTAATTTCTTTCTCTCTCTTTTTTTTTTTAATTCCACCTACAGGCAAAGGAATAAAGCCCTGATTTTTTAAAATAAGTCCTCTCTCGAATGCTCAGTGCAGAATCCCAGCAGAGTTCATGGTGTAATGACTCACTGCTGGTTACCAGCAGAACTTGAGCTGGGTTCAGTCTGGTTGCCCCCAGTGGTCTGCAAGCCTAACTAAACTACTCTACCCTAAAACCACTCATTTTCTAAGGGTTTTTGCAAAAAAGTTTTCTGGGGGAGAAGGAAAGAAGCGGAAATCTGTGATGCTTAATCTGAGCAGCCTTAATTTCTTAAGGAGTTACAATATTTTCATACTCACAAAAGAAACACAACTCTGCAGATTCTCTACTTAGAGATTAGGAGGGATGTGGGACTGCTGCCTCCCTGGCTGGCTTACAGCAGGCTGGAGTGTGGCAAGGTGTTCCTTGGTGTGATAAGATACTTCGGCACCCGTGTTGAGTTATTCCCAAGGGGCATAAGTGGGAGACTGCTGGTCTACCTTGTGCCAACAGACCTCTACATCCAGGTTTGCCATCTTGGGCAAAACAGCCTCTGAAGCCTATCAGGTGTGGTGGATTAAACTACCCAGCTCTTTCTCAGAAACCCCTACTCAGCATTTCAGGGCACTAAATAACATATAACACAAAATGCTATAGCTAAGCTTCTTTGGTAAGGTCTTAAATTTTCTTGGTGATGGTGTTTTAAAGGCATACAGAAGGGTGGGCATCAATGAAGTCACCAGAAATACAGATTTATATCCAGTAAGTCTCACAGCTGTCATGAGTATTATCAGTAAAAATTATTTTCGTGACTGTGCCTTAAATCACACTCCAAGAAATAATTGTGATACCTGGACTACAGCAGTCTGATGTTAAAATATTGGTACCTTGTGTCAAGGAGACATTCCTATCCCTGACCATGAAGCAGTGAAAAAAATCTAAAAATCTGAAATAAAGTAGGAAGTAGTAAGGCTTCCAAAAGCAATGAATAATATTGGTTTAAGTCTGCTCCCATGGATATGAACAGAAACCTTGTCTCGTTATCAGACTGAGCGCCTACAAATCCCCTAGTAATGCCCAGTTCTGAAATACCAGCCTTGCTGAGGCAAGGGGCAAAAGCTTGCCTTTTGCTGTGTGCAGTATGTTTTAAGTGCTCCGTCGGGGTGTGAGTGTGTGTGTGTGTGTGTGTGTGTGTGTGTATATATATACAAAAAATCATACCTATATCCACAGAGTGTAACAGAAGTTCACATTTCTCTTTCTTTAAAAAGAAGAAAGTCACAGTCCGCAGCTGTCATGAATGCACAGGTACTGAGACTCACTTTGGAAGCCAGGCTTTGGCACACCTCCCAGCCTGGCGGCATCCTGCCCCGGAATGTGGACAAAGCCCTGGAAGCTGCCTCGCAGAGCCCAGCCCAAAGCTGGCGAGGTGTTGCAGTGCTCCCCTGGGAGTGCAAGGACTGCAGCGTCGACGTGTGCTATTGTCAATTAAAAGGTGTAGGGAGGGATACAGAAGAATCCTGTCCTGCTTCTTTTTACTAATTCAATCAGGCAGTTCTTGATTCATTTCTTAAGACAAAAACTAAGTTAACAGGTTGCTATAAATTTGTAATTACTGGAAAGCTTATATTTTCACTGTTTCTGCTCGACGCAGGCATGTAGCAGTATTGGAAGAAGAAACAGTGTGGTTTCCTTCGGCCCTCACACGTCTATGGCAAATGGCATTATGGCCTGGGGGAGACCCAATTTAGGGATAACCAAGAGCTCTTGAAATAACACTGGACAGGGATGAGACCTGCCCCTGCCTGGAGGGGCTGCAGGAACAGAGCAGTGAATCAGCATAAAGCCCAGATGAAGGCACACTAGTGGTGTGTACCTTCTTGGTCACAGCCTTATTTGTCCCCAACCATCTCAGCTGGGTGCTACAGGAAACCTCCGTTTGCTGTGTATTTAAAAATAACCAAAAAACCTCCTACTCAAGGCTCTAAGTGCTCTAGCATTGCACACAATGTAATGAAGTCTCAGCAGCATTAAGCCCTCAAGAACTCCGCCAACACCCTTCCACCTCTTCTGAATTGACGGAATCATCCACTGCCCCCTAAAGTCCAGCCATCTGATGCCTTCCGCAATGTGCCAAGAAGGGCATCAAATCAGCTTTGTGAGTGTCACGAAAACCGCCCGTGATCAGACACATCAGTGTAGATCAACACAGCATCCAGAACACAGGGCATTGCTAGCAGAAAAATAACTCGAGTACTTCATTTGTGTCCTCTACAGCGTCCCACTTTCACATGCATTCATGCAAGATGACAGTCCCTTCCCTCAGCGGCGGTGGCCAGCATGGGCACTGCCAGCCTCTGGCTCAGCGAGTCCCCAGCAACACTGGCAGGGCCAAGAAGGAAAGTGCTCAGGTCGCTGGCACGTCCGCCTAAACTTGTTCAACCTGAATACTCGTTTCAGCCCAAGCCTTAACATACCCACACCACCGCTAACAGACTGGTCCCTGACCTCTAGCACCAGTTGGCACCAGGCCCCTGAGAAACAAGCACTGGTTTCATCAGTACATTCAGCAGCACTGCCGAAGCTGTTGCAAAACGGGTATTTGGCTCTATGGGGCCACCAGGCTGTTGTCCACACTGTGACAGACATATCAAAGCATAGAGGAGAAAGCAAAACTACAGCAACTCTCTGCCTTTTTTCCTTCCATTTTATTACCCTCGGCCACCTCCAGTGCTCAGCCTGGTTAGGCACAGCTATGGCAACAGTGTGGGAGGGTTTCTGGGGGTGAAGGTCAACAGCCTCAGCAGCAAGAGAAGCAAAGCATCACACAGGAGACTCTACATTACGTATTATTTTGAGGTGGCTGAGAGCTAGGGAAACAGCCTGTTGTTTTAATGCCAGTGATTCCTGGTGAGATCCTTCCCCTTCCTTCTCCTCTCAGTTCTCTCAGGAGCTCTAGTAAGAAACACTGAGAGTCACCATTAAGCCCTCTCTCTTAACTCAGGAGCTACAAGAACATTGGCTTAGATCTATCTGCAGCTTTCTTTCCCATTGTTTTCTGTCCAGAAACATGTATTTTCTACCTAGAGTAAACCCCCATCAAGCAAAGCAGAGGGAGTCTGTGACTGCTGCAGGGTTTCTGCAAGCAGCGCTGCTCAGCAGAAGACAGACACCAGACACACCTGCCCAGCAAAAGCACCATTCAAATCCCATGCTCAGCAGCCACCCATCCCACAAAGTTTAAGCCAAGCAGGAGTTTGAGCCGGGGGTTTAACAGGAGTTAGAGCACTCCTTGTGAGCACTTGGGGCGGGATGTCGCTGGGGTTACCCCAGTTCGGAAGGAAAAGTGATGAGTGACAAAGAGGACCAGTACCTGTTTTGGATGAGGCAGCCTGTGTCCTACCTCTCCAACAGCAGCCATCAGCAAATGCAAATCAACAGACCCAGAACTTCTGAAATCACATAGCTGAGGATAAACCCCCTGCGAGATAAAGCTGTGATTTTCCCCCACACACTCATTTTCCCCATACTAAAGCTCATCCCCCTGAGCTCACCTCCTGCCTACCCCCACCTCACCTCCCCCAGTAACAGGCCCCACCACCAAGACCTCAAACCCACCAGATGAACCAAACACCCAGCACATCTGCAGCTGGGCAGAGTCACTTATATTCCACAAGCCTTAGAAATGCTCCAGTCAAATGTGCCATGTAATTACCGCAGTAACATTAAAAAGCGAAGTGGAGGTGGTGAATAGTTCATACTGCCTTATTTAGTGGCAGGTGATTAGTTAAGTTGCAGGGATTTCTCCCCCCCTTCTTCATCTTTCCCCCTTCTGTGAAAAATTCAATTTGCCTTAAGGCAGCACTGAGAGCTGATACTGACCTAATCCCTCGGCAGCCCAGACCTGACCTGCTGCAAATTTCCACCTCTAACGAGCACAAAGCCACATTCCTCTCCCTGACAGCACAATGGCCCCTGGATCCACTTACCTTCAGGCCCTACTTAAAACCTGGGCTGCAAAACACATTATATAACTGTGAATCTAAAGTCAAATCCATGTGAGCCGGCAGGTGAAAATGCTGTAATGTGTTTTGCTTGTTTGGCAAGCCCTAAAAAGCATTGTTAAATATCTTCTGTAGTTCTTTCTTTAAAGGCTTACAGTTTTTCCTTTTCCTCCCTTGCCTGCCAGGCTCTTAAATCCTTTCTGCTCAGCAAATATTAATTTTCTTTTGTCCTGCTGGTGCTAAAATTGACATCTCTGTCTGTCGTTCTTCCTCCCTTCCCGGTATACCTAATTGACCATTATTGCTAATAATGTCAGCAGAGGTCTGTGAGGGACACTTAATACCAAAGTACTCCTGGGGAATCAGCTCGGAGAGCAACTGCAGGCAGAAGTAAACACTTATTTCTTCCTTCAGCCCTGCAGAAACGGATAGCTTGGAGTACACTCTCCTCCCCCTGCGTTCAGAGGTTTAAGCAAATAATGTGGAGGTTGTATTCTAGAGCACAAGCTGTTTCAACAACCTCTTGACAACGCCCTGCTCAGCTGTATTCCGCCGAGGGTCAGACACGAGCGTAACAGAGGCCGTTTCCTCCGGAGAGGTGGACAAGTGGGTGTCAGCGTGCAGCTACGTAACACCGAGTCCCATGGAGAGGACAAGGGGGGATGGACACAAGTTGCTCTTGGGGAGATTCAGACTGGACACCAGACGGAAATTTTTCACAGTGAGGACAGTCACCACTGGAATAATCTCCCCAGGGAAGGGGTTGACTCGGCCACACAGGACACTTTTAAGATTCGCCTGGACAGGGTGCTGGGCCACCTTGTCTAGGCTGGGCTCTTCCCAGAAAGGTTGGACTAGATGATCCCTGAGGTCCCTTCCAGCCTGGGATTCTGGGATTCTGTGAAGGGAAAAGCACAAATGTATTTATATTGCATCAAGAACTGGGGATGGTGGCCGAGAACTCAGAAGCAAACCAGCAATGTGTGGACGAGGCTACGGCACATCGTATTGGAGTACAGGCGAAGCGCATCCCAGCTGTGTAACTCTGCTCCTGCTGAAGTCATCAGCTCTGAATTTCCACCAGGAGAAGATAAATGCTCATAGGCTCAAGGATGTGACAGCAGAGGATGTGCTGTACAGAAGATAAAGGGATGGGGTATCATTGCTGGGATTGTGGACCTTGTGGGATTTACCAGGGAGTTGCAGGGATGGGCAACGGTGCCGGCTGCATGGGTTGCTTCGCCTGCGGGCAGGGTGCCTGGCATGGAGGATATTCCCGATTTGTACAACAGCAAGTTGGAAAGATGCACCAATGCACCTTTCCAGAGCATCCCTGAACTGGGTGGCCTCACCGGTGTGCTTGATGCCGATGCGCAGGTACTCGGAGGCGGGTGAAGGTGTCTCCCTGCGCTCAGGCCTCCATGTTTCACAAGCCTTTGCGGAGATGGTGCGTGCGCGCCAGCTATGAGCCTCTCTGACGAGAGTACGCCGAGGGCTGGGCGTGACAGCAGGGTCATTTCTGCTTCTCTACAAATTTTCTCCTTCCCAAAATGGCCAGTAAATCTAGCACAGGCGAAAACGGGAGAAAGTCGTGAAAAATGGAGCATGTCTTCTGGAGAGCTCTGATGCCCAAAGGGTTTTCATTCTGTGCTTTCCATGAAATGGTGCTGGGAGGAGTAAAAGGGACGACTCAGGAAAACCCCGCTGCTCCCCCACAACCTCGTCTGCAGCTGGGGAAGGGGGATGCTGCAGGCATGAAATGAAGCTCCCTGGGATTCTCTCTCCACACCCCAAGCAAGACATTTTGCGTTTTATATCTTGCTTCGATCCTATCTAATGGCTTAAACTTCTTTTTCCAAAAGATAAATTATGTTTAAAAGTCTTTCCATTTAGCCATTTGAGGAAACTCTCTTTTCTCTGGAGAAATTATTCTATCTTTATGTTCAGTAAGGAAGAAATCAAACATGATCATATTAATTATGGTTCCTCATTTAACGTAAAACTATAATCGAATGGCTTATAAGTCTAAACAGTTGTGGCAGCGGTATTAAGAAATTATGACATTAAAGGTTTGCACTTAAGTTCACAATATTTAAATTATACATCTCAGAAGAAACTAATGGCACATTTAGAGCGTTTAGAGAGCTACAACCTTTTTATTTTTAAGTAGAAACAGGAAGGAGCAAACCACTTTCAAAATATACATATTTTAGCTTTAATTTCAAGAAAGTCCTTAGGATGCCTATGAAACAAAACTAATTTTGTTTTTTTTGCGTTCTTTTTTTTTGTTTTATTGTATTTCTAGATTTAAGCCACAGTGCCTTTTTGGAAAGGAAGGGGCAGCCTGGTTGAGCAACTTCTGACAAAGACTATGAAGCAAAAATATGCCAAGGACATGACGCCTACAAAGCTGGAGCCATGGAAATCGTCACTCTGGCAGGACTTGACTCCCTGGGTTTCCCACCAGCCTGGTGAGGACTTCTGGTGTCTGTGGCTCCAAAGAAGTCAGCCTTAGATTTAAGGACTGATTTGCTCAGCCAGAAAACCCTGGAGCATTTCTGTCTGCATTTCAGGAAAAGACTTCCTTCAACTCAGCTGGAGCTGCTCAAACACCCTTCTAGAAGGAAGAAAAATAGGAAATTGTCAGTATAGCTGCTTAGAAGTAGTCATGGAAGGTTCCTTCTGTGGGAAATACCAAATTGCTATTTTAGGGTCAAAATCAGAATAGTGGGGCTTTGGGGGGTATTTTTTGTTTTGTTTTGTTCTCTTAATATCCACTTCTTGCAGAATAGGGACATTCACATGTGAACCAGCTCCACTTTCCACCGGCTCTGCGTAGCTCAGTCCCTCTGCAGCCGGCTGTGCAGTGGGGTATCGGAGAGTACTTGAAAGTTAAAGTTCTCCTTGAAATGGTGACTATCTACTTAAACCTTCCCCATAAAGCCTGGAGCTTGAGATAAAACCCCTCTCAACGAGCCCTACTTCTCAGATTGTAAGGGCGTACTTTGGTACCTGATTAAATCAATTGTTCGTGACTGCTGGCTCCTGTGATTGAAATGACAACTGCTTGTAAAAACTGCAATCCATAGCTCGCTAAATTTGCAATTAAAGACGCATTTCCAATCTCTCTGTAAGGCATACAGCACAACCAGCGCTTATACGTATTTCAGATCCCAGCACATAAAATAGCAGAGTAGGTTGAAGGTGATATTATAAAGTGCATTTTGAGTTGGGTAAACACACTCAAGGGGTTTATGGCTCCCGGGACTTGTCGTCTTTGCTGCCTGGGGAAGCTGTTGTGAAAAACAGTATTCATTGGGATTTTTAAAATGCATTCAAGAGAATGGGCTCGGGGGTAGCATAAATATGAATTATCCCCTTCATTTTTGCATCATTAGAGTAGTTGTTTTCTTTCAATACCCAGGAAAATGGATCCAGACAGTCAGAGGCAGAAACAAAGCCTCCTCTGAACAGGAACTATAGCAAAAGGTATGGATGTGGAAGTTTCACAGCACATTGGGAAGTCAAGCCCTCAGGAGCTGGGGAATCATCCCTTCCAGCCTCAATTCAGCCCTGACAAGAGGGTTGGTGGAGCGGCCAGTGCAGCACCCCAGGATGTTGCAGACAGGGGGCTTGAGCAAAGCTCCTCCAGATCGCAATTGTTGGGTATCTCCCAGTTCTTCCAGGCGCGAATGGGCAGACTGAACCCAGTACAAGAGCTCTGCAACCTCCTAGTTCTTCTCTTCGTAGAAAAACACAACAAATTCCCATAAATGCCAGATTCTTCTTCGCATCTTCTCCACCTGCTGGCAGTGCAGCACCACCAGCGGCTCCTGCCTGCGCAAGAGCTCTCGGCCATGTCTGCTGCTGCCATGGGATGCTGCTGTAGCCAAGGAGGGCAGACGCTGAACACAAGTCATCAACTTGGGGACAGTCCATAATAGCATGTGACTAGTTTGTCTTCCCTAGGTGATGGAAAGGTCCACTGCTGCGCAGCGCCACCATGGCAGGGCACCAGCCCTTCTTCCCCGGCTGGAGCGTGCCTGTGGCAGCCGGGCTCAACTCTTCCTGTTCCCAGGCCAGAGGACACTCCCGGGGCTGAATATCAAAGGCCTGCTGTGAACAATGTCAGCCAAAGTGCATAAACAAAACCTAAAGAGAGGTCACAGCAGTTCCCTCAACAAGAAGTTACCAGCGGTTAACAAAGGATAAAAGCAAAAAAAGCGAGCCCTTGGCCCCCAGTTCCTTCCATCTGCACCACCCTTGAGCAGGAGGGTGTCCATCACTGGCGAAATCAAAGCTTTCCTCTCCATTGTTTCCTCAGCAGCAAGAACAGCCCGTGGCCCTCTGCCACCACGGAGCTGGATGAAAGCAATGCAGGGCCCCCACGTGACAGGACCTAGGGCTCTTGGTGCCTTCGTTTTTGCCCCTTGGAGTCGCAGTGAAGCCCCTCTCCCAAAGCAGGAGGCAGAGCCAGGCTCGCTGGCCAGACGCAGGGTCCTGCCCCAGTCCTTCACTGCTGGAGCGTGGCTTGAGGCTGTCACAGCAGCTGCACTGCAGGCCCGGGAACATCCACAGCGCAGCTCTGGGCATAGCACTGTGCCTCCAAAGCAGACACGCACAGTCCAGCGTGGTATTGCTACTCAAAAGCCACATCCTTGCGGAGCTCTGTAATTTGGATACCTTAACCTATCCATTGTAACACGTGTCAGAGGACAGAGTCCTGTGATGGTGATGGATCCTATGTCAAGACAGATTCCGGAAGCACTGTATTTGCATGGCTCCCTGGCTACGTAGTATTCACCAGCTGTAATTATTTACAATCTTCCTGTTTTACACACATACCACTACTGCTCCTATTCTTATACTCCTCCTGCGACATCTCCTGAAGGTCACTACCAGGACCAGGCTGGAAGAACCTTTGATCCAATACAGCTTTATGTTTATTAGAGTATATCAATGACTAAGCCAGGAACAAAATTATTTTGACTTGATGGCAGCAACTAACAAAACCTCAAGTGCCAGTAGCCCAGGAGTTGCACTGGTGTCCCTGCCTACCTTTGCAAGGACGTAAGTCCCTTCTGCTTCATCCACAACACCAGGAGTTTGCTCCAACGTGGCCTCCATCAACAATACTTACAAGGCCCAAGCAGAAGGTAGCTATTGAACAGGGAACTACAAATTCTGTTCGCCATTACCAGCAAAAGCAAGGTTTGCCATGTGGGGACTATCTTTCGGGGGGATTTGTATCCTAAATGACCCTTCTCATGAGAAATCCACTTACTATTCCTCTAAAATTCCAGGAGGGTGAAATCCCCCACTCCTTCATCTCATTAAGGATGAAGGAATGCCAGGTATGTGGCAGGAATCTGGGGTGAGAGGAGGAGTGGGGTATATTTTAACTAAGCTGTAGTGTGGAAAAAAAATAGTGATTTAAGGATCAGGGTTTGAAATATATTTCCCAGTGCCAGCCAGGAGCATCATGCTAATGCACATGCTTAACCCAAGGGACATAAAACAAAGTTTAAGGATGACAAAAAAATCCCCAAGCCTGCCACGTTCAGAAATCAGAGGTGCTTTTCCTAATACTAGACAAGCTATGCAAGGTGTGATGCAAGCAGCTTACTAAGAGCTCAAACCCAGCCCTAGCAGATGGCATCTCCCTTGTGACAACCCTCCTGAGGCACGGTAAGAATCCACGGTGGAATGCCAGGAGCACACCATTGTGGTACATCTCAGAAAACAGTTTTGGACCTTTTTATGGCATTTTGCCTCTGGACCACTGACAGCGTATTAGCTGATGGCTTCTAAATCAGGTGGATTTATCTAAGCATAGCGGACAAAACGCTGGAATGCAGCTCAAGGTGAGAAGGGTGACAGGGGAGGCCACCCTCGAGGAACAGGGGCCTGTGTGCCCCAGGGGGCTTCTGGTCATTCTAGCAGCAACATAAATTCTTTCTAAAGTTGCGTGGAGGAGCCCTGTGAAGGTCCCAGCCAGCCCCCAGAGCAGAGCAGGAAGACCAGACCAACAGGGCTGTTTCTTATTTGGACACAGTTGGGCGGCTGTTCAAATGCAGAAACAAGTGTCAGCAAGGCAGGCTAGTTTTTGTTATTTATTACCATTCTCCTTCAAAAAGAGCGAGAACACCCTAAGAACTACATCTCCACATCAAAATCTTCAGGAGAAAGATAAGAGTACCCAAAAACTGTTTGCACAGACTCGAACTCACCTCCAAGCAAGTCCCCAGCCTCCCATGCTCATAGGGGACAGTCTTCCCACCGGCATACGGAGCTGTTCAGAAGCACGGAGGATACTCCAGGAAGAGGTGCAGAAACAGGGCGTAGTTTAGAGAGGAGGAAAATCAGCCTCAGCTGCAGCCAACAGCCTCCCACCCCTCCTGAGCATCGCGGCACTCTGGAAAGTGCCTACACTGCAGTCCTGTGTGCCACCTCCACGTGCCACCAGGGCAGCTGTGAGGCTTTTGGGGCTGCAGGTTGCCATCACTCCTCAAAGTTTCTCCCACCCAGAGGTCCACGTCCCACCCTTGACCTTCATCTAAGGAACGCACTGTGGTCTTCCTGCTATCCAATCTTTTACTGTCCACCGTGTTCTCAAAGTAGTTCAAACACAGAATCATAGAATGTCCTGAGTTGGAAGAGACCCATAAGGATCATCAAGGCCAACTCCTGTCCCTGCACAGGACAACCCCAAATTCAGACCCTGTCTCTGAAGGGGTTGTCCAAGTGCTTCCTGCATATCACCAGGCTGGTGCCGTGATGCCTCCCTGGGGAGCCTGTTCCAGGGCTCCACCACCCTCTCGGGGAACAGCCTTTTTCCTAATGAGCGAGAAACTTTTCCCAAACGTGAGGAGCTTAGATGCTTTCCAAAGGTTTCTCTCCTCTGGAATTCGTTTGCCATAGGTCTGAATAAAGCCACACTTTTTCCTTGAATGTTGTAAACCCCATTTATCCAGACACACCTGCCAAGAGCAGTGCACTGAGCTTCCCTGGGGACGAGCATCCCCTTGACATTAACCACCTGACTATGGCTGCTGGAAGTGCAGGAACCTGGATGCCTTCACAGAATCTCACTGGCAACATAAAAGATGCTTTCCCCATCAGCGCAGCACATTTATTTCCCCACTGATGAAGGTAGAAGCTGTTTCACCTCAGTCCTGAAATAAATAAAAAGCTAAAAAAAATACTCTCCTGCCTAAACCCAGGAATTTTAAGAGCATAAAAGCTTCTGAGTCAGGCCATAAATCCAGATTGCTTCATATTCTAACTGACAGTGGTCAACAGCAATTGCTTAAGAATAAAAGCATACCTGCATAGAGTGATTTTTACCATACTATATGCTGCTTCCAGCTTCAGGCCATGAGTGCTTTGAAGACCTTCCACTTGGCCATTGTGCATTAAGCATAGATGAACCTATTCTCCACGATTTTATTTGACCTCCCCTCCTTCCCCACAAGCCCCTTTCCAGTGTTCCCACCACTCTCACTGCTTTCTACAGTAATTACGCAGTCTGTGAAACTGGCTCCTAGCACCACTCTCCAGTTAGCTTTGCTGTTACAGATCCTGAGGCACAGAACCGAGGTCAGAGCAAACAGCCATCGCTTGTCGTGAGCAAATAGACACAAAAATGGATCTGGGTCTCCTGACTCTTTGTGCAGTACTCTCATCACAGTCTCTGCTGCGTTAGGAAACGGAAACTAAGCCCACTGCTCAAAAAGAGGAAGAAAAGATTCCTAAGGATGTTAAAAAAAAAAATTAATAAAAAAGAGACTATGGCATTTTGCCACCCTAAGAAGTAGGGTGGGGCTTGTGTGATGAACAAGGGGGACAAAAAGGTGTTTGTCAACTGAATATAAGAAACCAAGAAGAAAATTGGGAGCTAAAGGAGCCCAAAGAACTCTTGGCAAACCATGCCGGGGGTTTGAGCAATTTAAAACAGAGAAATTTTATTGAAGCTGGTGCTCAGGGACTGGCTTGTTATCTGCACAAAGCAGTGGGAGTGAGCAACGGGAATCAGCACAGCTGCTCTGTGCCTGACATATCCAACCAGGGTGGAAATCCCACCATATGACTTCAGGGATAATGTTAAATCCATTACAGCACTCTCCCCTCCCCTGCCCATCCCACACAAGCTTCAAAACTTCTGGTTTATGACTGGCTGCTAGAGGATAATTGCAGGCTGTCTCTGGAGGGATAATCCTAAATTTTAAGTGACAGCTCATGGGCATCTTCTCTTTCTTTTGAAATGCTGTCTTACACAGCACATTAAGTATTTTGGAGATTAATAACTAGAGCAAAGAGTTCTAATCTTGGTGTCCTAGTGGAGATTTAGCAAAGAACAGTTAGTGTTTGAAGTCGCTATGGCACAGGAAACTTAAGAAGCCTTGAAGACCAAAAGCAAGGCTCGTATGCAGCTCAAACGGAAATCTGGGACATTAAACACGCGATCTATGTTTAGTCTCCAGGGCTCCTCACTGACGTGGTGTTTCCACTCGGAGCAGGTTTTAGGGACCCTGCGAAAGGGGAACCCAGTTTGAGCTCTCTTTTAGATTAAATAGTCCAAGCTCACCATGCCTGTTGAATTGCAACTTGTACTTTTGTATTCTTTGACCTGAATTAGGTGATAACTGAATTGTATAATAAGGTTACAGGTTGCTTTTAACTTAATATACAGAGGACCAAATGGGAACCACCTGACCATCTCTGAACTGGCAATTGTACTTTGTCAGCTTGCAGGACAGCCGCCAGGATAAACACAACACAGATTCTGAGGCTGCTCGCACAGCGGCTCACTCAACAGCAGCCCTACGATCCCTTGGCAAAGGCCTTCAACAGCATCAGTTCAAGCTTCCCATGCACGGACTGATTTTTTTTCCCCCAGTAAACAGTTCTCTCGTTGTAACAATTCCTCCTACTGCTCCTCACAGACCAGAGGTCCCATTAAAAAGGGAGCTAAGCAGGCGCCTTGTTGGCCTGCTCCCCTCTCAGGTGGCATAAGCCAACACACAGAAGAATAGTCCAAGCCCCTCCTGGGTTTGGTGATCCCTGTGCCTATTATATGGAAAACAACCAAATTCTGCACATGGGTATGGGAAAAACCTTGCCACAAGCGTTGCAATGGTGGCGCTCCACATGGGCTCTGACCAACACTGCTGGAACACTGTTGTGTCCTCCTGCCCTCAGCACCAAGCACTACATTTTCCCTGCCGGCACCAATGCTCACGTAGCAATTCGTACCAGGGAACTGAACTTAAACGGGTAAAATTAATCCCGTTCTGCAACGTTCACGCTTTTCATGGTGCTACTCCATGCAACTGAAAGCCCATCGGCACATTCAGAACAGCCTGACTGCAATCACATTGTCCAAGTTCATCAGTTACTCCAGCTATTGTGGGGATAAAGTAACAAATTAACAGCTAATATTTAGGAGATTATAAAATTATGCTTCCTTGAAGCTGCTTAAGCAGCTGATCTGGCATCTCTGTACAGAATTAGACAGCTCTGCTTTGAATTAATGCAAGTGAAGTGGTTGGCACAAACTGGCCAAACATTTAGAAGTAACGCAACCACCCTCTACAGACACCTTTTTAGGCCTTCATTCTGGAACAGTTTCATGCACAACACCCTCTTATCTATTAAGGAACCAACACCAAGTATCAGAACAGATTTCTATATCTTGAGTAGCCACTCTGCTGTTTTCAGCTAAAGATGTGTCAGAAAGGGGTCAAATAGCAATGGCACATCATAAAGTCTATTCCAGGTCACTGATACAAACTGAGATCAGAGCAGACGCTTCGTTGGGGAGTAACTTTGCCGTGTTTCAGCACAGCACGTTTTTCCACATTCTTTACCACCCATAAAATTGCCTTAATGGTCCTGAAAATTAGTATGACTCCAGGCATCTAGGGATAGGATCAATAGTCCAAACTTGAGGTTACCTGAAGGCAGCAAGCTCCCTTCTTCTCCCCCTGCCCAACAGCCTGTAGGATCCTGGCAAAGGTCCACCAAGACTTGTATCCCACCTGAGAATGACCAGTGCTGGGTGCCGCAGGAACCCAGGGAGGCATCATGGCACCAAGCCTGACAGTATTCAAGAAGCACTTGGACAACACCCTCAGAGACATGTGGCGGCTTTGGGGTTGTCCTGTGCAGGGACAGGAGTTGGACTCAATGATCCTTGTGGGTCCCTTCCAACTCAGGACATTCTACGATTCAATGAGACCAGGTCTGTAACACTTCCCTCATACACTGAGGAATACATGACCGCAGGACCTCCTACACACAGGCAAGACCTCCATGTCTGATAGCAGATTTTTTTTAATTTGTAGGTCTGGGTAATACATTTTGAATCCAGAAATGTGTGTATCACATCCTGTAGCAACAAACTCCTTACTTCAACACCAACAAGCACCTCATGTCCTTTCTTTTGAACCCGCCAGATGACAACTTATTTTTATGCTCTTCAGCCTCTTCACCTTCTTTATACCAGTTATGCTCTGGATATTTTCCCCACAGTCTCACCTTTTCCAGCCTAATGCTTTATAGCTCTTGCCAAACTGATGGGGCCTGATTAGGTTTCAGTTCAGCATTTAGTATCGTTTATTCTTTTGGGAAAGCAATAGCAAATTGTCGTGAGAGAGAACCGAATCCCCAGTCAAATTTAAGCTAGAGCACACTGTGCAGCAGGACAGCAGCCTGGCTGCAAACCTGCATTTTTCAGCAAGGTACAACCAATCAAATACATCCTATTGCTGAACTCTATAAAGAGGTCAAATCACTGAAACACGTAAGTTAGTGGCAAAGCAAAAAGGTTGCTTTATTGTTAAAACAACTTTGATAAAAAAAGTCCCATCAGTCAAGAGCTGCCTTGCCACCACTCCTATAAAACGACCGAAGGACTGCACAAGAATTGGCTGTCCTTCTGCACTGCGCCTTTTGGCAGGTTCTGTCTTTATAGCTGAATAGCGCTTTATGTGACCAGGTCTCCAGTTTCAACCAAGGCATCAACATTATTTACATAAATAAAGTCAAAAAGTATCTGAAATCCCACCTTATTCGACAGTGGTTTAGCAGGCAGGAAATCAAACAAGACACGAGTGCAGGAGGCCTCAGGAGGAAAGACACCGATCAGCCCCTCCAGCAGCAAGATGTGTCCTGACCAACATGTCCTGACAAACACTCGCTGCGACGGGCGAGGGAGACACCTGCTGGACTGACTCGCTTGATACAAGCCCAGCTTCTGGATCATGCAATAAAAGCAGTACATTTTAATTAAATAAAAAAAGCTGTAAAACATACACTCTCAAAAAACCCTGAGTCTTACTATGAAAGGTTATAGGATGGTATTTTTCTCTGGAACACACTTCTGTCCCTCCTTGCTGATGCACAGTCCTGTGCTACACCTGAGCAGCACCAAGCATTGCAAGTGCCACGACCGTCCCTGCTGATGCCCCAGCTTGGCTTGTCCTCCTTGTTCAAGTGACTGGATGAGATGCTTAGCGCTCTCTGAGCAGCCAGCACGGCTAGGCTGAAGCCTGCACTCCATGAGTTACAGACTGCAGCCCAGTAACTCTTCTTTTCTCTGCACTGTTATCTCCATCCAAGAGTCTGTGACAAGGGCGCGGTGCTACGCTTGCTCACAAGGATTGCCTGCGCTGGATGTCAGCACTCTGCTAGGGGCTAATGCCTCTGTTGTCCGTGGGGCCTGCTTTGGAAGGCGAATGGGAACATAGACATTTGAAGCACAGTGTTCCTTGAGGTATTCTCCCCCTTTTTCTTCGTAGTCTTTTCTGGTTATCCAGCCTTCCTCACGGGTCATGTGTTCCACTGCCCAATCCCTAGCTCCATACCAGGCATCTAAAACAGGACTGGAAGCGAGGTGAACCTGGATGGAAGGAAAAGAGGACATCATCATCAATTCAACCCAGCAGAGAAAAGCCCTTTTTACCCTGATTACAGTAGTATATGACACAAACCACTGAATTTCAGAAGTTTGAGCCGATTATTCAGTTCCTCTGGGGAAGAATGATGTTAGGAATAGATTTGAAGTGTGTTTTCACCTTCAATTCTCCATGAGCCTGCTGTGTTTCTACAGGTTGAAAAAGCACACGGGTGTATCACATTTGCAACCAACAGCCCTCACAGCTAGAAGCCAATGCTGGAAGAGTTGCCGGTACTCCAAAACAAGTGCTCCAGCAAAACTTCAAGCAGGGAGGAATACTGCAGGCTAAGAAGTCGCTGTATGTGGGAAAGGACCACACATGCTCTTTCCACTGGTATAGATTCATACTTCAGTTTAAATTATTCCCATTACTGTAGCATGAATGGCTCTCCTGGTTCAGCTATGGGCTTGCTAGACCAGGCATTGTGTAAATCCCAAGTGCGGTATCGGTGAAGTGACAGAATTCTGATAGGACCATACTACAGAACGCATTTTAATGGAAAGAAGGAAGCTCTTACTCAGTTAAAAGCAGTGACATTAAAAGCAGAAGAAAACAAGCCTATTTTCTTCCTATAGACACAAGTTACACACTCAAAACTTGGCAAACACTAACCTTCCTAAAACTACCAAGTATATGGCTGTACCTAAGTTTCTGTCAGTCACCCCTGGCTCACAGCTATATACAGTAACTGTTCAAAACAAGGGTTGTGGAATCACAAGATTATATTTGCAGTGATTTTTCTTCTCTTCCCAGTTTATAACCTGATTTTCTATTCAGGAAGTTCATAGACTTGAGAAGACAGGGTGGTTTCAGAACAGCAAGGGTGACTCTTGCAAGTCTCCTTACAAAATGCATGGCAAACTCTGGGACTTGCCCAGCTTGTAACGTGCTTGTGACTAAAAATGTAGCAAGGGATCGCAGGTTTGTAAGACACTCACTGAGCCTCTTTTGCTGCTGTCCCAGACAGTCATTACATGTAGCAAACTGAACACATAACTTCGTTTTGAAGCACAGGTTTTGCAACTCCTCCTAACAAAGGTTGCTTGTTCCAGATAGTAACTGTCCTAATCCTAAGAAATCAAATTTCCAGCCAAGCACACTTCTGTATGCATGGTCCTTTAGCTGAAGCAGGTTTTCCTTTTCCAAGGCATCTACTCCAATGTCTCCAGAGACAGCAACAGTATTTTTGCTTAACCTTCATTTTCTCAGGTCAAAACAGCTGTTTTCAGTGTCCTGCCATAACACACTCTCCATTCCCATGCTATAAGTACACCTGCTCTGTACCTCTCCCAACCTGAACTACTTCTGAACACTGATGAAAGGACGGTTCACGTAACCATCTCGTCAATAAACATACCTGAAAAGATGACTGGAACGGCCTCATTTCAAGGAGTTCCTTCTGGACTCTGGCTTGCAGTCCAGGGTACATTGTATTTCCACCAGTGAGAAAAACATTCTGGACAAGAATAGCTTGTTGCTCCTTCGGATACCTACAAGGAACAGAAAATCAACTTCAGTCTTTCTCAAGGACATTTCTCCCTCTGAACTGAACAGCTATGGGGTGATACCTTGACTTCAGGATTCACTTTGAGAAACTTCCTTCACTTCCCTAGCATGAAAACCTGCGTTATTTGTTTTCTGGAAATCCAGGGAATGGCAAAAGAAAATCCTTAAAGCACTCTGTGTGCTGTACCCCACAAATCAACAAGTCCATAGAGCTAGAATTTATACATTTTAGAAAATGCAATCTCGTATGTTCATACAGTTCAGAGGTGGCATTTTGCTAATACCAAGTTGTCTGAAAATCGTTGTCCAGCAAGTGTGCCTATATCATAACTTAAAAATGTCATCCCTGATTTGGTCTCGCAAAAACAGAGACTGCCAGCTCATTGTTTCAAGGGATGGGTATTTACAAGGGGTCTCCAAGGTGGGGTGTGTGCAAGACAATCCACTGGGGTGCAGGAAGAAGATATTTTTTGTACTGTTAATAAATAAATTAATTAAATTAGTGCGTACTTCACCTTTATCTCATCCTTTTTTAATTTCTATTTTTGTGTACATTTTAAAATGTACATTATACACCAGTTCAGTAGTACCTGTATGTCATTTATAAATACACGTATGTTGGAGATGTGTGCCTAAAAATTTTTTACTGATGGAATAATCAACCAAAAATTTTGGAGCCATCTGACATAAGACAAGCAGAGTTACACGTGGCTTTCAGAACAAGAAGATATGTCTCACCTACAACACTCAACCCCACCAAAAAGAGCTATTCAAACATATTTTCTCATATTATTGTTAAGTAACCAGTATTGCAAGAGCTGATATCAAAACAAGACTACCTTATTTGAAGTAAGTGCCAAGTAGCTTTTTCAACCCACCTCTCAAGGACATATTGCATGGTTTCTGCTATACCAGCCTGGTCTTCTCCTATCAGGGAGGGCTGGAAGACAATCTCTGGAGCCCTGATTCTTTCAGTGCCAAGGAAAAGCTGGTGGTACTCTGCCAGGTTAAACACGGGCTTTAAAAAGATGAGATTAGACAGTGCTGAAAAATTATGTTAAAGAATAGTAGTATTCTAAAATAAGCAAAGTTTCCAAACAATTCTGTACAAAAACCACAGATCATAAAGCTCTCTCAGAGAAAGGGCCATGCTGTAAAAAGTTCCAAAAGGCCAAGGAAGCTGGACTTTTCCTATACTTTATTCTGTTTGGTGCCACTCAACCCTAAGGCTCAGCCTCACAAGTTGAGACTTGTGTCCACTGGAATGTGATACTGGGCTATTGATCACACACACAAAGACATGAGCAGGGCTTTCTTCTCCCTTAATAACATGGCACTGCTACAAAAGGCACTGCCTGCAGGGTGAGCACAGGGGATACGTTCACACTCTAAACCACGAGCTAAGATTGCAAGGACTTCTCCTTTCTTAATGTCCTGTTCAGATAGTTAAAGCCTCTCTTCCAAGAGCAGGCAAACAATGTTTGCATTTGGAGAAATGTTAGCAGACTTGCTGGGCAACCTTGGAGGGAGCAACTTCTGGCACGAGATGTAGATATAGAAATCAAACCTGCACTGCAGCAACAGGCTTCTCAACTTCAGGCTGTTCCTCAGCAAATAAAGGTTCAAACTCGTTAATACTTTCCACATCCTCCAGTGACTGTTCACTGCCTAATGGATCCAAATCAGGAGTCTGGAAACAGAAGGTATATTAAGGTAGGTTAGCTCAGGTGACACATTTGGAAAATTCAACCCCACTTCCCTCAAATCTCAACTCTTTAACATGCCTGAAACCAAATACGCTGTTCTAGAGCACTGAAGACAAAAATAAAAATGGTGAACAACCTAGAAAACAGGAGTTAAGACAAACATTCACTCAAAGTATAAAAATCAAACACTTTTCAATACATTTATCATGTTGCCACTTCAGAAATTAAAGGCCTCCGTCAACAGGCTGGCTGCCAGGATCCTACCCAGCCATGTGCTAAATATAACAACATACTAAAACTTAGTAAAATAGCTTTTTAGGTTGGTTAAAACTTGGTGCACTCCCAGCAGCTCTAACTGCTCTATAATTACCATTAAATTCCCTGCATTGCTTGTGTGGGACTGGAAAACAAATATTTGCTAGCTACAAAGCCACCACACAATTTTTGACAGTTTCAGCAACCTAGCATTTGCACATGGGATATACCAAAAGCCCTTCTATTTTACACAGATGTGAAGATGCTCCCAAAGCCCCAGCATCACTGAAAACCCTGGAGTACTTCACTGTTGTGAAGCAGGAACAGCTTTTAATTATAGGCTTTATTTTTGTGTTACAATGTTACCTTTGGGATTCTGTTGATACAGATTTGATTTTGTTATTTTAAACTTGAAACATTTGTTGTAATGTCTGACAAGCAATGCCAGGATAAGATAAAGCTAGATCACGGAAACATTCTGAAATCCCTAGCTTAGGTCCACTTAAAAGTCAAGCAATTGCTCAAACTGAAGTTTAAGCACTGTTCATTGTTAGAGCAAATGACTGGCAGTCACCTGAAGTCATCTCCCACACTTATGATTTTTTAAATTTCTTTTTGTCTGAAACATAGCAACAGAAAGAAACATAGAACTTTGCTGAAGATTTGGCACAGACCCTAGGAAAACTTAATTAGCTTTCAGTCTCCTTTACATGGCCACAGAGGGATGGCCCATCTTCGCAAATGGTTTTGGTGATAATTGTAGGCTCTCTCACAAAGCACAGACCGCACAAAAAGGCTTGCCGAATCATTCCGAGGTCTGAGATTACACCTAGTACCAAGGAGGAGCATGGGATCCAAAACAGGCGTGTTGGAACTTGGGCGCAACCACTGGGCAAAATTACAAGGAGCTGCTGACAGTCTTTCAATTATCTCTTCCTACAACATTTTTTTTTGACAGAAGGCAAGACGTTTCTTTACCACAATGGTAAGCCCACGATCTACTTCCATTTTGCTCAAACACAATCATTCTAATGCTTACACAAACTTTCTTGTTAAGGAAAAGGAAAATATAACCAAGATGATAGCAGCTCACCTGCTGGTTTTGGCTACATCTCAAGTTCCATTAAGACACAAGATCTCCTATATCTGGCACCACTCTCCTCTAGGCTGCAATTTTCTTTTTTTCCTCTACCTTTTCCTAAGCAAAGACTGATATAACTAAAAAAGCTCTCTTATGTGACTTGAAAGGCAATTTCAGCCAAATGCACAAACAGCCTTAGACCATCTCTTAGAAGCAGCTGCTATGTGCTGGGCGTGTATTAGTCTGGCAAAGCAGACAAATAAGCTCCTCATCTTCAAGACAACTCCAACAACCAAGTGTAGCAATTAATCTTTCATTGTTAAGTAAACAGAACAGAATATGCTGCTTAACTGCCCCAAAAAAAGATAGCCTAAAAGAAGGCAAAGGGTTAGCTGTTCACCATAAATTTCTCTGCACCTGAAAGGGAGAAACAGAAATTAAAACTTTTTTTTTAACAAAAAGCTTGATAGGCTCTTCTCTATCTTTATTACTGTTCTTATAACCACTTGAAATTGAAGTACTTCAAACTCCAGGTCATTTAATTGTCAGACACTAAAAAAAAAACCCCAAACCAAAAACCCAACACAAAACCTTTACCATACCAGGCCCATTTATTTCACCAAAATTAATGCAACAGGAGAGTTAGAGGTTCGTTTAAAGTATGAACAAAATCACTATGCTAGCTGCTGCATTTACAACCCTCTAATCAAGTCAACTTTAAGTAAGGACTGTGGCTGCCAGGAATAAGTGTACAAAGGGAAGGAGCAGTCCCTTCAGCGGTACCTCCTCTGACCCAGTAAGGGTATTTTCTTCTTCTCCAAGACATGCAAGAAACTTTTAAGAAAACTTACTGATTTCATGTAACTATATACTTCAGCTACTGTTAGGAAGCCTAAAGATTATGCCTAGAACTACATGGAATCAAACGATATGTCCCAGAGCACAGTGCAGAACAGCACAAGGATTATAGATTTCAGCCACTCGGTAAAACCAAAACTGTCGCTTTCTGTAGCTGCATAGGAAAGCTGGAAAAGAGGGAAGCAGTTGCCAAATTAACAACTTGGCAAATTAACAGTATGTTAAAAGTCTGAAGGGGCACATTTTCAAGCATAGAAACTTATTCTCTCTGACATAAGAAGATTAACTTGGTGAAAACATTGTACCTCTGGCTTGCTGTCCACAACATCTACTTCAATATTGACTTCAGCCTGCAGGATTTTCTGCTTCGCTTGTTCAACAGATTGACTCAATTTGTTGATGTAAGACTGAAGTTCTTCTGCAGAATCCATGTTCAGCTCCACCAAAGCTTTGTGGAACTGATCCATTTGACCATCTTCTAAAAGTTCCTGCAGACAGATCAGAGTTAGCTGTGATGCACAACACGGGGTAATCAACTACCTGTCAACTGTGTGTGTACAGACACTTTGCCTTCATTACTAGATATTACGACGTGCACGCTTCGGCAGCGTTCAAGATATTTCACAAAAGGAGTACTGTTCAGAACCTGGAAGCATCCTCTGCATCTCTCTCTTTTATTGTGCAAGTAACCTTAAAAAGCTCCTATCAGAAACCACACAGGACAGTTGTAGCTCCCTTACAGCAATTCATGACCTTCTCTGATATAGGTCCAAGGGCAGCCAGCCCTCCTCCCACAAGATCACACAGAAAACTTCCCTTGATTACCTGTACGTACAGTAACCGGTCCAGCCTCTCTTGGTCAAGTTGCAGCTTCTCCTCTCGACGACGTGCATTGAGTTCTTGAAGCCGACGTAGCTGCTGCTGCCGCCTCTCCTGCTTTTCCTCTGATGTCAGAGTGCTTCCCAGCAGTTTGTTAGAGAAAGGCAGCTGCATCTTGTGCACGTTGTTCTCATAGTACTCTGCAGACCGCCACTTCTGTAGTTCTGAATGTTTTGAAAGCAAAATAGCTGTTTTGCCAGGCTGAAAACAATGACTTATATGTTGTACGTGCTCCACATGAAGTTCAAACTTAGAAGAAAGAAGGCAACAACGGTCCACCCTAGGATTCTGTCACCTCTTGGGAGCTGCCCCCATATTTAGCTACCCCCTCAGAGCACTGCCCTCCCATCACATACTCACTGCACGTGGTTCTTAGTGCTCTGATCTCCAGCATGCAGGAAACACAACGTACTAAGAAGCGGGAAGTGCACGCTAATGTCTCTTCTTTCTTCCCAAGGTAAGGGAGAGTTCTCACACATTTCTAAGGACTCCTGCAGGCTCTTTCATAAGTGACAAATTTAAGAAAACACTTCGGCCGCTACTTGAGATGACATTAACCATTGAAATTTTAAAATGTCTTTAATTCACAAAAAGTCATGAGAAGTGCCCTCTGCAATTCTGGAAACCTTAAAGGAGATAAGAAACATGGCCAGACGCAGAAATCATCCTAACCAATTTAATGTTTTCCTGGAAGTAATCAATAAAATAAACTAATTTTAAAGTATTTTCCTCTGAAATAATCCCAATGTTTATTCACAGAGAAATTTGAACTAATACAGATTTTCTTTTTTGTAATTTATTTTGTTTCTATCTCAATGTTAAATTTGAAACTGTTGCCAAGCATTTCCCATGAGGTAGATTATCAGAAAGACAGCTATAAAGAAAGCAAAACAGTACTAGAGTATTTCTGCCAGAACCCCAGCCAACTTGAGTACAAGGCATATAGAGGACAAAACTAAGTTTGGATGAACACTATCTAGTGGTAAACTGGTAAAATCTAGCGGTGAAAACAGGTGGGTTTACCTTCTATATAGTCCTCTGCAATGTAGCTATGCTCATGCAGTATTTCCTCCATGCGACTGAGAGTGATGGCAGCAAAATGTCCTGGGTATTTCAGCTGAAGGAGGCGTTGGAGATACATAGCTGCTTGACACCCTCCAAGATTAATACGTTTGCAGTTTTTAGCATCCAACCTGAAAACTCAAAGAGACACAACTGAGAGAACCACAAGTTCAGCATAAAACAGACCACCTACTTTCCCAAGTGTTAGTTAATTTCCGACACGTCAAGTATACAGGTGAATATTCACAGATATATATTTCAAGATTCAGTTAGCAGAGGATCTAACACATCTGCTTTTCTCAGACAAAAAGCACAATCACTGCTTGGTTTTTTGCAGATACTTTCTGAAAACTTCTGTTCTGCTTTAAAAAAATCCAAACGCTAAATAATTTTGGCTACAGCAAGGAAATGTTCTGTTTTGAGAAGGAAAGTGATAGTTAGTGGAGCAAAAGTAGTCCCTTTAACCTTTGTAACATTTCACAGTTGGCCAGGTGTAACCCAAGAAAATCTGAAGTATTTGCTAGACATCATAAAGCCATTCCCCGCAGTAAGGCTAAAATAAAAAAGAGTAGAGCAACACAGCAGCAAAATCAGAATTATAACAGCCCCAGGAACTGCAAAAATCTCACAGAGCACTTTCTTTTGTCCCAAAGCTGCTTTAAAACCTAACATACATTTTTTAACGTCTGATCTTAGTTGGGGCAGATATCCCCTTCAACTTTTGAAAGTATAGATCTATAAATGAAGAGCAACTAAAAATAAGATACGTACAAGGACAGCACTACTACTTCCATTCAAAATTCAGCAAAACTTAGCAAAATCTGCAGACCTAGTTTTTTCTTCAGCATAAATTAAGACCTGATAAGAGCGTATACTGCAGGAGTCGGAACACTGAACGCTAGAGGAACAGGTAACTGAACACTGGAAAATCAATGACTGACAAAGAGAGGCTGCATTGTACTTAAGACACCAAGAACTCACCTGCCTTCTAAGACTGGCAAAATATGGGTACACTGATAACCTGAAGATATTACCAAACCACTGCAGGGCCAGTTCTGCCTCCTGTTGTGGTAAAAACTGTACAAGCTATCCACACCGTAGGACACTTTTGGCACCTGATAACATTCAAAGAGGAGCTCTGACATCATTTGTCTTGAATACAGAGGATTGCACACTGCTTCTGTCAAAACAACTGGATGATCAACACAACCCTGTAAGAGACGAGAAAAGAATAATAATAAAGGTATGAAAAGAAAATCCGGGGGTACTTATCTTTGCTTCTGCTTTTGAACATCAGCAAGAACTCTGCCAAAGTAACAATGAGAAAGCACTTTATGTGCAGGCTATTAATCATGTAAGTTAAATTATATCTAGTGCTTAAGAGAGCAAAAAAGAAGTCTTCTTTACAGCAGTGTTAAGTCAACCACAGAATAAACTCCTAAGGGTGGAGGAGAACGAATTTTTAAAAGCATATAGGAATTACTAAAGACCTAAGTAACCAAAAACCTATGCAACGAGGAGGTGAAGCGTGAGTGAAAACTGGTGGAAGTTTAGTTCAGCATTAGGTAGAACTTTCAAACAGGCGTTGTCAAGCAGGCAAAAGGCCTGATGGTCTGAGGAGCAACTCAGCTCAGTTAGGTATACAAAACAAGTAGTCAACGAGCACTACGCAAAACTAATCATATTTAATGTCCTTCTCGAAATCTGATCCTGGACACTGGTTCACAGCCACAGTCTGCCAAGGTGCTGCAGTCCAAACCTCTCACCCTGCAGCTGTATCCTCTCACTTCCATTTTACCACAAAAATATGAAGAAATTAAGAGAATAGTGGGGTACAAAAGATACCCCCGGGGAGTACCTGGCCCAGCCAGGGTTGCCGCAGCAGGTTGCTCTGGGCCCGGCCATCTGGGCTGTGAGTATAGAATCATAGAATCATTAAGGTTGGAAAAGACCTCTAGGATCATCAGGTCCAACCATCAACGCAACACCCCCAGGCCTCCTAAACCATAGCCTGTGAAGTGCCACATCTACATGTTTTCTGAACACCTCCAAGGACGGTGACTCCCCAACCTCTCTGGGCAGCCTGTGCCAATGCCTGACTGCTCTTGCAGTGAAGACATTTTTCCTAATATCCAATCTAAACTTCCCCTGATGCCATTTCCTCTTGTTCTATCACTTGTTACTTGGGAGCAGAGACCAACCCCCCCCTCACTCCAGCCCCTCTCAGGCAGCTGCAGAGAGCGAGAAGGGCTCCCCTCAGCCCCCTCTTCTCCAGGCTAAACCCCCCCAGCTCCCCCAGCCGCCCCCCAGCACACTTGTGCTCCAGACCCTGCCCCAGCCCCGCTGCCCTTCTCTGGACACGCTCCAGCCCCTCAAGGGCCTTCTTGTCCCGAGGGGCCCAAACCTGAGCCCAGCATTCGAGGTGGGGCCTCCCCAGTGCCCGGTACGATGGCTGCCCTGCTCCAGCGGGCCACACTATTCCCGATACAAGCGCAGGACATACCCGCGAGGAGCGGGGGAACGACACAGCCTCCCCGCACAACCGGGGTGATGCCGGACCCCCCTCCCACCCCGCGCCCAGGCACACCCTCGCCCCTCCCGGCCAGGCCGGGTCTCACCGGCGCCTCCAGGGCCTCGCCCCGGCCCGGCGCCCGCCGGTACCTGCGAGGCGACGCCGAGGCGCTGGAAGACGTGGTCGAGAAGCAGCTCCTGCAGCTCCAGCTGGACGGGCACGTTGCGGTCGAAGGGCGAGCGGAGCAGCCAGCGCAGCGGCTCAGGGCTCCCCAGGTCGTTGCCCACCTGCGTCTCAGCGCCGGCCCCGCCGCGGGTCCCGCGGCTGCGCGCCGCCAGCGAGCGGAACCGTAGCAGGGGCTCGGCGGGGACGGTGGGGTCGGCGGAGGCCCAGCCCGCCCGCGTCTGAAAGGAGCCGTTGTCGATCACCAGCGGCACCGGCTGCGGCGTCCGCACGGCCGCGCTCGGCTCCAGCACCGGGTCGGGGACCCAACGCGCGTCGCGGAACGCGAACACCCGCGCCGCCGCCGCCGCCATTTTGCGCCGTTCGCTCTCCGGCTCCCTCCGGCCGGGAACGCGGGCACCGACACTCGTTCCGGGCCGCGGCGGGGCGGGGGGCAGCGCCGGCTGGTGGCTGCGGCCCCCGGCTCCCCTCGCACGCAGGGACACCCGCGCCCTCTGCCACGCCGAGTTAAACTTGGGCCTTGGGGCCTCCCCGGTGCCCGTGCGCTGCCTGGCAGTGAAAACCCGCCGCCCTGGGAGGTCACGGACACAGCGGGGGCTGCCTCAAGGCCTGGGGGCACGCAGCGTGCACATCTCGTAGAAGAAGGAGGTGGTGAGATGTCCTCACCCTTCAGAGTCACAGAATCGCAGAATGGCGGGGGTTGGAAGGGACCTCTGGAGATCATCCCACCCACCCGCTGCTGGAGCAGGCACCCCCAGAGCAGGGGCACAGGGCCGCGTCCAGGTGGGGTGTGAATGTCTCCAGGGAAGGGACCCCACAGCCTCCCTGGGCAGCCTGTGCCCCTGCTCTGGCACCCACACAGGGAAGGGGTTTGTCCTCACGTTCAGGTGGAACTTCCCATGTTCCAGCTTGTGCCCATTGACCCTTGTCCTGTCATTGGGCACCACTGGAAAGAGTCTGGCCCCATCCTCCTGACACCCGTCCTTCAGATATTTATAAGCATTGATAAAATCCCCCTCAGTCTTCCCTTCTCCAGGCTGAACAAACCCAAGTCTCTCAGCCTTTCCTCATAAGGGAGATGCTCCAGGCCCCTGATCATCTTTGTAGCTCTCCGCTGGCCTTGCTCCAGCAGTTCCCTGTCCTTCTTAAACTGGGGAGCCCAGAACTGGATGCAGCACTGCAGATGTGGCCTCACTGGGGCAGAGCAGAGGGGGAGGAGAACCTCTCTCGGCCTGCTGCTGGCCACATTCCTTTCTATGCACCTCAGGACACCGTTGGCCTTCTTGGCCCCAAGGGCCCAGTGCTGGCTCAGGGTCAGCTTGTTGCCCATCAGCACTCCCAGGTCCTTCTCAGCAGAGCCGCTTTTCAGCTTCTGCCCTTCCCACGGGTGTCTGTGGGATCTGTGCCCCAGGGGCATGCAGGGCAGGAGCCATCCTGCCAGGGTGGCGGAGGGAAGGCCAGGCCTGCTTGCCAGACCTCGCCGCCAGCTCGGCTGAGCGTAGAGCCAGGACGGACCCCAAGAGGTCCTGGTGAAGTGACTAAGAGAAACACTTTGCCATTAAAACTGAAGATGTCACAACTCCTGCATTCTGCTTCCATCCCTCACTCTTGTCACTGCATTTGTAGACAAATCACTACCAGCCTGATTTTCAGAAACACTACCAACCTGCAACCCCCACTGTATGAAATGGGGACTGCAAATATTTAGCATCCTTGAAGCTCAGGTCTTTAACAGCTTTTCTCACTTGTTTACCCAATGCACAGAATAGGGATAATAGCTTTATTTTATCACACAGGGGTGTTATTAACGTGAATTAATAAGAATTTACAAAGTTCATTTAGCCCTTGGGATGAAAAGGCTCATTTCAAGCCACTGTTACTACATAAAAACAAACACATGCACACAAGCAGGAATGTTAAATGCATGCAATCATGCATAATATGCACCTACATAGCTGCTCTCTTCTAAGGTTTACCAAGAGCTACACAGAAAACTAATTTAGGCAAACAACCCCCTGTGAGGTAAGCAATAGATAAGAGTTTTATTTTATTGAAGGAGAAACACAGAGTGTAATGAATATCATGTTACCAAAGTCATGTATCTGTTCCCACGTTAATGACTACTGAACTCCTTTACTGTTAATAAATACATTTATAGACACATATCCTATGAAACATGCTAGTTTGCCTTTCTTGGAGGGAAGGGAGATAGAAAGGCAATTAAAACACGAAGGTTTACTTTCCTAATGGATTAACTAATGGTTGGAAACATAAAGAGTAGGCTAAAAATTGAGTCCATGTTAATATGGGGCATATTTGTGCTCTATGTTAAATAAGAGAGCTCTACACATCTCTGCAGCATTGATTCTGTTTTACTGGTTTCTCAAAAGCAACCTTGGCTACCCAGTTTACAGGTGTCTGAAGTTATCTCCCCTGTATCTGAAGACATGGACATACCTTTTACTGTTGCTTTAACGTAAGCCTTGAAAGCTTTGTAACTTGTATTTATCCTTTAAATAATAGCCGAAGGAAGGAGAATCAAATCAGATGTTTTCTCAGCTGTTCTTATCCCACACTTAATCCTTATTACTCCCTCCCTGCACAGCACATGGTTGTCCCTTTTACGACCCATGCTGAGTAGATCAGCCCTCTTCTTGTGATTAGCACAGTGATGCAATGATAGTTATTAAAAGGTTGTCAGCAAAGCAGAGCAGACGAGCTGTTCTAAACTTAGTGCAACCTGAAGCAAGCAATGAAGTATCCTCTGGTTCCTTTGGTGAATGATCTGACCTTTCCTCTTCTTTTCTTCTGGTTTTGTTTGCCATTTGTAATGCTGTGGATCATAATGATTATCTGGCTACAGCTTCTACTTAATGAAGGTAAGTTCTGCAGTTGATCAGATAAAATGTTCCTGCATAAAGACTTTATCTATTAGCTTCATCTTTAAAGCACTCTGCTAGCTATTTTTAGGCTAATGCCACTTGTCACAGAAGGAAACGAAAGGGTTTTTCAGTACTGTTGGTGGCATATGGAAAGTCAACCTTAAATTATTATGCTTTTCTGTTAAAAATGTTTATAAGAAGACAAGCTGCTTCCTTACCCTCTCCCTTTTTCTCAGAGGTAATTTAAGAAAGGCAAAGGACAAGTAATTTTTGTAAATTCCTCTAAAAAATCCCCCAGAAAACAAACCTAACCCTCTAACTTTGTACACTTTAAAACTTGGGTATTATAGTTCTCTTACACTTTTTTTTTTCCTTTGTGGGGGCAGAGGGGATGTTACCAGGGGAGCTGTTAAGGGATTCTTTTATCACTGCTGAGGCTGATAAAAATTTTTTAAAGGAACAGGACATACATTTTCATTTATTTGTGTATTTTGTACCTCTTTCTGATCCACCAGTGATTGTTATTTCTAACATATCAGTAACTAATAACAGACTTTGGTTTAGGCTAATAATAGGCTTGTTGATGTACTCAGGAGGATAAAGCCTTGCTAGTTTGCTCTCATCATAGAGCATAAGCAACCCCAGCTGAGGAATCAATCATAAGTTCAAAACAGTGATTCTGTCTTTGCAGAACAACTGTAGAAAGGAAAATAAGAACAAAATTCTACTTCAGCAAGCTTTTACTTCTATTTGGTATCCTCTGTTCTTACTTAACAACGGAGTATCCAGTCCTGCACAGATCCCATCGGAATAGCAACATGAGGAACTCGCCACAGGAGAGGCTTGTACTCTTTCCTCCTTTCCCATCCTACATGTGGTGCGTGCTGGATTTTTTATTTTCAGCTCCCATTTTGCACGCTTAGCACACAGCCTCTGCTCACTGCAGTGGTAAAGTATGTTCCCTCCACATACTCAAGTGCACTCATGCAGGTAATAACTGAGCATAGCAATTAAAAAGCGCAGGTTGTAAGAAGTTGTGACAATTGTACAAGCTACCCTGAGCAGCATAGGCATGGCTTACTGCAGATGCCTGAAGAGCAGAATAAAATATATTTTTTGCGTAGGTAAAGGGTGGCTATGCCACGTACTTACAGGTTGAGTGTCAGCTTTTTGCCTGGACAGAGTAACTCTAGAATATCTTGGTGCCTTCAGTGAGATTTTCAGGTTATATCTACTGCATTTACCTTCACAATTTCTGGCCCTGCAGTGACTGTTATTAGCACCAGGCCTCTAAGGATTTCCACAACTACTCTAAATTCCATTTTCATCAATAAAACTAGACACATTACTATTTTTTTTTATACTAGTGTGTTTGCAGGATTAGAACATTGAAGTGTTTCTCAATGACTTTTAAGAAAAAAATAAAGCAATGTTCTTTTTAATAACTTCCTAACCAGTTTAGTCATATCTACTTATTTTATGCTAGTTCACAACAGGCACAAGTAAAAAGTGGTATGTGTTTCAGCTCCGCCTTTAACAGAGTTGCTGATTATGAGCTAATTGGTTAAAATCAAACACTTGTACAGGCCTCTTATTGCCTAGTTGGGTTTGGAAATCCTGTATTTCAGCTGAAAAAGATTGAGAAGAACCTTACCTAGCTTACAAATGGAATGTGTAAGGTTTGCAGCTGGGGAGCAAGTGTCACATACAGGTATCTTGCATGTTCTCTTTAAACCTTTGTTTAGCACAGATGCCCAGTGTAGAAGAAATAAAGCCACAATCTTCTGATGAGCCTGATTCTGATTCTAAGTTTGAGGATGAACCAACAGAGGAAGAAAACCAGAATGACACATCCAGTATAGAAACACAAGAGGAGACGCAATCCGGTGGATCTCTGGGGAGTCTAAGGCCCAAGCCAGCTTATCTGAGTTCAAAACCAAAACAGCAAATGCGAAGTCATCTTGCTGCAATGTCAGGCAATGGGTCTCGGAGGCGAAAGTTGAGACCTTCCCATGTGGGGAAGAGCGATCTTTGTAACATTGTGATGGTGAGTAACGCAACCAGACGATCTCTCTTCATATCTACTGCTTTCGAGCCTCAGCCCTGATTTTCTGTTCGCCTTTGCCTAACTCCCCAGCCTTTTGAGTAAGAGAAAGTTGCAGGATTGGCTTCCGCGTGGTTAATGACTAACAAGATATTTTTTACTGTCTTCCCTATTTGGAATGACTACTGTTGTAGGCAAGGCAAAGGTAACACAAAATTGTACAGAATAACTATCATATATATGTGTATTGTATGTGGGTATATATATTTAAAGATACATATATATATTTTAAAAGTCCTTGAGAATTAAATTTGAAATAGTGAAAATGGCTATTTATTCCTCTAAGATAAGAGGTTTAGCTCAACTTTATATACCACCTCTCCTGGTCTGTATGGCTGATATGTATTTTTAAAAGCTGCTTCAGATTTCTTGCAGTGGAGTATATAACTAAAAATTAGGTGTATTTCACTTGCTCGATAAGAGCTGAAGCCAGACCCTCTTTGCAAACATGGCAGTCCCAATCCTCTTAGGCTTTATACAAATCCCAGAAGATATATTTGAAGCAGTGGAAGAGCTTAGTGTCTTGTGCATCTTCTCTTTCCCTGTGTCTTGACTGTATGTTCCTTTGCAGAAGGGGCTGAGAAGGGAAAGCTGGTCACTATTCACAGTCCTGCCTACTCATTTACATTGCTTGGATTTTTGAATTGCAGCAACAGAGGTACTCATCCACACTTCCACCGGCTTTGCTGGAGCAGTAACTTTTATTAAGCTGGAATAGCTAAGGACTGGTACCATCTTAAATTGCTGCAGCTGTGTGACTAGCACACCCTGAAGCTGAGCTTTAGCACAGAATCAGTAACATTTCAAGCCAAAGTATTTTTGACCTCATTAACACTAACAAAGCAGTACCAAGTCAGCGTAGCAAGATTTTTTTTGTTGTTGTTCAAGTGAACATATGTTCACATATACAAGGGGACAGAGCAGTTTGAAGAACTGGGGTTTAAACTTGTCCCTTGTCATACTGGCAGGTGTGCTAGTTGTGTTGGGTGGGTGAGGGAAGGGAACAAGCACTCATGGTCTCACATCACTTATATCCTAGTGAAAACTAAACCTCTTCTGAAAATAACATTGCCATGACAATTCTTTTCCTCCTTTTCTTCACCAGCTGTTGTACACCATTCTTTCTTCTCTCACCTGGAACTTTGTCTGCCAGTTGCTCCAGATCTCTAATGTCCTGAGGATTCAACTGCTGCCATCCTCTCTGAATATCTACATGGCTCAGCTGTTTGTTTTGCTGGGTGAAAAAGCTGTGAAAATCCTGGGCTGCCTGAGGCTGGAGAGCAGGGGGCTGTTAGCTTCAGTCCTGGGGAGGAGATATAAGGAAACTGGAACAGAGTGATGAAGCTCAGAGAACCACCTCAGGGTGGAAATAAAGCAGGTAGTCCCATGACCACTAGCAGCAATCCCATTCACCATCAGTGGGAGCTACTACAGCACGGCAGAGGGAGGTTAAGGCTCTGAAAAGGAAGCCTAGTCAGGACTAAGTCAACGTACACCCAAGTCAAAACAGCTACTTCCAGAGTCAACAGTATTGACTGGCTAGATATTAAATGGACGACAGCAGCCAGCCTCTTGTCCAGAGCTTGCGTGTGTACTCTGCTCCCCTCCCACTTTAGAAAGGGATGACTTGCTTTTTTTATAAGGACCAAACACTCCACTGGCACCAGCGATACTTTCTGTTCACTACTACTGATCTTTGATTTCAGGCAAATAAGATCAAGGCAGTAGCTCTCAGTAGTGGTGCTAACTGGAGCTTAAATGCAGTACAGCCCAGTGATTAGTTTACTCATACTGAAAGTAGGACTTTTCTGGTCTTCAGCTTGTCTGTTCTCAAAGCAGGGAAGAACATTTCAATGCTCATACATGAAACAAGTCTACCCCCAATTAACAAGAAATAATTAAGCCCTTAGCAGATACTGAGTATGCATTTCCTTCATTTCTGTTCAGGATATGCCTTTTCAGCGCTGCTGACAGGCTGATACAGGGTTAGACCACAGACCACAGGGGCACTCATTGATGGACTGGTTTGTGCCGTTGGTGGGACCACAAGGAGGTTGGTGGGGCTGGGATGAGCTGTGATTTTGTGGCCTGAGGGTTTATCCAGTTGTCAGGCTGTGAACAGAACAACTGTTTGCTCCTGGTGCTGATGCACACGTTCAACAAACTTTTTTTTTTTTTTTAAAGAGGACTTGAATTAGGAAGTCGTATCCCAAAAAGTACATTGCCGCTTGTGAAAACGTTTGTCTCTGCTCCTCGTGCGAAGTAACCGTGTCTCTCCAGAGCCTTGCATGGGCAGACTGGGTAACAGTCGCAGTAACCTGCACTAATTATGAAGGATGCCTTCTTTATGTTTACTTGCCTTTCCCTCCCCATCCCCTAAAGGCCACGTGTCCAAATATTTGTCTGGAGCAGTATGCTCTTAAATAAAACTTATTTGTCCACATCTATATTTTTGTAGGTGCTTTATTTAGAAGAAAAAACATTAATATTTGCCGTTCCCCAGCTGTTTGCGGAGGAAATGCCCGCCTCTCGCTCTGCCCGGAGGGTGACTCGGGTACTTCTCCTTCGGGGACGGCCCGTTTCTTCCCGGGTCTGCCGGGGGCAGCGGGCCGGGGTGGGTGTGTGAGGTGGGTGCTGAGGGACCGGCCGCTGCTGCTGGCGGGGGCGGCGCCTCCCCCAGAGCCCCCCCGCCTGCGCGGTGCGGAGGGAGGGGGACCCCGAGCTGGGGAGGGGAGCCGGGGGCGGCCCCGGGGCTGCGGCGGGGCGGGGCGCCGGGGCCGTCGTGCCTGTCGTGCGGCGGTCGGGTGTCGAGAGAGCTCCCGACTCGCTGCCCGTTCTCCCCTGCGGCTCGGCCGCCGTGGCCCGCAGCGCTGCCCTCCGCAGGTAGGCTGGTGCTGGGCGGCGGCGGCGCCCGAGGCGAGGGGCGCTGGTGGGTGCGCTCCCCGCGGAGCGTGGCTGCCCTGCCCCGCTGGGGAGCGGGGTTCTGTTTCAGCTTCAGCCCCCCCCGCTGACATCTCAAAGCTGTCTCCCCTGAGCCGGCGAGGAGAACGTTTTCTGGTACTCCCAAGGGTTTTTCCTCTTTCCCTTTTCCACCTCCTCTGTGCGCGCTTAAAATCGTGTTGGTGAGAAGGACTTAGTCTTGCAGCTGAATTGCTGGGGATGCCTCCTGTCTCTGTGGGCTTTCACTTGTTTAGGCTACTTGAGTATGTTGGACTCTCTAAATCTCAGTTCAATTAAGAAACCTTATTATCTTGAGGCAGCTGCCAAAATGCCACCATTCAAGGTAAAAACGTTTCACTGGGATCATCACTGCAAAGAAGTAGATGAACTGAGGTGAGTAGGTAAATTATCTAAAGGCCTAGTAGAATATTGCTGTTCCTTGTATTGCATGGTGGTGTCTTAAAGCGTGGTGATACCAAAGTATATGTTTTGGGTAGGTTTTAGTCTGTGCAAATACACTCGGAATAGCTGTAGCTTGGCTGGGCTGGCTGTCGCTTGCAATGCCACTGTAATAGCAGGGAGGTTGGTGCCAGCAAGCAAAAACCTGCTTGTGAAACCTACTTTGAGGGTTACCAGTTCTTGCCAAGTTCACCAGTACCACAGCTATGCTGGTGGCAGTAGTGGTTTATATCTGGTTTTCCTGTATCTGAGCTATGAGAAATACTACACGACTAAATACTTGGGTATTAAGAATAAAACCTTTATGTGTAGCTTTGGCTAAAAGTAGTATGGAAAGGCCATTTTGGCTCTGCTGGGGGTCTGTGCTTCTTGCAAGAGGCTGATGATGTGTGAACCTGACCTGGAGAATGGGCCTGGACTCCAGACATGGGGATTTGGTTTGAGCCCAATAGACTTTGTGTTGTGGTCCACCTACGTTAAGATCTTTCTTACCCTTAATCTAGCTGTAGTGCCTGCCCTGGTGCCTATCTTTGCTGAGCATTTGGAATTCACACTGTGAATGTAGCATAACCTCCCAGGTGCCTCGTAGCATCAGTGAATTTGTGCTTTTCTTTCCCCTTTGCTGTTGTGTGCAAAAGCTGTTTTTCTGGGCATCAGCAGGAGCGCTGGAGCTCGCAGACTGGCCAGCCCTGCAGACTACTACCTGCGTGTAGTAGAGCTCCTTCCAGTGTTGTTGTTTGGAGTGACTGCAAATAGATGATTGTTTCTTTTTTAAATTGAAGGCTTTTCTGTAATTTTGGGTTGAATTCACCTGTAAGGTCTTTTGTTAACTGGGGGCAAAGCATTGTTTCTCGTATGCCTCCATCCCAGGGTGCTGCTATATTGTAGTAAGCACGTAGTGTTCTTTGCTGCAGAAGTTTGATACCAAAACCTGGGTGGAACGCCTTGGAGCACAACATTACTAGTAGTTTCTTTTTGGTGGTTTCTTTTGACTGAGGTTAAGCCTCCTGGCAGACAGAAGCTTGCTTTTCTGTATACCAAACGGTACCGCAAATGTTTTATGACCTTTTGTATATCACTTAATCTTTCTTCCCCACCTCCCCACGCCCCTCTTCTTATTTATAAAGTACTTACATTGCAGGCATGTTACAGGGGTGGGGTTTGTTAAACATTAAGACTCCATTGGGAAGCATTGTATGTCGAAAAACATACATATCGGTTTCTTTCTCCTCTGAGCTCAAAACTCTGGAAGGAGTTGATAAAAGACCCAAACTCTAATCTAGTGTAAACTCAAGTAACCAAATGTGTTTTGATGGATTTCAGAGATAAACATATCGGAAAACAGTATGTCAAAGCCTTCCAGGATAAGGTCTTGCAGCATGTTGGTATCCTTAACTTGTAAGCAGGGCCTCTCTTGGTAACAGCTGGGTGAGCTGTGGCTGTTTACGTCTTTCTCCTGGAGGAGTCATGGAATGATTTAACTTGGCCAACATCTGGTTTTAGTAAAGAGGAATCGGGGTTCTTGGGTTCAGCTGCATGTAGAAAAATAATGTTCAAGATTTGGCTCATGGCCCCTTGTGCCCCAAGAGGGCGCAATGGCAGCAGCATAGCTCTTGGTTTAATTAAGACGTGTTTTTTTAGATGGTGTTTTTGATGCTGAAGGGCAAAGCCATAAGTGTTGTTTTCCAGTTCATAGCATCTTTGATTAGTTGGATGGAGGATCGTGTCACTTGTCAAAACTTTATAAACTGAAACAGGTGAGGGTGCAGCTTGTCTTAAGGAAAAATATTTCTCGCTCTTGTACTCACTGTACTCACTCTTGTGAGTACAGGGGAGTGTCGAAACGGGGCCCGCAGAGGTTGTGGCACCTCAGTCCTTTACAAGACCCACTGGTCAAAGCCCTCACCGTCCTGGTCTGGCTTCTGTTGTGACCCTGCTTTAAGCAGGAGGTTGGATGAGGTGGTGATGTGAGGAGCCCTTCACATGGGTTTGTGATGGCATGTGTAAACTGCTGCGGGAACAGTGCCCTTCTCCGTCTGCACGGAGCAAAGGACCCACCCCACTCCTTCAGAGTCTCATTAAAAATCACCGTGTCACATACTTTGGGGTCTTCCGCTTTGGCTGGGCGAGGAGGGCACTAGAGGTTACAAACGCACGTGCCATACGCTCTTAGCTTTTTTTAATCCTTTAAAAGTTAGAAGCTACAATACATGACCAAGAATACAGTATATTCTAGCTTTGTATGTCTTTTAGGCTCCTAGTTCAGCAAAATGTTTGCTTAATTGGGGATGTTATGGCCCATATGCTTCTGTTCCAAACAATTCAAGTGCTTTCAGTTGGAGACATAAAAATGTCTTAGTTGTGACATGCTGTTCGAGCCTTCCTGCTGCAGATGTAAAATCCATATGGCAGTGAGTCTTAATTGAAACCTGCTGGAGTTATTTTTCTCCTGCAACATATTATATGAAATATTCTTTATGCAGCTGGCTTGAAAGGATTACCCTTAATTAGATATTTCTAATAAATTAGTGCTGTTCCTTTCTGTAATGCTGTTCCTTTCTAAGAAACACGATTTTTAGTTATATAAGGCACTTCGATTTGATATTCTACATATCAGATATGGCCTGTATGATTTATTAATTATTTTATGCTGTGGACTTTAGGTAGAAGTCATTCATGACAGCCTTGTTAATCATGTGGGTAAGTCCCTCCAGGTGGGTTGTGTACTAAAAACCTGTCTGGTTGAAAAGCTAGGTCTCTAACTAGGTTTTAGATTCACGCATTTATAGTTCTTCCAGTTATTTGTTGCTGTTTGGTGAGACCGTTAGGTCAGTTTGCAGGGGAGTATGTTTTGTGATTGCAAAGAAGTTTGGAGAAAGGAATATAAAAGCTGATGTAGCTTAAACCATATTCCCCAAAGTAGATTACTCCAAGAGTCTGGAATGTGTCGGTGGGAGGCTTCAGTTTTAGTGAGATGTTGTTCCATGCATGCAGGAGTCCTTCCCCTCCTAAATAATTGTTTCCATCTGCATAGCTTATTCCGTCAGCCCCAGGGCTGCTAGTTCACGGACTGTCGAGCTGTCTGCAAAATTTGGGTCTCTTGTAAAAATGAAGATCTTTCTCACTAAATCGTCTGTGCTAGCCATGTACAAAGGAGACTTTGCTGTTGTGACACATAAAAATAATAAGGCAACCCCTACTGTGGGACCTTTAAAATAAGCAACGTTCTGGTCTTTCTTTCATGTCCTTTTAAATTTTTAGAGAGAGAAGTTTTGGGACCCTTGATTCTTATTGCATAATGTCTGGCAAGCCTTTTATTAACTCACCTGTTGTCTGAGAGTTGTACAATTTTTATATAATATGAATTTTTTCCATCTATGGTAACTTGCAATGTCCCAAGCTACTTGAATACTGTGGCTTATGGTCTGTGAGATGTCCACGAGAACAGGCATGCTCCCATCATATGGTGGAACCTGAGCATAGGAAATGACACTGAATGCAACACATAGTTGAGATCTGTGTTTCAGTGAACAGCTTGGCTGAGACCCAAGCGTACTTGTAGTGTGCGCGTTCCTGTTTGTTGATTTTGCAGCACCAACGTACTTATCCCTTTCTCTTCTTTTGCACTTCAGTACAAGGTTCCTTCTAGGATGATGGACTCTTATAGCAGTGAAGGTTGGTACCGACACAGGCTACTGTTATGTGTACGTTGGGAAGGGACCGCGAAGAAGGTGGTGAGGGCAGTGGCAAGAGCCTTCTCGACCGTTATGTGCTTACGGTTCAGCGGTAGCGTAGCAGGCAGCCTGTGCATTGATGAAGCAGTGACAGCAGGCTCCTGAGCAAGAGTTATCATTTTATACTTCTCAGTTATCCCCGCCTGGGTGGTCTAATGAAGCACGGGAGAGACATCATTGTAACTAAGAAACAGTGTAATGGCACAAACACGGAGTACTGCTCGCTCCCATTGATTTCTGAATTAGTTGAGGTCACTTAAGTGCCTGTTTCCCGGAGGAGGTGGCATGGCAGGTGTCTTTTGACTTAATCTTCAGTTCTTGGTGAACCTTCACTGGGGGTAGCCTGTGGCGGACATGGAGAGCGAACACACAAGGTCTGCCTGGCAGGGGCTGTCTTGTAGCACGGCTACTTTGGGGCAGGAAGAGGACTTCTGCACAGCAGCTCTGAAGCTTGTGCATGGTTAGCATTCAAATGCTGTCAACTTAAAACTTTTTCACTGATGCTGCCATGTTAATAGTTGGAGTCCCGGGAGCTCAGATTTCATCGTGTCTCTCTACATCTGCAATTGAGCATGCTGCCAGTGCTTGAACCTCCTTTTCTCCTCCTTGGTCATACTTCTGACAGCTCTAATCAAGTGACCGAGATTTGGAAATGAAAGTGGTGATTCTTGTCTTGAGGGTGCTGTTTGAATTCTAGAGGAAAAACAGGACTGTATAAGCTCTTGAGTGAACAGGAGCCTGTAACTCTTGCAAGGTCCATAGCAGGTGGCCAATATATAATGCAACTGGAAGGATATCCTCTTTAGCAAAGCTGTAATTATTTGTTGCCAGATGAAAGTTGTTTTTCTCGGTCAAGGTAAAGCTCAGACAATGTTAATGTTTGAAAACAGCAAGGCTAACACAGTGGAAGGAAATCCTCGCATGCCTCATAGCGGAAGGTAGACATGAGGCTGCAATATATACATCCCTGCAGCTGATCTGGGATACGGTTGTTTTGGTCAAATATTCAAGAATCCTGGACTCATTCCAGCTTGTGCATAAGAAGGGTAAAAGTAGATAAAGGTAACAGCTGTATTTAGATGGCAATATTTCCTTTGACTAGTGGGAGAGGAAGGATACCTCCTGGGAGCAGTCCTTCTAACGATATCCCTAATCCAAGAGTTTCAGAGTTCATTCACTTTGTGCTTCCTACGTTCTCTCGGCCAGCGTAAAGTAGGCGTCAGGCTGCAGGATGTTTGCAGACTGGGAAGAGTTTGGAGCAAGCACAGAGCTGCCAGGTCAGTTGGGAGAATTCAAGTCTTTTTTCCACAATGCATGCTGGTATTTAATAAGCTTTTTTTGGAGAATGACTTTGCAAAGCTTATTCTAGCTGCAATGATATATTAGTTGGAGGAAAATCTAGCCCGGGGGGTAAATCTTTAAGTGGGACCAAGGAATTGCTTCTTTAAGGCTTTCCTGTGAACTCCGCTAGTGAGGTTTGTGCAGTTTTGTAGTGGTTACCATTATCTCACTGTCAACAAAGCAGATGGCAAAGAAAAACTAGTCTTTATAAAGGTCAAGAAGTTGCTGCTTGGTTGCTTGCTGGGGCTCTATGAATATCATTTAACCCTATATGAGTACTTTTTCTGACAGTAGTACCAAGTCAAGTGTCAGGGTTCATTTAGGCCTGTCAAAGGTTCAGGAGGATGTACCCTGTGAATCCTACTTTATTAGATGAGCTCATTAGGTAAAAATCGAACAAGGGCTCAATGCCCTTTCAGTGGGCTGGTGTACCTTGTTAATTCTCTAGTTCTTTACTTCATTAATTCACAAATCCACTAACTCATGTGCTTATGAGGAAGCTGGTTTCCCAGCTGATGGTGAGAATGCTCATCCTTCCTGCCCTGTCATGGTGCAAGTATCACAGTGGAAAGCTGGGAGCCTCAGCAGCGTTGGATGCTGATGTTTTGAAAGTTTTTGTGTGAGGTGATGGACTTACAGCTTCCATCATGGAAGTTCAGTTTCTACCATTCCCATGGGTTGTTCCAGAGTAATTTGGAAGAGTTTCAGTCTTATCAGAAACGGCCCAACATTTGCTTTCGTACAGCTGCAAGGACAGCAGGTCTTGTCTCCTCCTCTCCTTTGTATCTGGTGTACGTGTGGCTCTTGCTTTAGCCCCGTGTTGCTGCTCCCAGCATAGATCAGCCTGAGCTATATCAGCGTGAGCTGTGTCTTGGGCCAAAGCGTGAGCAGGAGTTGAGTCAGCAGCCGCAGCCCAGTGATGCCAGTGTCAGAAAATGTCCGTTGTACAACAGTGGCTGCTTAGACCAGCCTGGTTAAAACATACCATCCTGAATAGCAGTTTGGTTATGAGAGTTCATCAGGCTTAGTAGAGCTGTGAGGTAAAACATAGTTGCTGTAGTTCATCTGCTCGTGTCCATGTCCTTAGATTTACTTTTATGAAACTTTTGAAGTTTTCAGCTCGTCTGCCAGTCTGAACTGAACTTGTGCTTCTTCAGCTTGTTGAATTCAACAGTGCTTATTGAGTTGATGATCTTGTGATATCTTCTTTTTGCCTTTGCGATAGCACTGTGTCACTTTCAACTTGCACACCGGGCGTAAACTGAAGAACAAAAATGTGTCTTGCAACATCACTTGCCATTGATACCTGAGACTTTGTATGCCTGGTCTCCTCTTTGGCCCTGCAGTTAGAGCAGTGGATTCTTATACAGAAGCAAACAGCTTGTGGGGATTTATAGGCACTACTCTAGTCTCTGACCAACCTTTGAGATGATCTTGCACCACTAACCTCATCTGACCTGTGTTCTTCCTCCTTTAAACCCTGCGCTAGAGTTTGGAGATGTCTCTTCCATTCTCCTCATTGGCCCCTAAGTCGTAGATCATGCCTGCAATCTTCTAATTCTGGTTTTCATGAAGACTCATTGTAATTAAACTTTGTCATGTATATTTTGGAAAAACAAGCCCTCTCCTAATGAGTTAACAAACTCTTGACTACTAATAGCTCTGTAAGGGCCATGAGCTGTATTGTGCAATCGGGTTCAGCATCTCAACCAGTTTTGTTCCAGCTGTTGCGTCGTTTATAGATGAAACTAGTACAAACAAGCTCCGTGTGGTGACTTCAGAGCAGGGTGCCGGCATAGCAAAAATAGTGATAGCTGACTTATTTTTTTAACTTCTGAGCTTTTAAAGCAGCATCCCAGTTCTGTTCCTGCCCCGGCTCTCTTCTAGAGGACAAACGAGGAGAATGCCCATAAATATAAATTATGGGCCACTTGTAATCTCTCCACACAGAGAAATTTGGATTCCTCCTGATGGACCTTTTACTGGTAAAGCGATGACAAAGTAGAACAGAAGCCTGTTAGGATAAATGATGGCACTTTTGAGTACGGGCACAACTGTTGTTTATGAGTGGAATAATTGGCACTTACTATTGCCTGACTGCTAAACAAGAACTTCTGCTACTAGGCTGTATTAAATTTTCTTTTTATTTTGGAAATAATTGAGCAATCAGGATCTGTGAAAAAGCTACTCCCTTTAGAGGGGGGTATCATTCTGTTCCCCCACTCAGAGGCTGATGGATGTCCTACCCACAAATGAGCACAGTGGCATTTCATTCCCAAGCAAACACCCTCTATCCACGTCTGTAGGGACAGTGTCTGGTGACCTGTCTGGTAAGTATTTTTCTCTGGATCTTGAATTTGGAGTATTTAGATAAGTGGATTTAGTTTTTATTATAATTGTTCAACAAGATAAGCTTCAGTAACACAGAAGGGGTTCCAGCCTAATCTCTGAAGTAGTTTCAGCCAGTCTGACCCAATACAAAAAAACTTCCGGGGAGATTTTCAAAACCGTAAGATACTAAAATCTATCCAAAAAACCCTAAACAAGACTTTGCTTTGAAAACTGCATTTGTACTTAGTCCATACTCTGGTCTTTAGGTGTTTCACTTTTAATCTTAATAAAGAGCTTATTTGTGTAGCTATGATCAAGTCACTCCTACTTTTCTCCTCCTCTTGTCTTACCGTCCTTACTAAAACTCTAGCTTATCTGAGTCAAGCTATCAGTAGCTATTGTTTAGCTGCCTCGTAACCTTGGTAGCTCTGAACCCTTTGCTTCTACTGTGATCTTGGGGCCATGCCACGTGCATGACTTCTGTTCTTTCAAGAGTGGATGTTTGGCATTCTTCGGGCAGTAACTCCTATGGGATGCCAGAAAACACACTGACTCATGGTGAGTTCAGCCCATGGCGCCCGTCCCGCTGCTTGTGCTTGTGGTGCAGGAAACAACAAAATTACAACCTAACCCATCACATCTTTGGGTTGAGAACTGGGGCAGCAGAGTAAGACAGTCCATTTCTGACACTCTGTCACTTTGTAGCTCTGTTGCCCCATCCATTTCCCAGAAGGGAACAGAAAATTCAACTTGCAAAAATCAAAACAAGGTTTGTGAAGTGGGCTAGGATGTGAGCTTGGGAATCTGATCTCCTGTATATTCTTTTTCTATGAAAATTAAGGAGGTGAAAAGTGTTTCATGAAGGTGGTGCTGGGGGTGAGTTCTGCAGCATGGACTCTGGTCCTGTGTGAGCTCGACGGAGACAGCTGTGCTGGCATGAGGCAGTGGTTACTCATTACAGCCTGAGAGGGAACTGACTGCTGGTCCTTTGTCCCATCTGCCTCTCTTCTGTCACACCTTAGAAATGATGTGTAGCACTTTAGAAATGATGTGTAGCACTTTGTCAGCTGGTTGCAGTGATAATAGGTCCCTGTGTTTAAAGGAAGTGAACAAGCAGCTTGGTGGTCATTAATCTGGTGCCTGTCACTTCTTTCTGCCCTGAGTGTCCAGCAAGAAATATATGGTTTTTGCGAGGCACAGCACCCAGTAGGTGTCAGACACGTGTTTGAATAGGGAGGGAAACAAGGTCATCCTCAGAAACCCGCTAAGACTTCTAATTTTATACAGTCTGAAAATGCCCAGGAGGCGTAAACTTATTCAATTTAAATTAGTAAGTAAGTCTTGGTTATTCATCAGAATAAGTGTTTTTGTGTTTTAAGAATAGCTGCTGTGTCTTAGCACTTCCTCCTATTGTTACAGCTTTTCCTTGAGCAGTGGAAATGTTTTGGGTGGTTTAAATTACATTACAGTAGTAATTAGGTTTAAGGCACTTCAGAGTTCACTTGTCTAAATAGACATCTCTGCCTGAAGAGTGTATGATTGTTTTTTTTCCCCCTCTTCCTTCACTTCCCCAAGCCATGATATTACCAAACGGGGTGGGCAGCTGGAGGCAGTCATGTACCCAACCACTGATCCATGTCTGGTGGAGATTTCTGCTCAGAGCTGCTGTTCCTGATGGTAATGTGATGAAGTGGCTCTGGCTTCGCCACCCTGCTAGTCCCGCTCTACTACAGTATCGCATCCCACCAGATAACCAGGGGTTCCTCCTTTGCCCAATGTTTTTTCTTTTTTCTTAGATGTGAGATTAATAGCCATCTGCATACAAACAATCTCAGTTTAGGAAGCATCTGTTGTTGCTGTTTGTCCACTGCCTGAAGTCCTAATCCTCTGTTACAACTCCTGCGTGCGGTAAAGCAGATTATGTGCTCTGACGCAGAGCTTGTGGCTACAGGCAGGTTTGGTTTTACAGTAAGCGGGGTCTGATCGTTCGTGGTTGGGTCTGAGGCACCCTAAGTGCGGGTAGGGCAGGGAGGGTCGAGGAGATGATGCTGGGCAGCTGGGGAAGGTGATGCTTTACCTCCCTGTTTGCACTGGGTTGATACCCCAGCTCCCATGGGTATGCCTGTATCTCTCCCAGTAGGATGACAAATTAAGCTTTGCCTCATGAAGAAAAGTCATGAGCGGAAGCACTTTGTAGGGTTTGAGTGTTGCTGTGGCTGTTTCTTGACAGCTGTTGGGCCAAGATGCTTGTCTGATCTCCCAGCTCAGGGCAGAGCAGAGCCAGCCGGTGTTGCGGGGCTGGCTGCTGGGAGCCGGTGCCTGTTACCCAGACGTGATTGCGACTTCGCGCCTTGCCCCAGGCCACAGCCTGGGTGCTGCCTCCCTGGCAGACTGGGAACAAGCTGGGGCTTGGATAATCTCACCGCCTCGGTGACTCCAGAAACTGTAATAATCTCTTAATCTTAATGGGCCCACGTGATAAATAGGTAACACTGCTTGAGGGTTTTCTTGATATGTGACAGGGTGGAGGGGGGATAAATTATTTTCAGGCTTTTGTAATATTATGTACCTTGTAAAAATAAACCTGCTGGAGAAAAGAGAATTGCGTGTTAGGGATTTCAGCTTTGTTCAGGTTTTTCTACGCCACATTGCAATGTCTTTCACTTGCATTTGATTTTCATGGTAACAAATTACTCTGTGAGTGCTTGCAGAATGCAATGCCGCCATAAGATCTTACGATGCAGCTCACGAATGTTGTGTTCAAGCCGACCTGAAGGCACTGATGCTGAGCTCTGTCAAGCCGTGTTCAGAGGCAGGTCTCCCAGGCTGGCGCGGTCCCTGAGGTCTGGCAGAGGATTCCTGTAGTCTTTAGGTCTCCAACCTGCATGTGCTTTGCCCAGCTGAAATTCCCATTTATCCAAAAGCATGCTGGATGGTTTTTTCCTTCCTTTTTGGTCCTGAAAAAATATCAGATTTACTGAGTGAGCCAAGCCGTGTCAGTTTGGCAGGATGTGTAGACAGCTTCAGAAATAACTCGTGCACTAAAGCTGTGATGATAACAGCGCTGGGTCTGTACCAGTGATTCATTTGAACTAGTTGGCTGCTGAAAGCATTGGCATGTCTCTTTGTCTCCATATTTGAGTAAGATTCAGTTCCTATGGCCCAGATGATCTCGTCCTAGTGAGCTTGGCTCATCTATAATGACGCCAAGAAGACTGTCCTAGTGCATGAAACATGCTGGAGAGCTTGAAACTAGAGTTGGAATATTTATCCTGATTCACTCTGTCCAAAAATGCGGACTCAGCTGGCCTCGTGTCCTATTCCTCCACCTCTTTTCTCACAAGCTAGGAAATAAACTTGTTGATTATTCCTCCCAAATGCCATGAATAACCTAAGTCCAGACAGGACTGAATGTCTGAACGGCTGTAGATGGTAGTGCAGCTGTTATTATCCACAGATAAACTTTCAGTAATGCTTGTGTACTGCTTTAAATGAGTAACCAAAGCTGAATGTACTATTAAAGAATTCTGTTTTCATTCTAGATACTTAAAATTCGCCTCAGTTGTGCAACAAGCCCAGCTGAATTACTACTGCTGCGTTAGAAACCTGCGATGAAGAAGCTCACTCATACGAGTGACTGGCAGCCTGGCTGTCTGAAAATCTGCCAGTCAAAAAGGGCAAGCAGTTGGCTGAAGTTATTAAAACAAATGTAGCGAGAAGGAACATAGCTGAGAGATAAAAGAAATGTAGTTGTGGGCTGTTGTGCCTATCTGTTTGTGTTACTGGCAGCTTAGATGTGCTTTTGGTACAGGAGGAAGAGTGGCCTGAAAGCCAACCACTTGTTTCAGGGCATGGTGTGCTCGGTGGGAAGCCTTTTGGAAACGGTGGGTCCTCTCCAGGGGGAGAAAAAGCTTTCCTGAGTTTGTGAAAACAGCAAAACTTTGAGTAGCCACATGTCCTCTCACAGGTGTTGTTGTTGTCATCCCCTCTTGCTCTCCCCTCCCATGTCTGAAACCCTGGGCAGTTTGTGTGGTCACACGTGATGGCCCAGGTTTCTGCCCGATGTAACTTTGAAACAACCGTTGCCCGCGTACCTGCATAAAAGCATCAGAACTATTTTGATTTACTTTTTGCACGTTGGTAAGCTCTTTGGTATTGCATGCATTTTTTTAATAATATGCTGCCTACGTATAATTCAGTGCTGTTGTGAAAGCTGTGGCTCATGGATGGGCTTTTGTTATAACTGAATTTCACAAGCCGGGGTTCTGCCAGACTGGTATGTTCTGTGGTTTATCTTGGTTCGGAGCTGATGGAGGAGAAGCTGTATGGATAACCTGAGTTTTGAATTTGATCCCTTGATTCTTTTTAGGACCACTTGTAGTGAGACAAAATTTTGCAAGACTTGGAGTTAGTAGGAAGGGAGGGGAATCCCATTAATACTTTTGCATACTTAGTATGGGGAGTTTTAAGAGTCCCAGATCAAATTACCCTCCCTCCGTCTCGCTGGGGGACTGAAGCTGTGCTGGGGTATAGCTGATGGTTGCAGGCTGGGTTGTGCCTAAACCATGGAAAATTGATGCCATTTAATGTAGCACAGAGGGTGTTAATCTGGGATCCCTCTCGGATGCAGCCAGGGCTTTGCCTGCAGGTAGGCTTGGGACAGAGTCTGGGCTAAACCTGCTCTACAGAGGGAGCGAAGGGGAATGGTGGTGGGAGGTTGGGCAGCGTTCCTTCTGCAACAAGTCGGCTGCATGTTTGCAAGGGGGGGGGGGGGGGGAAGCAGCTGGGCTAAAGCAGTGGCTGGAAAAATAGCTGTATTAGTGGGTAAGAAACAAAACTGAGATGGCCTCTGCGTGCTTTTCTGACGGATTGTCTCTAAAATAGCTGCTGCTGCTCTTTAAGCCATTGCAGGCAAAGCAGGCTGAGCCATAGATCCAGTCTTACTGGGAATATTGGAAACAAGGACCGGGGTTATTACCTGTGCTGGAGAAGCTTTGCATGTCTTCATTATGGAAACTTTAAATAAATTACTTGTTTGTCCCTTTAACTTCAGGATTATGAATAGTAAGTGTTAGAGGAAAGGGAAGTTACAGGAACACTGAAAGGAGGTTTGGTGGAGAGAATAACAAGCAAAGAACAAAACCTCTTAGGACAGCAGGGAGGTGGAAATTTGATCACTTTAACCCTTCACTCGCTCCTGTGTTGCTTGTTGATGAGATTTTAAAGAAGGATCTGGATCTTGCAAAATATTCTCTGTGGGTGTTACAGGTTTACACTGCTCTTTCAACACCAGCGTCTTACATACAGCTGGGATTTACTCACTGCTCAACTATGGCAGGAAATGCTGAATTTGCTTTTTTAATAAGTGCTCAGTTTTTTGCTGATCCCCCTGCATCCCCAGGCAGATACTTCGTGCTTTCCTTGATGTTCTCTTACTTCAGAGAAATACAATTTTGAGGAGCAAATATGCTGTTTGACTCCTCCTTCCCAGTGCTGCTTGTGGGAGTTACTTTTTCACGCGGCTGAGGCTTGAATTAATGTTTATCAAGCCTCACCTTCAGCCCAGGCTTGGAGATAACTCCTTGCTATTTTCTGGTTACTCCAAGGGCTGGATGCTGGCTTGGGCTGTGTCCTTCAGCCGCGTCCCAGGCATGGGCGGCTCAGCCTCGGGCACCGCTGCCTTGAAGGTGCAAGTGGATTTACTGTGACTTCTGCTCGTTCCGCCCAGCGGGTGGATGTGGGGAGGGAGGAGAGGATGCTCACAGACACCCAATCCGCACTTCGTGGGTGACAAGGAACGGCTCTTCATTATCACTGGCGAGGCTCAGCAGCTGCTCTTCAGCTCGGTAGCGGAGGGGCACGGATGCACTGACTGCCGCTCTCCTCCCCGTCTGGACATGGACAAGCGTGGCACACGTGGCTCTGGGGTCGCCAGAAGCGGGATCCCCAAGCCCTGGGTGGTGTTGGCGCCTGCCCAGCCAGCCAGCTGCGCCCGGCTTGGCAGCCTCGGCAGGTACGGAGCGTGGTCGTGGGGTACGGCTGTACGGGGTGAGCACTGCTCCTCTTCCTCCTGAAGGCACGGCGTAGAGGTAGGGCAATGCTTGGGGCAGGAGAGGTGGAAACAGGGTAAATTTCCAGAGGCAAGAAGGCTATAATATGCTCTTTAAAACTGTGCTTTGACTGCCTTGATTATGAAATGAAACTTATTAAAGCTCCCCCCCTGCTTTTTTAATATTAACTCTGTAATTGGGATATCAGTGCAGCCAGCTGTGAAGGTGGGACCTGGGGAGTGCGTGCGTGGCTGGGGGGGGGCTGGATGCAGACTGCGTGTTTCCTTGTGATTCGGTGGTAACGCTGCCCTGGCGGCTTGTGGGGTTTAAGGGCTGCTCAGTGGTTTGTAGACCTCTGTGAAGGTGAGAACTGCTTGTATACAAATATTGCGCAAAGCACATACTAAGGGAAACAACTGAAAACTGAACTATTTTGCTTGACAGACATGGTACTGTTTGTGTGCTTAAGTGACATTAAAAGACTTAAGACTTCTAAGCTGATGAAAATACTCATTAGATGAAGTTGCACCAAGTTTCAGAACATCTCCCTGTTGCAATAATCAAAACTGAAATTGAATCTCAAAAATGCGGTTTTGAGGGAATGTACTCATGGTGATTTTATTTCTAGCCAGAGCTCACATTTTCATGTTTCTGTCTGACATCTCATTTTTCCTAGTCTGATTTGACCTTGTGTGTAGAAGCAAGAAAGGAAATCTTTGAAAGATCTCAGGGAAAAATTGAGATGTAAAAAAAAAAAAAAAATCTTAGGGGGAATGACACAGGAATAATATGGTAAATTACTTTAAAATTACCCATGTGTAAGAACCTTGAGTATTACAAGGTTTCTGTGATAGAAATCAAAATATTCAGTAACAACTTACGGTTTTTGCCAAACAAGTTAGTGCAGTTCCAGTGTCTGTACTGGTGCCAGAACACCTCTGTGGTCAGGTCTGAAGCGGTGCTACAGGTGGAACCCCAGATTTGCTCACTAGCTTTGACCAAAACACTTAACTCCTACCAAGTCGAATTTGCATCTGTTCGTTCAGGACTCACAGCAGGTGAAATGCACCCTGTATGTATTTGTGTAACCAAGCCTCTTTGCTAGGATTGACCTAAAACATGCCTATACAATAAGGCGATGGTACACCAACCATCCTGGTTTTCTGATTAATTGACATTAATTTTTGCACCATTAACTGTGGCACGCTCGTTGGTTCCCATTAAGACACCTACTGGCTTACCCAGCAGTGGTGGTGTCATGCCTCTAAAGCACTGCTGAGAAAAAACTATTGCTGAGGCAGCTCCGCTGCCTCGTGCTCCTCCTCTCGGTGTTGTAAAGCTTGTGGTACGTGGGGGTGGCTGGGGTCGGTGGCCCTGGGCTTGCAGGTGGCACTCCCGTTATTAGCTGTAGAACGGGTTATAAATCTCAGCCAAGGGGAGGCTTTTCATGGCACTGTAACAGCCAAGCATGTAGTCTTATGTGTAATAAATCTTACCTGAGAAATCCAAGAAAGGAGCTTATGACTGTCCTTCCTGTCTTCCTGCATCCCTAAACCTCTCGTGTGTGAAGCATAGCTGGATTCCAGCACATCTCCCAACCCCTCCTTGCTTTGTGCTGGTCAGCAGGTTACTCTTGTGACTCCTTCAAAGCCTCCTGCCTGTTCCCATACATCTAAGGAACAACTTACAATTACTCATTCTCTGCTGTGATGTAGATACAGCTGGTAGAACGGGCTACAAGAGGAAACGAGTCCTGTCAACCTGATTTACTCCAAGTTCAACATTAAAGAAGTTGTAGGACAAATATTTAGTATGTGTGACTCTGCTTTTGTAAAAAGCCTTTGTCTTCATGACCGATCACACAAAAAATAAGTTCACAGCCCTTTAATAAAGGATTCAAACACACTAGCAGTCTTTCCTCTGAAGCCATGTGGTCCCTCACCCCCTTTGTCCCTAAGATGAGCAGCTGAGGTGTGTAGAGATTGAATATCTTGCCTAAAGTCACAGTGGTGATGGAAATAAAGTAAGGGTGTCTCGTCTGACGTAACGGTAGCATGCTTTGGGGATGCGTTCAGTAACTGGGAGGTACTGACTCATTCTAGCCTCAGTAAGATCCCTGGCAGTGTGTGCTGTAGGGTTGTGACAGCCAAGTCACTGCAGGGCAGCGAGCCCGTGCCAGCCACTTTGCAGGAATCCCGTGCGCAGGCTTTGCCTCGCGGCAGCCGGAGAAAGCCCAGGGCAGCTTCTGTGCCGAGGACAGGGTAATGGGTAAGAACAAGAATCCAGGAGCTCCTGTCTGTAGCCAGTGCCACTGGTCTGTGCGTTTTGCCACCCCATGCTAACTGGTCTGTGGTTTTTGGCATCCTGGTGTTGTGCTGATAGGTGGAACTTGAACGACAGACTGGGTTTCGTGATTGCTGGATGGACAAAGCTGCTCACGTGTTTAGATGCATGTGGATTCAGTGGATTGTGTGAAGATAGAAATAGAGATGAGAACGCCACCTTTTAATAATTCTCCTATAATCATCCAGTAGATCATATGATCTCGTATAATCATCCAGTAGATCGGGCTTATCAATTCACAATTGCTTTAACACAATACTCCCAAAGCTTTAGGTACAGTACTCCTAAAGCTTTGTTTTGGCCAGGTACCCCTTTCTCGGGGCCGGATTTCCGTGTCAGTGGAAGGCCCTTCCTGTGTGGCTTACTGTGCTACTGCAGGGAAAGTGAGCAGCGGGCTCGCCTGCAGTGACCTTACAGTGAAACAAAAAACCACGTACAGAGAGCATGGCTTATGTCTTCTGAGGCCAAAACAAACTCTAGCGTGATGGGACAGACACCCAGCGAATAGACTAAACTAAACATGGCTTTGAATATTTTTAATTTGGCTGGATCTGCATGGGCTTATCAGTGTGGTGTTTGTTCTGCTCTGAGTTTTGGTCTGAGACACCTCAGGCAGATCTGTAATTACAGGCAAATTTTGTTATTCCTTAGCTTTCTTATTTAGACCCTTACTAGACAGAGTGGAGACAAGTCTACTCCCAGTGAAGGCTTGACAGACAGATGTTGAGATGGAGTTGCTTTGTCCTTAAAAAGTGTTTCTATCAAAGTATTTGTTGGGTAAGGTATAACCTGTGCTTTATTTAAAACTCCCAGCGCTGTGGTGGAGGTAACCCCCGGAGTTCAGGCCTGTCTCAGAAAGCGATGGTGGTGCTAACCTAAAGCAGTGGGTTACACCCAAGCATCTGGATTCACATTTTTCACTCCACATAGCACTGGGCAAAGGATGACTATTTTGTCTTTCTGGTGTCACTAGGGATGCCAGGAGAGGAGTTGGGGAGTGCCTCGTTGTTGTTAGGGTGAGGGAAAGTTGGATCTGGTGTGAAATACTCCACTCACGCAGAGCTTTCTGGCATGTCCTCTTTATCACTTGCAGAACAGGCTTCTTCAAAACAACCTTAAATGACGCTGCTCCCCGAGCTGCTTGCATAATGATGATCTTGATGAACTGATTGCTGTGTTACTGACAACAAGCTGTAATCTTATTAGCAAATTGTAGTAGTGACATCTGAGCTAATCTTGCTGGTGCTGTAGAGACAGACCTTCAAGTGTGCCGTCCCATGGGTGCAAAGTCCTTGATAAAACGCCTTAATGCGAACATAAGTGGTGGTTGGCAGCAGTGCTATATAAAATAGCCTGGGCTAGAGGCACTGTGACTTCTTGTAGGGGATGCTCTCAGTGAAACTAATACACTATATGTGTAAATCCTCTATGGTTAGAGATATGCAAAGTCGTGTGTCAGCAGTGGCAGCCTGCTTCTAAGATTGCTTTAATTCTGCCTCTTCAGCTGCTTTGGTTTAGTTAAGCCAGGGAAAGTAAAGCATGGTAAGAGTGTATCAGGTAAGTTACTGTTCATCGCTGCCACAGTAATTTGATAATTAGTCTCTTTGCTTTTATGGTCTAGTCCGAGAAATTTGAACCAGCCATGTGATTTTCATTTTCTCCTAAGAGTAAACTTCAGTATTGCTCTTTTGCTGCCTGCTGTTGGCAGGAGGAGGGAATCAGCCGTCTGTGGTGTTAGTGTACAAAATCTGGAGGATTGTAGGAGTAACAACCCCAGGATTTAAAGATTTGCAATAAAGCTTGCTTTTGATTTAGACACTTGGTAGAAAAGTTGTGCAGCTTTTGTCCACAAGGCACCTCCTAGACAAATTTTCTATCTGAGTTGGGAACAGAGTTTTGTGTAATTCTGTGTGTCTGAATAAAATAGCTGATTGTGAATAGTTGATCTAAAATTCTGATAGTAAGTAGGTTGACTTATTTCATATAATGAGTTGTTCTTATATTAACATTGATATCTCTGAAAGACTGAGGTTTAAACTTCCAATAGTGTCAGTAAGCAAAAATAGATATATTTTATACAGATATAGCTATAGATATGTGACTTACTGCCTCAGGATTTTCTCCAGCTTTTCAAATACTCCTGCCTGTTGTTTCTGGATGCCTTCACCCTACTCTATATGATCTTAAACAGGAACACATATCACATTATGAACTGTGGTGGGCTGATCAGGAGGTGATTCTTTCTCTTCAGAATTACCCACGCAGTTCTTCACCTGGGTTTAAGCTGCTCGCTCAGGGTGGGAACTTGGAAGCAAAGAGGCACTTTTCCTGTAGGGACTTTTTTGTTTGTTTCTCTTAATCCTGTGCTTTTGTACCCATCAATTGTTTTTTGACCTTGAAGTAAATTGAAAGCCAGTAAGATGCGCGTGTGTTGTGACACTAAATGTATTTTTGTTCTCTGACTTAGTGTCTTTATCTGTCAAAATACTGTAACCAGTTGGCAGAATAATTTCTCACTTTTTTCTCCCTTTCAAAAGAGCTTGTGTTTCATTTGCTGAATGGTCTGAATTCCTGTGCTGCTGTGACTTGATGTGCTGCTCCCAACTTGTTCTTGGGGTTAATTCAGACTCCTTCCATCTGCTTCGTTGTTTCATGTGTGCCTTTGTGCTTGCTCCAGATATTTGGAAATGTCTTTACAAATTAGGTGCTTGTGTGTGAAAGGACTGCCTTGTATAGCTTCAGTCTTCTGTTCTTGTTGCCTTTTTCTCATCTTAGTTTTTCTGGAAACAGTATTAAAGGAATTCTATTTTCTTGGCTTACACTTGTCACCTCCTGTTCTGTGTGAAATGCTTGAGAAGAAACCTCTCTATTTATTCATCTGCTAGAGAGGTATTTCAATGAGGGAAGGATGTTGAGCAAGCAGTGAAGTGGTCCAGGCAGCTACAGATCCTTTGAGAACCTCTCTGATGGGAATGAAGCCTGGAATGAACAAATGCATAGCAACAATGTTTATTTTATTTTTATATTTAAAAGGGCCAAGAGTTGCATGAGTGTTTGCAATATATTTGCTGTGTGTTGACAGTATCTAGGAACAGATCAACTACTCTAAGACTTCATATTCTAGCCCAGGACCAGTAAGCCACCAACACGGAGGCAGAGCTGTACAGGCATGCAAGTCTTGCTTGGGGCTACCAGTGCTCTGTCTGGAGAGGATTTATAGAAGAAATAATAAGAAAGTGAACCATATAAGGTCCATGCTAATTTCTCATAAGTCTGCTGTTAATATTGTTAAGCCAAGGTTAAACTGAAGGTGTTAGGGGAGTCAGCTGAATCAATCTCAAGCCCCGTTAAAACTGGGTGTGCCCCTAAAAAAGAGGAGAAGGTTGCATTAGGATGGTCCACAGAGTCATTCCTTTATTGTTGTCCTTAACTAGATCTTTCTGCCAGTTTGCCTTTTCTTGGGTTAATTTTTAAAACTTTATAATCTTAAGATTTTTGTTATGTTGACAGTACAACTGAGTGAACTTGATTATTCCCCCTACTCTTTGCCCATTTGCAACTGAGCAATTAACATTTTAAGCCAACAATCTACACTTTCATTCTAAACTGTTGCTATGTTTATACGTTACAGATTGCCTTCTGTTGACTATGGAATGCAATGGGGAAGAACAATCTCCTAGGTGCACTGAATCTAAAATTAACCTTCCACCTGGGGAGTTGGATTTGTAAAGCACTGTGCAGTGTATTCAAGAAAAAAAGTGTTTAGACCACAAAATAAAACATTTTCTAAATTTAAAGGCCTAACTTTGCTTTGGTGTTGTCCTGTGAGATAGGAACAGCAACACTAGTTTAGGACTTTCAGAGCTGGGCTTTGGATCCTGCTACTGCTGTGTAGAGCTGCTATGTGACATTAGCACCCCGCGCCTTGGAGAAATGGGGTTTAGCGCATTGGTCCGTGAGGCTCTCGACGAAAAAAGTTAGGATGGCTTTTGGGCTATTTGATGCACAAATAGCTCAAATATGGCACTCCTACAGTAGGCGCATAATATGACCAGCGGCGGAGATTTTTGGTGCAAGCACTACTAGATCATCTGTATTTCCCACTGTGGAAGAAAGCAAAGTAACTGTGGGTGGTGCAGAAGCACAAGCCAGAGTGGGATAGGGGTACAACAGTTCACTGTTCTCTGGCAAAACTAGTGCTCTGCTGTCTTGGTATGGACTGAAGATGCTGGTAGATTAAAAGTAACTGCTGGCAAGGCTATAGCCTGAAACCTGGACTGTCAGGGTGTTGTGACCCTTCTCAGATGTGCACCAGGAATATGCCCTAATGCCTTAGATAAGTATTACTCCACTTGGTCGTGGTATCTCCTGGACTAAAACTTGTGTTCAGGATCTGATATCTGGGTAAGTAATGAAGAACCTGTAAGTCAAGAGTCATGCTTTTGAAAGAGCTGAGGACTGTATTTAGGTTGGCTTAAAATTTGGGGGCTTTTCCAGGCAGCTCTGCGGCAGGTGTGGGGAAGGGATTGTCACAGCTGTGTGTGACACAGGCTTGCCGCACAGTGCGTGTGCTGGGTGCAGGCTGCTGCTCAGGTCTAGCGTAGGTTCTGCTGAACCAGCAAACCTGGATCTAAGTGGGTTTGGTGTGAATCCACAGCGATTTCTGGGATGCTGGATGAGCCTGCTTTACACCAGGCTGAGAATGACAGAAAGATACAGAACAAAGCAGCTCTAAAATGTATAACCTAGATCCCATAGTAGTACAGTGCAATAACTTAGGGCAAGAAGAGTAGTTGTGTGCCCGCTGAAGGTCTTTAGTAGAGCAATTAGGAGAGCTTGTAAGATGGTCCCTTAGCCTGTGTAGTGTTGTGCATTGGGAGACTCCTCTTCAGTGCAGGTTTGGCTGCCAGTATTACTGGCACTGATGTGGCCAAAACCAAGTCCCTCAAGATAATCTAAAATCCTCTTCCTAGTTTCATGTTGCAAGTGACAATTTCTAGTGACTGGCGTGTAATAGAATTCTAGTGAGATATCATGGCAAGGTATTAAACAGCCTTTTTGATGCTAGCGAGATGGCTTTGTTTAAATCTAATCTTCTTACAAGAAGGCCGTCAGCAAATGTGAGGAAGTGGAGAGTACTGAAGATGAAGAGTTAATATAAGGAATGTGACTTACATTTTTAACTCTTAAAGGGTAAAGATATAAGTAAAAAGTTGAAAGGGGAAATAATTTGGGATGGTAGTAGTAATAGAACTGAGAGATGGGCATGAACTATGAAGGTTAAATAAATAATCAAGCTAAGATTTTTTTAAAAAATTATTTAAGTGCTGTACCAGGCTATGAAGTGGCAACTCCACTAAAGGCCTGTTATTTGGATATCCAGGAGTAGGAAAGGTGGGGGAAGGTAGGGATGGGTACTAAACAAGCAGATCACCTCTGCCCTTGTCAGAGGTGGGCTGGGTGGTGTAATAGCTATTTTCAATCTTTAACTTTTGTGTTTCTGTACAACAAACAAACAAAAGCCTTCTTAATCTTGTTCTCAATGCTGTTACTGGCTCCTGAAGTTCCAAGAATTATGGCTATTGCTTCAGTTCTGACCTTTAGAAGAGAAGGGCTGCCTATGTGCATATTAGAAAAAGGTATGGGCATAATATGCATGCACATGTGTAAATATAAGTGCAGAATATCCTTCGACATATGCCTCCTAGTTGTTAGATCTTCAAATTTAGTCCTTTATGACTTGAAATGCTTCTTACAACAGAAGCAAGTTAGTGACAACTCGTAATAATGGCTTTCTGGAATGAAAGAACCTAAAATTTTCCAGATATTTTGCTGTCTATAACTTTCTAAGTCCTAGAGTTAAGAGGCTAAATTGCATTTGGTGGTTGTTTTGTTGTCATGGTTTTCAAGGCATAAGACTCAATCTGCTTTTTTTGTCATGAAACTAGAAAGCAATTTAAGCCTGTGTTTGGTGGTAGTAGCTGTTCACAGGTGTCTTTCAAAGCATCTAGTTAGTGTAGTGTGCAGCCTCTTTGATTTTGTATTCATAAATTGAACCACTGAGGTGTTTTCACAAGTAGGTTCCACTTATCCCGCCTCCCCTTTTTTTAAAGTCTTTGAAAAAGATATACAGCAGGGTTTAAATGGCTTGCAACCCTTTGAAGTGAATTAAATTTCATTTTGAGAGGGGCATCTTTTTATGAACTGATGATGAGAACCTCACAACTTTCTGCAGAGAGGTTGAAAGCTGAACGAGGCCAGTCTGGGGCTTCACCTGCCCATGAATTAATCAACAGCGTGGCAAGAAAATTCTGTATGTTTGGGTTTCCCAGGACACTTGTACTGTTTCTCAGCTGAAAAATCTGGTCTGGGCAGGAAAAGAGGGCCTCAAACGTCGGAGTTGTTTATTGAATGAGCTGAAGTGCAGGAGACGGAGCTGTGCTGGTTTCTGCATACGGAGGACAAGCCTACTGGGTTCAGGCTGCTGTGGCTGGGAGTTGTTAGGCTTGCAGTACATGCCAGATAATCAGAGGACATGTGCACCAAGGTTGAAACATCTTGGTTGCTTGTAAATATAGAGGGTATCTGTGCAAGTTTACAGGGAAGTCTTGGAAGCAAGTGTGGGAGTGGTAGGTGGTGTCTCAGAGGTCACTGGAAGGACAGCATTGGAAAACCCGTGTTGATACTGCATCCTCTCACGTCCTTGGACAGCACTTTTTCCCTTACTCTAGGGGATTTGATCTCAACCATGTCTGCAATTGCCAAACACTAACCAAAAGAAGTCTAGCATTTACCTCTGTTTGGCTCTTACTGCAGTCATTAATCAATGAAGACCGCTGTATTGTGAATGCCGTATCTGAATACATGTAGCTTAATCTCTCTCTCCTTATCTCTTCCTCTCTCAGTGCCAGAAATTGTCCTTGCAAAATGAGCCAGCTTCCTGCGAAGAGTCATTGGGCATCCCTGGTGTCAGAGAGCACGAATTCCAGGGGAGAGTCTTTGGACAACTTGTCAATGGACGGTTTTTGGCTGGAAGTAGAGAACATTAAACAGAGCGCTGAAGCCGAGCAAGAGGAATGCAGCCTTGCAGATGTCAAAACACAAGAGGGTAGGTTGCCAAAAACGTCGGGAGTGAGGGGAGGAAGATTAATGTCTTAGAGAGAAAATCTGCTTATGCACCTGAATGATTTAGAAGCATGTTGGAATATTGTTAGAATATTACCAGTCAAATCAGAGATATAGTTTTTTTTGTCATTGGGTGGTGGATGATGCCCTGCAGAATAAGAGTGCTAGCTTGGCCTAGTTTCAGCTTCTGAAACAAAGCTGACCTTAAAGGTCAGTCAGCAGTATGTTCGAGGCTCCAGATTTTTTCAAATAGCAGCCCGCTAAGTGCGGGGGCTCTCGCTCCCCGTGCAGGTGGCTGTATGGTAAACACGCTGTGACAGCTTGCGGTGGTTGGAAGGCTTGTTTGTGTACATGGTTCTGAGACTTCATCGTAGTGGCTTTTATGAGAGCTGCTTCTGTGGAAGACAGATTTTCCCCTCTGATTCACTATTCAAGAAACCGTAACAAACATCCAGAATGACTTGAGTCCATCCACACAAGGTTTTCCTTATATACAACCTCCTTTCCCCGCCGCCCTCTTTTGAAGACTGCTTCATGTGCATGGGGTGTTTCTAATGGGATTTCTGTAGTGCTGATGTTATCCACTACTTTGGAATAACTGGAACCTAGACCAATTGCCTTCTGACACAGGAAGTACAACATCCTGGGCTGTTGGAGGGATGATAAACAGTGATAAGCGCCCAGCGATCCTGTGGATCGGGATCACACATTTCCCAGGTCCATTTTGAAGAACGTGATTTAGTTGGCTGTACATCCTCCTGAATGGTCGGGTTTGCAGCCTGGACAGCCTACAGCTGTAGTGCTGGTCTGACATTGAGGAGGGCCCATGTACGTGATGGGGAAGTGTTTGAGTGAAAGTCCCAGTGTGCTACTGTGCTTGGGAAGGGTAAATGAGTGTCCTGGGTGCATAGAGTGGGCTCTGGAGAGCGGGGTGGGAAGGTCACTAACTGTCTGCCATAGTCAGCAAGACACAGTAAACATTAAGGTCTGCTGTTAGTGTCCCTGCATAAAGGGTGTAAGTTTGTTTTTTCAGAACTGGAAGAGATGCAAAAGTGACTCAGAAAATGAGTGCACCAGGGAGTAGGCTCTGGAAAAGAGGCCATGCCATGAGATGAAAGGCTGTCTGGGATATCCGAAACACTGATATGCTAGAGGCAATTCAATTACTGTGTTTAAGCAGGGACACAAGGAAAAGTGTCTTTTAATGCTGTGTATTAATTTAGCAGTCAAGAGCTGACTGCCTAATTGGCCATTGCAACCAGACAGACTAGAAATAATATCCGAGTAGTGAAGCCTTCTTGGCAGGTTGGGGAAGGAGGTGCGGCACACTCAGCCTCCTGGTGCCTTCTGCAAAGGAGCTTAGTCAAATAAGTGTTGTGCTGGCAGCATAAGTAGCAAAGGGAAACTTCAGATGGTGTGGATGCAGGAAGCTGGACTCGGCTGGTGCCTTTTGGCTTTGCAATTTGTGGCTGGAGCACCACGAGGTAGCAAAGCAGCACAGAGGCTTCAGGTCTCCTTGGAGCCAAAGGCTCTTTGCATAAAGCCTGAGAAGCCGTGCTTGGGCAGCAGCTAACAGCTCTGTCTGGAGACGGCGTGGCTCAACCTGGCAAATAGCCGATAGTCATCATGGTACAGGGACAGCGTGGAGGTTACGTGTAGATAAGGCTTTGCAAAAACACTGACCCGGTTGGGAACGCTGGTCTCCAGCGCAAGCCCTGTGCAAGGGGTGGCGCAATGGGAAGCTGCTTGTGACCTGGCGTTGGTGGGAGGCCAGCGTGTAACTTAGCAGAAGACCTGGGTCAGCAGAAAGGTGCTGATGACACTTGTGGCCTCACTAACAGTTGGAGGGGGTAGAGAGTAGCTTTTTCCTGAAATACAAGCAGCAACGTCCTTTCCTTGCTATCTGCTGTTTATCCATCCCTCTTCAAGGTGTGACTCTCCAGCAGACTGGTACGCACTCGGTGTACTCGGTGTGGTAGTGCCACTAAAATATCTACTAGCGTCCTTATAGCATGCAATCGTGTCTGAGAAGTGTCTGCTAAGAGTGATTCTTCTATACCTTCAGAAACTATATAGGAAGTTGTGCTCAATGTTTAGTCTGAAATTGTAGGATGCTTAGCTGTCCTTTAGCTTTTCTTGAAACTAAATGCTTTATGATGAATGCTATTTTTGACTAGTTTATGTTTCGAGTAAGTTTTTGGAACTGGTGTTCCTTAGTTTTCCAGGTTTCTTCCTAATTGTGCCCCCTGAAATGCTTGTCTGACACTCACAAGGCAAATCTTAGCAGCTTTCCAGGCTTAAACCTGCAGCTCAGCTTCCATGGACCTCTTCTGACCTATTTCTCTCAGTTTTCCCCCTTCTCCCCATAAAAAACCTATTTTTCTGGTTTCCTTTTCCATTACTGGCAAACACAACTGGGCCAAAAATATTAGAGGAATTAAAATCTGGTGCTTTGGCATCAGATGGGGCAGTAGGCTCACACGGATGTCCGATTTAGGGCCTGCTGTTCAGTATTGTGTATTAGATTCGTTTCCTGTTATGACTGGAACTGGGTATTTTCAAAATTTGCAAGCAATACACTTAACTTCCTTTTAGTTTCCAAAGACAAAATAAGCCAGAAGTCTTTTGCACGCTGTGCTGCTGTGAAACCACGGATGTAGGACAAACAGCTGTACAGCAAGGAGTCATGAATGGGACCACGAGTGCGTGAGCAGCTGGAACCAAGCGAGCAGTACCGGGGGATGCTCTTACCTCTTAGCTTCTGTAGAACCAGACGTGGGAAATGACCAAAAGTTAGCACCATGTAGGAAAGGTAGGCAGTTTGCTAAAAGAGTCATTAAAGGAACTTGACTTTAAGTCTAGCTCTATTTATTGTGGTGTGATGCTGAAAAGAGCTCCTTTTCATTACTGCGTCTAAGAACGCAAAGAGCATGCTCTGAAGGCTGAAAAGGGTTTCAGTGGAGTCACAATATGTTTTTGCAAGTTGTATGAACCCAGAAGTTTCTCCAGAAGAACTAAATTATTTAATCTCTCAAGAATTGATGCCACAATAATAAAACCTTGCCTGTGCAGCTGTGGTAACTGAGATGTCAGTTTGCGCAGGGATGGAGGAGTGTCAACGAACGGCTCTGTTTCAGTCAGTTCAGCTGTGATTCCTCCCCCGCACCCCACTCCCAGCATAACCTTTGGTAGAGCTGTGCTGGGGCTGCCTGCAGTGAATGTATGTGGTACGCAGAACTGAAAAGATAAAGGCTTTGTGCTCACTGTATTAAAGTTGAAGCCACCTGCTAAATTGCTTCTTTTATCATCCTTGGATTTCAAGTAGCTTCCTTGCTCAGGGCCCTTTCTCACTTGCACAAAGGGCACATCCCGTAAGGAAAAAATTGTCTTCTATGTTTGAAGTGCAACTTAATATATATTGGAGAATGAAGTGGAACTGAGCTGGTTTGAGTAATGCTGCTGTACTGCCGCCGAGCTTCTCACCCTGCAATGTGGAACTGGAATAGTCTTTAATTTTAGTGATGTTTTGAATAGGTAGAGACATAGAGCGAATGCACAGAGTAAGAGTAACGTTTTTGCTTTTGTTGAATGACTGCATGGATACCAATCCACTTCGAAAGGTAAATAGGGACGGTGCATACAAATAGTTCTGCAAGTGTATTAAAAAAAATACATTTGAATCTACCAGATAAGTGTCCAGATATTTTTTTTTAAAAAAAGTTGTTGATCCATAAGCATCCATATAGATAAGTAAAAATTAAAAGAAATAGCCAAATAATTGGGAAGAGTACAAAAGCCAAATGTGCAGTGTGGTATGTGTGCCTTCCCACAGACCTTTTGTCCATTCTGAAAGGTGTCGGAGGATCAGGTGTGCTGCAGAGGGAGGCAGGGCCATTCGTTCTGAGTTTGCTGTACGCTGTTGCCTGCCAGAGCTCCCCTTTGCACAGGCAGTCCATGTAAAGGCAGATTTAAGCAAGCGCATCTGGCTTTCCTCCCATGTCCTGTGAAAGCGCCCACTGGCATTAGTTCCTGTTGCAATCCTTGTGCTAAATACCATGCAGAGTCACACTTGAGCGCACCTTCTGCCCAGCTTCTGAGGGAGCCTAGGTTCCTGGCAATATCCATGCCTCCAGAGTTTTTCCTTCTCTTTCTCCTCACCTAGGGTGAGGGGAAAGGAGTATGTCAGTGGTTGTAGCTGCCTAAAGTGCTGTCTCTCCTCCGATTTCACACTGATACCTGGCTGGGTATCTGGAAGTAGGGCCAAGATTTTGAGAACAGCCATGGCTTCCTAACAAAGATGTGGCTCCCTTCCAGTGATGTCCCATTGCTGCCCCACAAAGGGGATGGCTCAGACTCCTGTTTTTCTGCCTCTGAAGTATTTCAAGCACTGAAATTACTGTTATCCTTTCTTTTCTTGCTCGCCCTTCTCATCCCTTGCCTCGCAGAGGGAGAAGCTGAAGCCGAGTGGCTCCAGGACGCAGGGCTGTCTGACCTCCTTGGGGACCGTGCCTCGGAAAACGACAACATCGTCCTGCTCTCCACCCTGACCAAGACCCAGGCGGCCGCTGTGCAGCGGCGGTTGGATACCTACTCCCGGTCTCGGAGGAGGAAAAACAAGCATCCTGTGCGTGATGTCCGAGACATTTTTGGAGTGGTCAGCTCTGAGGTATGTTGATTTAGTGGGGTCTTCTGAAAGGCTTTGTTGCGTTGTGGTAGCCGACACGGCTTTCTGAGTCTACAGATACTTTCATTTCCAAATAGATGACTTCCTCTTTTGAGCTGAAATGAAGCTGAGATTGTAGAAGTTCTGCATCCAGGTTGCAGCACTGAGGAGTTGCTATAAAACCTGCAGATCCATAAGTTTCCTAGGGGCTGCTGGAAGGCTTCTGCATAGTGCCTACGGCACCGCAGCCTCATGGAACTCTGGTATTGTTTGGAGCCCTCTTGTGTTTTCTTTATTCCAGTGATATATTAAATCGTTATTAACCAGAGAGAGGACTTCATAGGTACAGCTGGTAACTCTAGCGACAGAATAGCCACTGCCTTTTTTTGTTAGAGAATACATGACCATTAACTTTTCAGCTGCTTTCCTGATGTGCTGCTCCTCTTTTTGCTGTGGCTACAAGGTAGAGTGTACTTATTTTTTCTAGAGGCCATTGGAAAGTATCCCAGTCAGGGCTCCTTGTGGCTTTCGCTTCTCTGTAAGTGTCTAGTCAGAAGGTATTGAGCCTAACCAAGATTTACCTATTTGAGTAGCATGGGACCCTTGCTGTCTACCAGACTGAATACTCCTCTTCCTCAGCCTGAGCATCTTTGAAACATCTTTTACTATAATGAGGTGAATTATACCCAAACAATCCCTTGAATGCCTTAAGGGAATGACACTACCAGTCTGCAACATCACTGGAAACTGTCCGTGGCTGTGTTCTTTGTAACTGCCCAGTGCTGAGGTGCGGATTGCATCCTTGCTGTGAATTGCACTGAGACAGATTCATGGTGATTTGCTTTTGTAGAGCATTGTTTGCATTCCTGCACAAATGGGTGCCAAAATGATGATGTTTCTGAAAGCAATAATACGGCGAGCTTAAGTGCCTCAGGTGAAATTCATGAAGTTTAAAAAACCTGCAGATTAAACAGAAGCCTGTGATATCTCTTAAAATAATTTTACTTTCTACTGTATAAGAATGGAGATTTTTAAGCTCTTAATCTTACATGTCCACTCACTAGGTCACTAATATTTGTATTTGATAATTTGCATTTGATAAGCAACTGAGATAAAATCTGATGTTTTAAAGTGACATTTTTATGTAGCGAAGGCATGTACAAAGATGCTAACGCTGCCTGTTTCAGTTGCCTTGATTTAATTGGACGTGAAACATTTTCCTCATTTCTCACTTTGGGTAAGAACACTGGACTCTTTTCCAATAGATCTGCTGGAATTGTTCATATTTTCTTTGGTTTATTATTTTTTTTAAAGCTTTGCAGTTGCCTCTGAGATCTACAGTTTTAGTGGAAGTCACAGAAGCAAAAAAACATTGTTGTGGGTTTTTTCCCCTCTTTTTGATGAAAGTAAGAGCATGTATTTAAATTAGTTCATTTGGTTGTTTGTTCTTTTTTTTGCTGAGTGGCCATGAGCTCAACCTCTGTATTCCTTGCTTGCCTTTTACAGTGTAAAGAAGGGGTGGTGTTTGCCCTCTTTATTTCATAGGGAGTGACTGATGGTCAGCCTAGGCAAAATGAGAGTGATTCTATGTAAAATGGTAAACTCCTGAGACGTTAGGATATGACACTGGATGTAGACACCAAGCAGAAGTCCTTTACCTTTGAGTAATTCCTGGAGCAATCTCAGAGGGAAGCAGGCTTTTTGGTTACTTTTCCATACTCGTTTGCTGTGTCGCCCCAGTTCCAAGCACAGTTTTAGGGCTCTGAAGGGCATAATCAGGAACCATATGCCAAAACAGGCCTGGTGTGGCTGTAACACGTGTTCAAGGCACGTAGCAAACCATGACAAATCCCTTATTGCACAAAAGGATGTTTGAAACCTCCACTTTTTAAGTGAGGAAACAGAAATGCAGAAAAGTGAAGTCTGTTTTCCTACAGCCCCAGGCTTGGAACCCCGATCCAGTGTCTGTGCCCTTACTGCTCAGTCAGGTTTTGGATGCTTCCCACTGCTGACTGCTCTCTCCGTACTCTGGGAGCAGAATGTTTGAATGGGGTCTACAGAGGTGAAACCTGTGTTCAGCAAATTTGAGCTTAAAGCTAATTCAGTTCAGCCGTGTCTTGAGTGGAAGCAGTGGAAGCAGCTCAGCCTGTAAGAGTGCAGGCAGTGATGTGTCAGAGTAACTTGGATTTTTATTTCCATTAGCCTTTCAAGATAGATTTGCAGTTCACCTCCTGTCCACCTCTGTCATGAGCTACTCTCAGGCATCAAAGCTGTTGGCGTTTCTGTCGGAACCTTGCTGCATATTTCCCCTGTGTTACTGTTCAGTGCGGCCTGTTTACACAGCAGCGGGATCTGAAGGTGCTCTGGCGTTAATCAGTGCATGATGTGTGATTAAGCCGGATGCTAAATGAATTGGTTCTGTTTTCATGGCAAGCTCATCAGTCGTGCACCTACTCTAAAGACAGTCTGTCTGCGTGCAGACAAACTGTTTTGTCCATTTGCAATGATTTTGCACAGGTTCCTTTCAACCCTGAGTCCTCGGTGCACAACTCCATGCCATAAGCATGCTCTTGGAAAGTTGCTAACTTCTGGTATAGAATAAGCTTTCCTGTATTCTAACTACTTCTAGGAAAAGTAAGGTTTCTATTAACAGAATTTCCTGCCCAGTGGCTCCTTATACTTTTAAAGATTCGCTTCTGTCTCTAGACATGAAGATGTAGATTACCACAAAGCCCATGAAGGGAAGCTTTTAGGTGCTGATGTCTACTGAGTGTGTTCTTTCTTCTGAAAGATCTCCTGATCACAGGTATGGGTAGATCCCAAGCAGCTTGGTTGGTCCACTGTTTGTCAGCCCCTCAATGCATGAACTAAAAGGGGAAAATTGGCTGCTGATTGTGTGAGAGGAAGAATTAGCTTAATGATGTGCAAATTTATCACTAATGCTGTCCATGAGATAGTAATCTGTTTTCCACCTGCCTGCCATATCCTCTAATTATGTTTCTTAATTTCAGAGTAGTCTTGTAGCCCTGAGCTTGAGCAGCATTTTCTTAGACTAGCAGACAATGACATGTGTGTTTTGGGATTTTTATTTTTATCCTGCCAAAATCAGGTTGTCTTATAATAACTCCTGTTTTTGTGGGTAAACACATTCTGGTTTATTTTTCAGGATGCAGCAGCCAAGAAAGAGGACTCCAGACCAGATCAGTTGTGGCACAATCTACGGACTTCAAATGTACAAAGAAGTAAGAATGAAGTTTTTAAATGCAGAGTAGATTGGAAGGGGAAGTAGGATCTGAAGTAAGGCTGGAACTGGAAGGGAAATTATACTAATCTGGGCTCTGAAACATTGGCATTGTTTGTGGGTTTTTTTGTTTGGGTTTCTTGGGTGGTTTTTTTTTTTTTAGTACATGGTTATCCACACTTGTGGATTTAGTAAACTTTTCAAGGCTCTAGAGTTGTTAGGAACTGCTTCCTAAACTCATAACTAACTCTTCAAGAAAGCAATCAGAAGATGCAAATAAAATCACTCTAGTGAAAATCATATGGTGAAATCCTGTAAATGCCGTATGCAATTGTGAAAAGTCAGCCAGAGAGACGCCATTTAATTTAAGGCCATGCTCGTGTCTTATCCGGGATCTGGTGATTGTAGCTGTAATGTCCTGGCTTTAAGCTAACCTTACCCTACTGATCAGTCTCAGGACTGTGCTATGACAACACTCTTTTCAAATCTTAATGTAGTGTTTTCTTAAAAAGTGGTGGTCCCCAAATCTATCTCAAACTGTTCTTTTAGCACGCTTGCTTTCTAAGCTTCATCCTCTTTGGCTTTCTGAAATTCAAGACATTTTCTCCTCTGTAGCAGAAACCCAGGATTACTCCTGCACAGTTCGAAACCCTGGAAAAGAGGAGGTGTTCAACATGGATGTTGCCTACTCGGAGCAAGCAGCTGTCCTGCTGAAGGGATCGTCATTCCTGTCTGAATCTAGGAGGCTAAAGGATGGAAACGCCCTAACTGTAAGCACTGAAGGAATTTTTTGTATTAGAATTTATTAGCTCCCTTCTTGTGTAGAGCGGTACATTTGATGATTCAGCTCTATGACCAGCTCTTGGAAGTATCCTCTATGGATAGTGTTGGAACAGGTCTGTATTAGGTAAGTGTTTTTGGACAAGTGATGCAGTTATCCTTGTGATGTTGGGCAAGGATAACCACTGTGTAGTGAAGGGTCAAAAGAAATAGCACTTGTGTGTGAAACTAGCTATTTTGATTTGAATCTGGGTCATTTCCACTGAAAAGAGGAGAATAACTGGACTTTCTTACTTGTAATGCCAACAGTTTTCTTCCTCACAGATGTACTGGACTGCTTCCAAAGTTCAAGTAGATTAGGGTGGGTATCAGGCTGTCTTCAATGTAGATAAACTGGCATCTCTTATACAGTTGAAAAGCAATGCTGAAAAGGGAAAACATTTATTCAGCTGTGAGTTGTGTACAAGTAGTTCGGGGCATTTGTCTGGTGTTGAAAACAAGAGAATGAATAGATGCCTTGTTATGGTAAGGGATGATAAAAATGCAGCAAAACTTGATCCCAGTGGGATTAGAAATGATACTTGCACTGAACCTCTGTGTGTGTGTGTTTTCCCTTAGAAATTTAAGGTCCCCAAGGGCAGACTAGGAGTGACCAGGATTGGAGATCTGTCTGCTCAGGACATGAAGAAGGTCCCCACACTGGCCCTTATTGAACTAACAGCTCTCTGTGATGTTCTAGGCTTTGAGCTAAAGAGAAACAAGGCAGCAAAACTGAAAACAACAGGTCAGTTGTATTTCATCTTGATTTTTGGGGGGGTGTGTGTGCGCGTGCCTTTTTTACATCGATCTTCTCATAGGTTTGTGTTTGAAGTATTAGAACAGAGAGGGGCTTCTGATAAGAACCTTTGCGACAGGTTTTTTTCCTTGGTCAGAATTTCTCCTGGAAGTCAATGGAACATAACTTCAAGTCCTAGCACCACATCTATCTCTGGCTATCAAATGTACTTGTCCTGTTAACTGTTCTTCTCTTTTTCTCCAGTACCTACACTTATAAAATCACCCTCTTAGTCTGCAGTGGTAGATATATCCCTGACATCTGTATTAGTGGAGATACAGGCTTATAACGCGTTGTTTCTGTTGTAGAGAAAAGACTCTTTGGAGTTCCACTCAACACCCTGTTGGAAAATGACCAAAAACTGCTCCCCAACACCAAGGTCCCCCTGTTACTCCAGGCAGTAAGTTCCCTTCTGGTTTTATTTGCACCTCTGATCTCCAAGTCAGGAAGCCTGTGATAAGGAAGGGATGACTTCTCATCCTCTGTGCCTAAGAGCTTTTTTTTTTTTCCCCTTTTGATAGCTGCTGTCCTGCTTGGAGAAGAGAGGACTTGAAACAGAGGGCATTTTGAGAGTTTCTGGGTCCCAGACCAGAATCAAGGTATGAGCTTTTTAGTAGTGTTTGAAAGTATCAGAGGTGATCAGGGAGCGTGTTGCTGAAGCAAATATCTGAATAACCTGAATTGTCTCATCTTCCTTCCCAGTACAACTAGAAATGTCCATTGCTGGGAAATCTGGGAGCATCTGCTGTGAGGGCCTCTGTGCTCTTTTGACTTGTTGTGTGGTCCTCCTAGTGGTCAGCTACAGAATTTCCCTTTCATTTGCTTATTAAAGCGTGTAATAAATTCCTTCTCTTTTTTTATAGAGTCTGGAACAGAAGCTTGAAAGGGAATTCTATACTGGCCTTTTCCGCTGGGATGAAGTCCACCAGAATGATGTATCTGGGCTACTGAAAAGATTCATAAGAGAGCTGCCAGCCCCGCTGCTGACCGCAGAGTACCTCCCTGCTTTTGCTGCTGTACAAAGTGAGTCCCTGATTTGGCTGTTTAGCATCAATTTGCTGGTTTGTGCTTTTCTTGCAAAGCTCTGCTGGTCCTGGGCTCTCCTGTCAGGTGTGTTGGGAACCTGTGGATTTGATGGCAATACAGAGCACGATATGAACTACAGCCAAAGTCAGTGTGCTGGGTGCCATGTGTACTATTATATGTCAGCCCGAGAGTCATAGTCACTGGTGCTTGGTTGCGTATATCTTTGTGTAGGAACACTGTCCCGGGGTCTCATGTTGTGTCATTTGAGGCTGCAAGGTTGCTACCGTGAATTAGGACAACCTGATAAATAACGACATGCAGGCTGAGCTGCAGCAACTGGCCACGGTCCTCAGTCTTGTCTGCCAGTAATGCAGTGTTCTGCAAGTCCCTGATCTTGAGGTTTGTGCCTCAATAGATGGATTGAATGTGTTAAGCTAACTGTTTAAGTGCACAACTATTTTGTACAAGAAATGGGGAATAATCGGGTCTTTTGATGCCCTTCAAGGGCATCGGACTTGCTGGCAGACTGTGCACTCTGAAACAAATCAGCCAGTCTTCTAAAACATAGGTAGCTCACTTCATTAAGGGCTGTATGAGCTTGATTTACCTCTGTAAAACAATGTCTCAAATCCTAGATGACAAACACTACAATAAGTAATTGCCTTACTCCTTGGGGGATTCTCATGCTCAAAAAGAACAGTGTCAGGAGCCTGAATTCTTTGTCCTGTTGTCGCTCTCCCTCTCTAGATATTCCAGACCTGAAGCAAAGATTGCAAGCTCTAAACCTCCTCATCCTGATTCTGCCAGAACCCAACAGAAACACTTTAAAGGTAACTATCTGTTCTGGATTTAACTGGAAAAACATGATCATTCCAGGTTTTTATTCAAGGAACTCTATCCGCTTTTGTAAATAACATACAGCATGCTATTTGGCTTTACTTCACTGACTTCAGAAAGGAAACCCGTCATGGGGAGAGCAGGCAAACCTCAAGGCTGTGCAGTGAACATAAGCTGTAAGCACAGTCTGCCCCAGAGCAGTAGGAATCCATGTGGTCTTGGGGCATCCTGTTTAGAAACATGCTCTTCCCCTTCAGTGTGTTAAAGCACTTCACTATAGAGTGAAAGATATATAGGTCTTTAATTGTCTGTGGGCAGGCTAACACACACGGAGAGAAAGTCAGTCTTTTGGTACATGGTTTATGGTATTGGCACCATCTGTGAAGGACAGCTTCAATTCTAAAAAAATATTAAAAAAAAGCTACTACGCTTATGTCGTGGTTTAGCGGCAGCTCAGCCCCACACAGCCGCTCGCTCCCTGCCCCACCGGTAGATGGGGGAGAGAATCAGAAGGGTAACGCTCGTGGGTTGGGATAAGAACAATTTAATAATTAAAATTAAAAGAAACAACAGTACAAATGCAGTGTAAAGGAGAACAACGAGAGGCGCAAAGCCCCGGGGGAGGGGGGAAGGGAGGGGAGAGGGGGAACGAACCGCCGGAACGAACCGCGCGCGCCGCAGCCGCCCGCCGACCCGACGCCGCGCCGCCTCCGCGCTGCCACCTGCCCCCCCCAACATACTGGTCATGGTGTCACGTGGTATGGAATGAACCTGCCATTGGCCAGCCGGGGTCAGCCGCCCCCACCGTGGCCCCGCCCCTCCCAGCCCCCCTCCCCCGCCACGCGGCAGAGCGCGGGAAGCTGGAAAGGCAGCCGCCCCCCACAGTGAGGAGAATTAACCCCTTCTCAGCCAAAACCAGCACAGCTTACAACTTCCTGCCCTTTTCTGGTCAGAAGGCATTTCAAATCCTTTCACCTACTACTCTTTGAAAGAATAAAGGCTGATGGGATCAGCTTTGCAGGCGGTGCGCAACCCCTGCCTTTCTGTGCTTTAGAAAAACCATGCTCATTGTTGCTGCTGCTTTTGTTTTAGTTTTTTCTTTTTTTTCTTCGGAGTAGTTCAACTTCCAGGTAATAAAGGCAAGGCTGACTTAGACGATATGTTGTGTGTCATGGCTTTGGAGGCGTGAGGCAGAAGAGATTATGCAAAAGGGTTTATTTTTCCACACCTGGGAATAGCTTCGAAGGGGATACTTGAGGAAGGGGTGGGGGTGTCATCTTTGGATTCTGTAACTTTTATGGCTGGGCTCTGTAAATTGGCATCTGCCAAGGAGTACGAGCTCATCTCCTTCCCACACAGACTGTCTCTGCTGATTCATGAATGCCGGACAAACTATCTCTCTGCTTGGTATGGTTATTTGTTGCTATCCTAGTATTAGAAATCGGTCACTGAACTTCCTGACTGGAGAAATGGGATTTGCTCATGGATATCAAGAAAAAAAAATGCAAATTAAATTATTTCTTCAGCAACTGCCACAGTAGTTTCTTGAGGACTATTAGTAATGAATGTCTTAAGTCTCTTGCCCTCTCTTTAGGCTCTACTTGAATTTCTCAGCAAAGTGGTTGCCAGGGAGAACAACAACAAAATGAACCTCTGGAACGTTTCCACAGTCATGGCCCCAAACCTCTTCATGCACAAGGGGCTGCCGAACAAGATCCCAGAAGGGAAGGAGAAACAGCTGGCGGAGGGGGCGGCTGACGTTGTGCGGATGATGATCCATTACCAGGATTTGCTCTGGACAGTAGGTTGCGCCCGTGTCTTGTGGTATGGTATAGCGGTGTCTCGGTCTGCCTAGAATTGGAACAGGGGAAGGGGTAGTCTGGAAGTTTCAGGGGAGTTAAATGTCTGCAGGCAAAACCTCTGGCTGAGTTCCAAGACTATTTGTTTTCAAGGTATATGGATATTTTGTCTACTTAAGGAGCTTCATAAAGTGACATTTAGGTTCTTAAAACAGTGTCCTTATCTCTGCTTGATTTAATTCTTCTTCCCTTCCCAGGTCTCCTCTTTTCTGGTAGCTCAGGTGAGAAAGCTGAACGAGAGCAATAGCAAAAGGTACCAGTTTTGTGACAAGCGAATTAAAAATTTGTTGCGGAAGATTCATGCTGATAAAGACAAGGTGGAAAAGAACCAGGCAGAGGTGAGTTAGGGCTTGGAAAAGCTGGGCCCTTTCATAATAGTGTCAAATATTTTTACATTGTAAGTGGTCTCATGAGAACTTGGAAATCTGTGAGGAGTGATGCTCTTCACAGAGCAAGAGGGAGAAAAATATGCAGAATGATAAGAAACAGCTTCCCAGACCCTTTTGGCCAGGCTGTGGCAAACGCTGATCCCAACAGCAAGGGTACTGAATAAATTTCAGGCTACAAAACACTCGGTTAAGATACTGCATTGTTGCATGAGGGGGAAGAGACCAGAAGCAGAAATGCTGGTCTCTATCTCGCGTGAAGAGCAGAATTCACATGACTGTAGATGCCCCATGTGTTTAGACAGATATTACTGCCATGATAAAGGCAGAATTATTTTCATGAACTTAAAGCAAAAATTTAGGTTCTTACAGTAGTATAAAAGTACATTTTTGTATCTTGTTTTTGTTTTGCTCCATAATGCTGCTGATCTGTATGGGAGGGTTGAGGACAAGGTTCTTGCCTCTTAAAATGAGAGAATTAACTTTCCTGATAAAGGAAATGGCTCTGTTCCTCCTTGTGTTGGTGCAGACTGAGATTTTTTTTAAACAGGTGTTATTTTCAGATCTATTTGTGTGTTAAAGTTGGGAAAAGATCCTTGGAGTCATTCTGCCTTTTTTTGGTTGCCACTGTTAGTTGAATTAGTGTAGGTCTATAGCTAAGTTATACCATGCAGTGCTGGATTTTGTGTTGCATAGCAGTGGTGGTGCAACTGGGATGCTCTAAGGACATGAGCTGGATGGAGTCTGCAGGTAGAAAAAATAAGTTGAAAGGTTAAATCTGCAGAACTGAATAAGAGTGTATGTTCTCACAAGCCAGTAAATCCCCTGCCTTTCTATACGAGTTGGGATACTGAGCCTGACTAAAGTTTAGCTTGTTAAAAGCTGCATGTCACTGTTGAAGATGCTCTTATTTCAGAGACGGCAACTACTATTTAGGCACTCAAACAGATGACCCAATGCTTAGAACAGTGCTAATACCTCTTCCTAATGGCTTCGGTGTTCAGCGCTGTTTTTGCAAAAGATTTGGGATTGCAAAATTAATCTGCTGCAGATCAGACCCCGTTAGAATTGTTCAATGTGCTCCACAAAAGTTCTGGGAAGTTACTTCCTGAAAGAGCTGATGAAAACAATCTTGAGAAAAACAGCACTTGAACTCTGCTCTGTGGTGTGTCAGTGCTTCATTTTTTTGAAACTACCTTTCTGAAAGTCAGTAGTCTGCACTTCAACTCTCTAAACTACTTTTCCAGGAGTTTGAATTAATTCCAGAGAAGTCTATCAGACTTGGGCAGAACAGCTTGTCAAAATCTATTCTGACAAATCCTATTTTCTTCAAAGCTTACGTTGCTTCTAGTGCTGGTGCTGTATTTGAACAGCAGAGAGCACCAGTGCACGCTGATGGAGAGCGGTGCTTTTCTCCCCAGCCACAACACCGAAGCACAGATGAATTTTTTTATAATGCTCACCTTGATGCTTCTGTAGCTTCTACTCTGTGGTATGTGTGGAATATGAAACAAACCTCAATTCTCTGAACAGCTGGCCAGATAGGTTTATTTCTTCCCACTCTCTGATCTATTTTGAAACTTGTTTTAGCTGATGACAAAGTCTTTCTTTAAGCACTTTCTTCTTTTTGACTCCCTTGTTCAGCCTTCCAAGATTGTGAAAGTCCATGCTTCGCTTCTCATGAAGGATTCGCTAGAGGTGCATTTGAACAATGCAACCACAGTTGCTGATGTCTTGAGGCAGTTTCAAAAGAACCTGTGCCAGAATGGCTGGAATATTATTAACACTGTCAACCTCCTCAAGTGGTAAATGGCCTTTTTTTCTGCTTTAAAAAAAAAAAAAAGAAAGAAAAAAAAAGTATCAGGTGGTCTAGCTGCTGTTTTGTATTGGGGCAGAGCTGATGCAGTGGCACAGTGAGCTGTTTGGAGACTGTTCTTTGCTCCTCTATTCTGAGTTTTGGAAATAGCATGCAAAGATGGGGCAAGGAAATGTTAGTTGAACTGATTTATTCCATCACTGTGCTCAGGAGGTCAGGCAGTCCCCTCTGCTTTGCTGCATGGCACGTGAGCCAGCCTTGCTGGAGGGAGGGGAAAGTGGAATAACATTGACCCTGCAAAGCAAACCCTCTCTGCACCTGTGCAAATTACTTGCCTGGAGTAGTATTTCTCTGTCGCATATGTTAATGTAGGGGCTTCCTAAAGTAAGCTCTGCAGTTCCCTCCTATGGTCCAGTGGTGAATTGCTGAAATAACCCCAAAAAATGAACAAAAGAATTCTGCCCCCCTCCCCGCCTCTGTTGCCATGCCTGCAGACCATATTTAGTAGGTGAAGTGTTAGTGCATCTCCTGACCGAGTCCCTGGGCTGGAGATGTCTGGACAAGGAGGGTGGATGGGAAGGTGGCTGAATACGGGTCTGCTGGGAACTAGTATCTCACTAAAAAGCTGCTACAGCTGTTGCTTCCTGCAGATGATCTCCTCTTGAACAGGCCATCAGTTTGAGAGGAATGCTGCCAATGAACTTGGGTATTTATGCTTGTTGTCCTCCTATTGAAAAGGTAGTATTTGCATATAGCGTGCTTCTTGCTGCCAGTGAGGAATATCTGCCTTGTTTTCCTTTTTCCAATTTTGGGTGTCCTTTTCAACAGCTGCGCTGTTCAGGAGGATCAGCAAGGTCTCTGTACTGTGGCCTGTAGCTTTCTCGATCGTTGCTGGCCTCTGAACCATAAGCAATCTTTGGGAAGAAACATTACTAAACTACATAACTTGCCTTTTGTAGAGCTTTGTTACCTTCAGTGTGTTTTTCTTTCTGCAGTAACAACTCAATGGAATGCACAAACTTGTTCCTGTATGAAGTGGGAGGCAACATTGGTAAGTCAGGGTGGTAACTGTAAATAAGGAACTCCGATATCTGGGGTTTTGTGCTTAACTTACCTTAGAAGGGAGTTAAAAAAAGGATGAGATTTGGAGTGGGCTCCAAAAGTTAAAAGACAAATGAGCAAGTGTGGGTTAACCTCACACACAGCAAAGAGCGCCCATCAAAGCTTACATGTCTTCCAGCCATCGCCGCAAAACCTTTACAGTACAAGTATGTGGGAAGGTTGAAGCCCGGACTTCCAAAAATGCTTAACACTAATGGATCTTATTCAGAAACTGCCTGTCAAGAAAGGTGGAAACTCAAGAGACAGACGTGCACAACTTTGTCCATCTTAAAAACAAACAAACGTCCCATTCTGTTAAACATACCATGTTAGACTCCCTCTTCCCTCAGTGACAAAGGTTGCTGTTTGGAATTAAGTGTAGAACTTAGGTGAAGGTAGTTCATGGCTTTAAGTAAAGGGCAACTTCATCCTATGCCACTATAGGCTTTTAATTGTAGGCTTCTTATCTGGGCTTTGATTAAGTGTGGTATGCTGGCATAGGGCTCCTCTACTAATGACCGTAGAGTCATTAAGGTTGGAAAAGACCTCTAAGATCATCAAGTCCAACTGTAAATCCAACACCACCATCCCTACTAAACCATGTCCCTAAGTGCCACATCTACATGTTTTGTGAACACCTCCCCCATGATGGCCAGCTCCAGGTGTGAGTTCTGGCTGCTTGCATCAACTTTCTGACAGCAGAACCTGTACTGACTGAGGTGGAAGTTTCTCAAACCACATAGTTAAACAAGTTGCTGATGTTCATTAGTCGCCTATTTCCACTCATCGATAGGGTAATGTCATCAGATGGAGCGGAGACTTAAGTAATACAATCGCAGGAGTAGACTGGGGGTGTCCGAAAATGGAAGGGAATTCTTGTGCCCCGTTATAACTGCTTCTGGAGACTGTTGGTTACTGAGCGCTTTGGCTGCCTCTTAGTGTTTCTTTTAGTAGCATCTGTAGAAGAAAAGCTCTGTCACTGGAAACAATTCATTCTCTGGATTTGATTACTAACATATTTCTTGATGGTTTTTGAGTGCTAAAGTTACTGGGTATTAAAGTTCGAATGCCTTTCCACAAAGGTCAAAGCTTGGGCTTAATATAGTTTTAAGAAATATGCATTCATTTAACATAAATAACTAGAACTTTTCCAGATTTGTGGAAAGACTTCTGAATGGTTGTGATATTGAATTTAATGTGAACAAATACTGGGGGGGGGGGGGGCAGGGGAACCCCAAAACCTAGCAACTATTGGACTAAGGATAGAATAAATCCTTTTTTTTTCCTGAATCTCTTGTTTTGGTAGGTGAACATTGCCTGGACCCAGACACTTACCTGTTAGACTTGTACCACGTCAATCCCCATGCTGAGTGGATAATTAAGCAAAACCCATCTTATCCTCGGATGTTCTAAGGCAAGCATGAGCAAACCGAAGCATTTGGTGGAGGTTTTTGGAAGGCATGGAAAAAGCTATAGAGACGTTCCTGGTATAGTCACAGACTGGACAATGCTTGTGTCTTTGAAGGAAAACCAGCTTTATTTACTACTTCCATGACAGCTGGCTGTGAGAATACATGATCCTATATGCTAAAAGGGGTGTTGATAACAAGCAGCACTTATCGTTATGTAGCAGAATTTGCAGGGGGTGTGATTATTCTTAAACAAAATAGCCCTCCCAAAACAAGCCCTGCAAACAAAGCTACAGTGATTGTGCAGCAAAGATGGAAAGTAAGAATAGAAACGTCTTCCTGAAGATGGTAGAAGACTTCTGTTTCTTCTGGATTTGCTCTTTCTTTTGGTCACATCCGCATTTTGGAGGAGAGACAGTCAAATGCTGCAGCGGTACTAATGACACCCCTTTGGTAAGGTCCACTATTGGCTGTTGCACATCACCAAAAGGATTTGTGATCCTGGGTTTCACGAATAAGATGCTGTTAATTTTTTTTGGAGAATGAAAAAGGATGCTTCCTAAAAGGCCAGATGTGACGTGAAACCAATATTCTGTATTTAATGACTACAATTAAATACATATATGCCACACAAGAAAATAACTTTCCTTGGAAAAAAACTATGGGATGGACAGCAGCCTTTCAAACATACGGTTTGATAGGAGAGGTGCCTGTCCCATACAGCTCTGCTGGTAATGCAAAAACAAATGTACAGGTTGCCACTGATGATGGTAAAACATGCATTTATTTTGCCGGATGACCTATATATCAACAGATAGATAACCAAGGAAATATTCTGAGGTTAATTTGAGGTCAGTAATCTGACCTGGCCACATGAACTGAACTTCTTTTTGGAAGACTCCGTGTGAACGTATCTGTTTAAAAAAACCCAACCAAACAAACCAAAAAACCCCCAAGATGTGCAGTGGCTGAAATAAGAGGTCCGTGCCTGTATCTGGTCGCGTGGTGGGTACTGAATTGCGCCTTCGCTGCTCTGACTGCGTGTTTTCATCGCACGCAGCACAGTGTGATCACTGTCGTCTGGAGAGACAAGGGTGGAGCAGAATGCCTGCACCTCGCATCGCTGCATAATCATCATATGACCTCGGCTCAAATTAGGCTGCGCTCGTGGAAGGGGAGTGCAGAAGTATTGTTTTCCTTTGTGGTGATGCTGAAATACCTCATGTGAGGGAACCTGCTATGCAGTTACAGAGGATGGAACATGCGCTGTCTCTGAAAATCCTGACATCTTTTTTTATATACTGTTTTTAAACACTGTTGGATATTTATTCACGTGGCAGAAGCAGGGCTGCCCTGCCAAGAGTATACTCGAAGTATTTCATTTGCCAAGTCTTAGCTGCACTACAGTGACAATCTCCAGTATTATTTCTTTTTTTTTTTTAACTGAATTTGTTTCTATTGCAGTCTGAACTTTCCCTCCTCTGTTCCCTCCTCCACCTCCCAGGCTGATGTGCCACTATCCCTACTTATTATCCCAAAGTCCTAGTTCCTGTGGTAAGGGCACTTCATTCTGTGGTTTGTCTGTCTGCGTGGTTAAATTACCTTGGTGGTTGAGATCCTTGAGGAATAGGCGAGCAATAGTCCATATTCTTTCTAACCTGTTAAGAATACTGTATGAGTGGTCTGATGTCTTGAAATGATACATATATTAGAGAGTCTGTCTACTTTTTTTTGCTTGAGATTATGCAGATGCACTGACTGGCGGGATCATCTTCATAGCTGTCTTTTTAAGAACCCATAATAGAAACTTGCAGAAAAACAACCTCCCAACCCTAACCCAGAACCCCAATGTCAAGACTTCTTGAGGTGCCTCTGTTCTATAGGACTTAAACTGTGCCTAAAAAGGGCCTGATTCTTATCCCTGAGGATGGGTGCTCTGTGTCTCTTAAAAGATCAAGCTGCTTTAAAATCGGGCATTAAAAATCGAAGGTACCTATTCACTCATAACTTCTGGAAATCTTTGTTGCAGTGATGGAGCTTAGCAAGTGCCAGAGATCTGATGCTGTAAGAAATACCGAACTCACAAAGGTGTCGGTGGGACAGAAGAACCTGCTCAGGGTTCTGCTCGGTTCCTGCTCAGAGATGCTTTGTGACCTAAATTGCATCCCTGCAAGTCACATAATGCTGCATTTTTCCCACCCCTCATACACTGGATGTTCTGTTAACACTGGCATCCATACACATGAGGGGGAAATGCTACATCACTGCTTCTGTAAACAACAAACAAGTGGGGTTTTTTGAACACCAAATAATGTGAATCAGTGCTGTGAAAAACCAGGTTGGTGGGAGATTCTCATGAGACAAATATCAGTTCTCAAATATGAAACAAAATGTAAAAAAAAAAAAAAATCTCTTTCCAGATGGTGGATATGCTTTTTTATTTTTCTTTCCTATCTTTGTACCAAAAAGTAAGTATGAATTTTTCAGTCGCTGATGTGCACCCTACTTCTGAATGCTGGCTTTTAATAACTTTTTTTACAAATTTTTAATTCTGTATTTAAAATTCATTTATTCAATGAAGCAATAAAATTACAGTAAAATCTCTTGGCTCCAGTTTCATTAGTGGCTGCAAATAAGTTAGCACAGTAAATGGCACCACATCTGTGCATGCCAGCAGGATTTGCCTCGTACCTGAAGAGAAATGTACCTGGAGTCTGGGTAAGCTTGGCAAGAGTTTCATGTTACAGCTTCAGGAGAAGTCCCTCTTCAGGTGATCCTGTGGGGTAGCTGCAAAAGAGTGATCCAGGAGGAGGAAGAGGAGGTCAGTGTTGGGTGCAGAAAGCCCAGACAAAGGTTGACGGGGCTGAAGTCAGTTTGTGAGCACCAAGAATTAGTCAGCTCTGAAGGAAGAAGAGCTGTTAAAGATTTAAGCTTGAGGAAGGATGCCCATGTCCCATGAGAAGTAGGAGTCCCCTTCCCACCCCCTGAGTCTCTTCTCAGTTGAGCATGTACGTGCTGGCAGGACTCGCCAACTTCGCCAAGAACAATAGGAATCCAGTCTTAATCTCTGGTTAAATTACGACCGATATTTTAGTGTTCAATAGTCAGTGATTAAATGTGGCATAAATCCACAGTTATTTGTTTAAAAACAGTAACAGCAGCAGCCTGCCCAGTAATACTGATAGAAAAGCAGGACTTGCTATCCTACCCAGAAATGAAGGGAAAGGGAGGAGGATCCAAGTGCCTTTAGAAAGCTTTCAGAGCAATTATCTGAGGAAAACACCAGCTTATCAAACTCATTTCACCCATTCATCTTCAGTAGTATCAAAGTGCTAATGTCTCCCATCCCCAAGGGCATTTTTTGATTGATCATTACACAGCTATCTCCCCTGCTCAGAACAAAAGCCCAGTATTTATTCCGTATGCAAGTTGAAGTCGGGTGTGTTGCGATAACAGGACATGGCATAAAAGAATCTTGCAAATGCTGGTTAAACATATTTGTGGATGAAGTGGAACTGAAATACCACATATTAAAAAAATAAATAATTTGCTTAAGGATTTAAAAAAAAAAAAATCTTTGCAGAAATACAGGGTCTTCACAGGAACAAATGAAGCTTCAACCCTTGGAGGGAAACGCTGTAGGAAAACAACTAAAAACACTTTCTCAAGCAAAGTAAGTAAACGATGGCAAACACTGTTGTAAACAAAATACAGTTGCATTTAATTAAATCTGTTTATTTCCCCTAGTGCACTCCCCAGGGCTGAAAACAAGACAAATGACATCTGCCCTTTCGCATGCTAGAGAATGAAACTTTAAAGTTTTTTCCAAATCCTGTCTGGTCCTGACTGCACATGAGGTTCCGTAAGTCTTCACCTTGGGGGAGGGAAAAAAGAGGCTGCAGTTCAGTATTTTAAGTTATTAGAAAATTATAGGAAATGTGCGCCTGCACTGACTTACCAGGTAGGAAATGGCCATGGTGGGATCAGTTCCTGTCATCCTCCTCAGGCATCTCTGCTCACTTCACACTCAGGCTTGTATGGGGGCTTCTCCGTGGGGTTTTTGGGAGTGGGGGTTTTTTTGGGGGGATTCTTCGTTTTTGGGTTCTTTTTGTGGTGACACTTTCTTGAAGCATCTCTGCATTGGCTGTCCCTATGGAATAATCACTGGAGGTGACTTAGAAATTAAACTTTTTGGTTTTTTGGAAAGGTACAGCATTGAAGAAGCTGTCAGGGTGAAGCGCAGCTGATGTGTGAGGAATCCATTCCACGGAAGGTCCCCAGTAACCACAGATGTCGGCAATGCCAGGAGAACGTGGCGCACTGACTCCAAGAGGAGCTGTCCGGAGGTGGAGCGGTGCAGAGGCATCGCAGCCAGGCTCTGGGATAAACGGGAACTCGAGGTGCCCTGGAGCTGGCACGCTGCATATTTGCCACCCTGGGCCAACAGTCTGTCCTACTTTTGACAAAATGCTGTCCTTTTGGTGAACTTTGCTCATTATAATATCATTATAATACCAAAACACACCTCTATCCCAAAAGTTACCCGCCTCTAAGGTGTGGCAACCCCTCACTGGGCATGCGCTTGGAATTTCTTCTACTCTATGCTTTTAAAAGTAAAGTGAGGAAACTTTACCCCAATCATAATAAAGGTATGTATGAGTAGAGTCACTCAAGCTCCACCTGAAAGATAAAAAATAGTGTAAAATGTGTGACAAGAAAGAGGGTGTTGGGGAAGATACCATCACACACCACTCTGACTTCTGGGACCAGTCAATGGGCTGAACCTCTCTTCCTCCCGCCACTGGGATGCCTTTGGGTAAGATCAAAGCATCTGGTTATACCGAATATTTCCCCAGGAAAACTTAGAATCCTCTCTATAGCTTCACTTTAAATCTCCAATGCTTCATATTTGCTTAATGCATTTGTAGCCTAGCAGTGTTACTCATCTTCTTAGTATTTGTGTGTCTTGTAACCAGCAATCTTGTCACCGGCAATCCAAAGCACCTCTGCATCTGTTGCTTTAATAAATTGCACTATTCATTAATCTAGCCGAGATCGTTCTCATTGAACGCCACTGGCCTGGGCATCTGCCAAATTAGTTACTAACAACAAATACACTGATGAGTGGTTACTTCTACAACCCTTAGAAAATAAACCGTTAACCAAGTCTGAGACTAAGACTGGACTTAGCCGCACCTAGACTCCTCTCTGAGAAGGAGTTTAGAAAGCAAGGGGGTCCTGTCTGAACCTCGTGACTCAACGGTAGGGTCTCAGCCACTCCTCAAACTCTTACCATTAACGCAACGGTCCCTTCCCTGTTCTTCATTGTCCAGGGGAAGGCAGGTGACCTCACCTGCCGAGGTGCTTCTCCCCAGCACCTGGACCTGGCAGGATCCACTGAGCTCAAATTTTTTCTCCACACTATGTTCTGTTATCTAGCTCTGGTCTAAAGAATGAGGGCAGGAGGAGGAAATCCCTTCTGTCCTTAAGTGTTGGAAGGGAACTACAAGTGGTGATGTTTTCACTTATCTGACCCTCTTAACTGTCCCTACTTGCCTCGCTGGGGAAGTTGAAGGAGTAATTAACTAGGGGATAAAGGAGGAAAAGAGGAAGAAAAAGAACAGATATGGAGGGGGGTAGGTGTACCTCTGTGGGTTGTTTTGGTTTTTGTTAGTTTTGCAGGGTTTGGAAGAGATGCAGGTGCACATGAGCTCTGTTCTCTTTTCCTCACTCATCCCAAACCCTGCTCTTGGCAGGCTGTGGTAGAAACCTGCTTCAGTGGTTCCCCGTCCTTTGCTGGCTGAAAATCAGTCTGATTTCTCTTGCCTTCAGCTTTTGCTAACCTGCCCTTTCTGTGCCAAGAGGGTGACGTCAGCCTTCAGAACTGAGTGTGCTTCACGTTGGTCCACACGTATGGATGGATGCTCCAAGCTGTGCATGGATGGCTTGTAAGTTGTGCTGAAACTGAATCTTTTGAGCCTTACCTGGAGTTTTAGAAGTCCTGAGAAGCATGGTTATACGTAACCCACCTGCATTACCTCCCATCTCAGCTCTTTGTATGTGCCTAGTCAGTGCAGGCAGAGAAAGTTGCTCTTAGCTGTGCTGGTGACTCTGTAGTAAGCCTTCTCTGGACACAAGAGGCAGTCAGAAAGTAGAATAATTGCCTTTTACTTATAACAAACCAGCAGAGCAGGCTCAGGGTTTAAAGAGAGACAATTAAAGATATTGCATTGTTTTCTTCAAAAGGGGAAATAGACCTGGGGGTTCCCTAATAGCCCTCCTGATTCCACACTGCACTCTCAGAGCACATTGTTGTGGGTTGCATTTATTATCAGCCACTTATTATCCCTAATTATTTAGCAGGGGGGAGGTCTCTCAGTAACAGGCGAATTTGTGACTTGATGAACACTCAGCTGTCTGTATTTAAGATAAAATTACTGTAATTAACAAATCGATCAACCCTACTTTCACTTTGCCTGGCTGGGACAGAACAAATGGGCTAAATGAGACCTATTTAGTACAAAGGTAGAGAAAAGGGTTTGTAGACCTCAGGATACACAGGCTTAAAGCTTTTTTTTCCACACACTGCTTTTAATGGTAATGTCACATAATTGTCTCTTGTTAGATAATTTTGTCTCCAACAAAAAGCACTCATGCTGTGCTTTCTTCAGCTCAGCCCAGCTAGGCAGAGTCATGGCGGGTGAATAGCCAGGTGGGTTGTCTTGTTACAATCTAAAGCTCAAGCAGGGGTGGGCTGGATTCCCTGGGTGCTGTGCTCTCTTGTGACTCTTACCTGGTTGTTTGCAGAAGTTATGTCTTTGGGAGCAAGAGTAATCCCTCAGGTTGTCTTATGTTTGGCAGATGTTGCCTGCTCCATCTCCCCCAGCTCCAGCTGCTTCTCCTCCTGCCACTTTGCTGTCAGGGGGTATATGTGCTTCTGGCCCAGGACAATTCTCCCAGCTCTCTGGTTTGGGAAGAACTTGTCCCCAGCTCTTCTTCTGCATCATTGATACCTGCTAGCAGTTGCTCACATGGGAAAGGAATTTAAATAACTGTTCGGTAGCTGCAGTTTTGCCCTGGATTTCTGGACAGGCACCCGCCTTACATTGGCATCTCTCAGGCTCCATCTAACATGTCCTGAGTGTGTTGAAATAGCATGGGGTGGGGGATAGTCACTGGGCTTTCAATTTGTGCCCTGAGTTCACGGTAGTTTCCTAACGAAAACCAATGCTTGCAGCCATGTGCTGCCTAGAAAGCATTCAGCTATAGGAATTTGTCCCTCTAAGCTTTTGAGGCATGTCTGTGCAATCTGGCAAGTTCACAATGCGTGTGTTGTGAGCCCATCCTCACTGCTCTGTCATTCCAAAATTGTGTGGCATCAGCACGTGTATTTAAAGTGATCCCATTACAGTAGACAGACTGGAGGGCCAAGGAGATGCTCTCCATTTCACTGTATTCTGCTGTCCTGTGAAATGAACTGGTAAAGGGTAGATCTGCTATGGAAGAAGAAACCAGCTCTGGCCATCAGCACAAAAATGGGGAGCGCAACTAAGTGCCTTTTCTGAGAAGTGGGGCTGTCCCCGTGGTTGACACCATGAAGTGCAGATCCGGCAGTGATGGAGGGAGAGACTGCCCCAGTTACAAAATGGGACTGCAATCAGCTAATTGCTCTTACCGGAGAATGAAAAGGTCTACGGGCAAAGCTGGTGCTCCTTGCCAGTCAGGGTGGTTCTTGCTGCGCCTACTCGTCTAGCATGCTTACACATGCTGTGTAAGGAAATCATGGTAAAATTTATTTCAACAGATTCTTAAAAAGAAAAAAAAACCTGTGAGTGCTTCAAGGGACTGGAACTGCTTAACCTGGAGAGTCATCTTTGTCCCATCCCTTTCCACATACGCCGGTGGGGAGGTTTATCCTTGCTGTACCCATAACCACAGGCAGGCAGCAGCTGCAGCATGATAAGAGTATTATGTCTGATGGGTAAATGGGCACCGGAGGATGTCTGTCTTGGTCTGAAACGCTGATGGCTCAACGTTTCAGAGCACCTCATCATCGCTGAATTGTTTCGTGATGTGTGAGGCTGCTCTCCATTTTGGAGGGTGGTTGCATCTTTTGGGCATTTTGCTACTCTTCTCCGATCCTGCCCATCGCTCTCCATCAGGCATTTCTTCCATCCAGCTCCGGAGACATCCCCGGCTGGAGGGGACGTCGAGTTGCTGCTGTAACTGTCACATACATGCAAGGAAAACCCGTGTTGACCGTCAAAGGCAGAGCCAAGAGCATTTGAAAGCTTCATTAGCTGGGCTTTGTTCTGACGGCGCAGTCAGGCGGGGAAATAATGCCATGAGTGTTATCAGCCATGTGCAGGAGGTGGTTGCATAGCAACCCCGATTGGGGTACCGCGCGGCTTTTCCGAGAAGAAAAAGAAATACTAATTTTCTTCAATTTAAGGCATTGCAAACAGGAATTCATTACTGACGAAGGATTCACTTAGGTTTTACATCTCATAAAGAGATGGCAGACAGTGTTGGCCTCGTTTTAGCATCATATATGTACAAACTCACAAGTTAAATGAAGCTGGGACAATCTAGGTTTTGTTTGTGTTTTCAGCTACTGTTTTTCATCCCTTCATTCTTCTGGGGCTGAGAATGGGATGAGGGCTGGAAATTTAATTGCTCCTTTCAGACCTGATGTAAAGGCATCTCCAGGGAGCCCTCCTTGGTATCCCATTGGTTATTACAGGTGAGGAGGGTGACTGTCGTCCCTCTGAGCCCCGTTTAGAGAGTAAAGTGCAGAAGCGGGGGTGGTTCTGCTACTGCATCTCCATGTCAGGCTGGAGAAGAGGCCAGGCTTCAGAGCCCCCTCAAATCTGCCATACTTGTGAGGCTGTTAAGGAGCATCGGATGTGAGGTGGATGTATGGATAGGAAATAGATTCACCAGTCCACTTCTTGTCTGGAGTCCCAGATGGTGGGATTTAGGTAAATGGAGACAGTCCAGGCTTGTTCTGAAGCACAGCGTGATTACACGGCACAAATAAAAAGCAAGTCCCAGTACCGAGGAGTGGGATTGCCAAATGTACAGGTAGGACAGGGTATCCCACCGTCTGTCTGTCCTTCTGCAGCAATGTTTCATACAGGAAAGGCACAAAGAGCTTTTTCAAACTTCAGGTTTGGCATATATTGTGTAATAACAGTGGTGGGGCAGAGGGAGGTCCAGCCTGAAAAAAGAGCTGGGCTACTTAAGACATCATATTGGGTATCCCTAATGAATCTGTCTCGATCTGGCGTCTTCCATCTGACTCAGTACAGAAGAGCATGCTATCCACGTGCTGCTCATCTGGACAATGTATCTGGCTTTCCAAACAAACTTGCATGAACTGGAACTCCTGCCCTTGTACACCCTCATCTGGGTGCCTAAGAGAGTGCTACCAAGGGAAGATATTACGTAGGGGGTTAACGACTACGGGCTATTTATTGTGCTTCTGCAGCTCTGTAGAGTAATGTGGAAAACACTCTTAATTTTTGTTCAGCTGTTAACATCTGTATTGCCAGGGTGTGCAGGTAACAGCAGAAGGGGACTGGTATTGGCAGTGAGAGCTGGGATCTGTGATGGAGGAAACCTGAAATAAACATCCTCTATGTGGTCTCATCTACTGAGAAAATGGAGGCGTTTTCTTTCACTGATTAGCTAGTGCATCAAGTGACAGCAAGTAGAAAGAATATTATTCGTATATTGCAAAACTCCTTTCTCTGCTTTGTCATCTAACTTCAGGCTTTCAATATTGAACAATAATACATCTTCCCTTCTCATTAGCAATTCAGTTTGCAGACTGATTCAGATTAACTTGGACTCTCACTGTATTAAACACTTTAAGAAAAAACCATAGGAGCTCAGGATGTTTATGAAAAGCAATTTCCTCAATGCCAGGCAGTTTAATAACTCTACAGCCATGGCATTCAGGCTCATTTATTTTAAGCTATGTTTCCAAACTGTGACGGGTCAATAATACGTAAGGTGGTGTGGCAGATTTTGTGTGGAAGAGAGCTCATTTCAAAGAAAAGAACATAGGCAAGTTCACACCGAAGTGCAGAGAATAATGTGGCTTTTAGGGCTGCCAAACTAAAGGCTCATTTGAGAAACCAAATCTTCTTATAATCAATATTTTCCTGCTGAAATATTGGCAGCAAGTGAACATTTGGAGACGTATATGGCAAAAGGGAGAAAATTCTGCTCCTCTCTCATCCAAGCAGTTTTGTTTCTTATAACAGTAAAATTTCTTCTGCGTATCGGTCTGCTTTTTCCCTTTAATCAAGTTCGTGGTGGAGAGAGGCGTGTAGCCCCAGGCAGTCTTTTGCACCTGTGACCTCAGACCTATTCAAGCAATAAATACACACATCACAGTGTGTTTCAAAGGACTTGTTAAAAATATTGGAAATCAGTATCTTGTAGGAAACAAAGTGAGTTAATACTATTTGTTGAAAACCTTTTACAAACCACGTGGGACACTAAGCAGGTCAACTGGAATGTGTAACAACATTCACCTATCTCCTGCTTCCCTCTGTGGATATTCAAGCAGGGATGTTGGTGTTTTTAAGTTTTATTACCTCCCTTTGAAGCACTGAGCATGCCAGAGAACCAAGCTGGATTGCATTTTGTGTCCTGCTCCGCTTAGGGAAACTTCTGGCTCTCCGGCTCAGAAAGGCCTTTTCTTCTGCTGCTATCATGTTCAGGGTAGCAGTTTGAAGTGTAAATAAGCTTCAAAAAGTTGGAATAGCCAGATTGCCATTAATATACAGGAGGTGGGAAACTGGCTTCTGTTGGTGAAGTTTCCTTTCAGATTCCAACTTGGTTGAAGGGTATATACCCCCTTCTCTGTGGAGATGAAGTGCTGTGGACTGTTCTTTGCTAATCAAAATATTAAGCTTGGTTAAAGTGTTATCCGTCTCACTGATATTTGAGACACATCTGTTGAATAACTTCTGTGAATAATTGAGCAGGTAGGTTGTTCCTGCCATTCGTTCTGAACCCTCCCGTGAGGTTTCGTTGTGGCTGGCCAGGTTGGTGAGCTGGCTCTGCTTTTATTTTGGTTGAACAGTAAATTTATAAAGCAGGTGCTCAGCATTAATGTTTATTTAACAGTCCTAACTCTTTCATAATGTTCCTGAGTGCTCACTTATTAGAAGCTCACACTGTGAATCCCCAGGAATTCATGAGGTGTTTTATGTATCTTTGTACTTTAAATAAAGCTCACAAGTGCAGGCTGCAGATCCGGGGTAGGTGTACTGTTTCTGAACAGGCTTCCCACACTAACCTTCCCCTTCTCCAGCTTGGCAGAAAGAGCTGCACCAGAATCTTAGGGTCTTCTGCCTGCTGATGAACTTACATACAGAGTTTCTTATTTGAAACAAGGGCTTCAGTGGCGGTCGGGTTGGCACTGTCTGCAGTGGTTGTGTGGGTAATGGTATGAGCAAATCCAAACATATGTCCATAAGAGCTAATGAGAAATTCTAGTTAGGTCCATCACTGCCTGTTCATTACTTTATATTATTGCAAATCATGTTTTCTATACTGGACAGTGATCCGCCTGTGACGCTTGGTGTGTAATCACCCTACAGGCATGAGTACCTAAAAATGCTATCTCTCAGTGCTGTAGCATTGTAAGGCTACAGTATGGTTGTACTTACAAGACAGTAAGGCTGTTTCTGACATCTAGACCTGGATCTTTAATGAAAAAACCCTAACTCCTGACCTTCTGAGAAAGGTCAGGCATAAAAATATCTTCATGCCCCCTCCTTCTTCCTCCCCTCTGTCCTAGAGCCCATGATCTCTATGACCCAATGAATCAGGACTCTTGGCAAGAATCTCAGCCATCAGAGTGCTACAGCTGGCAGGCTAATGAGACAGACACATAATTCATCTTGAACTCACATCCCCTCCACAGCTCCTGCTCAGTGCACATGGTTCCTCCTGCTCTGCCCGCACCGTCTCGGGGATGGGCACGTGCACGTGTGAATACCTACAGTGCGATGCAGATGCAATACACAGGGACAAATATTGCCTCTCTGGTGGCTAAAGGATTTTACTTTGTTAAAGCCACCTCAATAAATTGAGTCCTAGAGACTGCTTATGCTAGCAAGGATTAAATAGAAAGAATGCGTTATGCCTTGCCCTCCCGCAGTCCTATCCGCAAGGATGTCTCTGCTCTCGAAGCCGCTTCTGAGTCATTGCTTGATGAATTTGGCTGCAGGGGCATTCGCTAAGTCCCCAGCACAGTCTGAGGACTGCATCGCAGTATGCCACGAAGGGATGCCCACTGTTACATCAGGTGACCGGGAGCGTGCGTTGCTGACTGCTTCTTGGCTTCTTTTTGTATTCCTTTGACTTAAAGGCATTCTGCCAGCGTGTGGGGATTCATTTTGCTTAGATATGCTACTTACAGCCTTGTAGAGAGCAAAAACTGTCATCTAAATTGTCTGTAATATTTTCAGGCATAGCTTCTGGTTGTGGGTGCCGATGTTTTTCTTTTCATGTTTTGGCTCACATGTGCTTTGCTTTCTAACCAGATTTGGAGGGAGAAGACCTCTTTGTCTGCTTTTCCTTCCCAAATAGCCTGTCTACTGCATACTGGAGGCTGAGGCAAAATCTATCTGAAAAATTGTATCTGATCTAAGGCTTCCCTGCCTTAATCTCTGGTCAGGTAGCTGGAATGTATGGCATGTAAAAATGATAGAGAAAGCAGATAGCCTGCCAGTTTTTAGTGTTTGGCCCTGGTGGTGGCGTCCCAGCTGTTTCCAATCTCCACCTTGCTAGAGAACCCATTTCCATGATGATAATGATTTGACAGCTTTTAATCTTCCAGTGCAGGTGTGACAAAATAGTTTCATAATCCGCTTCTGTGCATTAGGCTGCTCACTTCTATTCCTGGAGATCTGTGGCTGACTAATGTGTGGTTTTCTCCGACGGTATGTGACACAACCGCGCCGGCTTGCGCTGCTTAAGTCAAAGGGCTGTCATGTTACAGAAAATGCCTCCAGAAAGTGGGTGGGTTGTAAATGCATCGTTGCGATTTTAGTATGAGTTGGAAACTTGAAGCAAGACAACACCAAAAACCATGGATAGCACCCTGAAAATCTTTATATGAATCACAGTAAAGTCAAGTCACTGAGTTTGTGTAGTAACCAGGGGGAAAGCAGCGACGCGATGTTCCCCGTGCTATGCATCTGCAACGTGATTGTTCTCAGAAGTGTTAGAGGCATCTCTGGACTTGAAGCCAAAAATAGGAAATGATGATTCACTCCCTGCTCCAAGGGGGTGCAGGGCAGCAGGCAATAGCACGCTCCCCTATGTCACAAAGGATGCCAGCTACTCAAGAAATCCCCAGAGACATTTCTATGAGTCATTTGTGGGAGGCAAAAGCACAGGGATGATGGGGAACAATTTGAGCATGGTGTCACCTGAGGTGTGCTTTGCTACAAAACTTGTGGGAAGGGTATAGAGCATTGAAAACTAGCAAAGCTGCACCAAGAGGAGTGCGGGGGACCCTCTGATTCTATGCCTGAATATTTGATTATAACTTGCACATGTGATTATTTGATGGTGCATATCAGTTTACACTAACACTACACTAATTTGATCTCATTATCCAGAGTAAGTGCCTGCACTTTCACTTGTTTCTATAGGTTGAACAAGTGTATTAATGAAAAAAAATTAATTAAAACTTCAATAAGTCTTAATGTATAGACAGCTTAAAATGCAGATGAAACTTGGCTGAAATATAATCAATACCTTGATCAATCCTTGAATTTATTTTTGGAAAGTGGCAGTGAGCCCTACAGGAGGAAAAAATGGCAAAAGACCCTTTTCTCTTGAGACCATATCTGATTAAACAAGAAAGTTGGTAGAAAGAAAAAGCAATTTTCAATTGTGCCTAATGGATCTACTAAAAATCCTGTGAAAAATGTGTACACGGAAGGTTTTGACAAAGAATCTGGCAGTTGTTTTACTAATAGCAATAATACTCGGATACAGGTAAAGATGGAAACTAGTCCAAAGCCGAGTCTAGGCATAAATCCCACCATTTATCATCTGTGTTCTCTTAGAAGCAAGAAATGACTGACATACATGCTTAATTCAAACTAAATAGCCTATAAAACAAGTTCCCCAAGGCTAATAATAATATCATAGGGAGAAATGAATATAAGGATGATTGAATACAGGATACACTGAAGAGTGAATATGGAATATAGATACATATCATGCTGGCAAGAATGGGTTGGTGTTTATGGTATGCTCAAAAGTCCAATCCATCATCTGACCAGAGAATGTAATGCAGTTGGAATCAAAAAAGATGCCTCAGAAGGAATACATGCACGTTATAAACCAGCAAATGCAAATAATCAATCAAAAGCAGCAAGCGGGCGAAAGTGGAATACCATCAAGCTATAATTCAGATCACAGCTGTGATTATGAACAATAACCTTAAATCTGCTATTTAATTAATATTAAGCTTCTGACACCCTCTAGGACGGGGCGCACAAACCTTCTCAGGCTAATATGAAAAGAGTAAGAGAAAATGTCATGTTCCTTAGATATTTCAGAAAGTGAATTAACCATTCTTCCAAGGCTTTCCGACCTGCGTGTGTAAACAACATTCTCTTCACCCAAATGCTGCTCAGGGAATGGCTGGTTTCCTGGGACTGAGAGTCCCTTGTCAGAGACCCCCAGTTCACAGTGGGGCAATAGAACAGGCTCGGTACCCCGGTCACCTTTGGGGTCCCTCTTTTGGTACTGATACACGGCTGCTGTGTAGCCTGGCCCTTTCTGCTCCCCAGGGAAGAAGAGAGCTCATCTGTGTGACCCTCCCGGGCAAGACTGCTGCTTGCCCAAGGCCGGTGACTGAAGGTTGGATGCCGTAGTGTAGGATGCAGGTGCCCAACTCAAGCACCCAGCTTCAGAAAAGATATCTTCAGTAGCCAAAGATACATGTACAGAAGTGTCTCACACCTGCTCCCGTAGCCTGGATGTTCATACACATGCAGATCTAAAGAATAGAGCTTTTCCTAGGTTGTCGATAGATATATATAGCACTGGCTATATAGATATGTAGCACTGGCTGTCGATAGATATATCTTTGCAGTAAAACTGTAGATTTGCATCGTTAATGGAGTGACTGTGATTCTCAAGTCTGGGAATCAAGCAGCTTCCGTCACCTTCCCCTGTTTTGTGAGTGTGCTTGTGTGTGTGGTGAATGACCTTTGGAATGAAAATATTAACAGAAAAGGAAAACATTATTGTAATTATGAAATGTTAGCCCGGATGCCTCTAGGGGAGAATAGACCTTTCAGTCTTGCACGCTGATACATTGCTGGGGTGCCTGCATTGACACAGGTGCATTTAAAGAGTCAATTAGGGGGAAACTGTGTATTTACACAGCCTGGATTAATTTCATGTTTTGGCAACTTTCTTTCTAAACAGTTGAGACTGCTGATGTTGCTTAAAGAGGTTGCTTGTTCAGAAAGTACTGGAGAGGTACCAGAGGAAAGAGGTGAAGCACAGACCTCTGGTAACAAAATATTGATGTGGAGTCTCCTCTGGGAGTGGGATAGACTGAGCATCAGACTGAACAGCCAGGACACATGCTGGAGCAACCCTTGATGATGGGATTTGGGCTCTTGGATGAAACTGGCTGCGAATAATCATCAAATTTCCAGGGATGTTATCTAAAGGAGAACAAAGAAAGTGCGTGCTCTCCTGGCAGTTGCTTTGTGCAATTCAATTTTCTGGGTAAAAGCCCTGAGTTTCTGTCTTCATTACTGGCCAGGATCTTCCACGCAGAGCTATAAAAACATTAAAAGACTCTCTTTTGAACTTTGAGGCGGATCAATGCAAAATGGAATGGGGGAAAATTGTTTATTGCTGAGGAAAATACAGCACTGTGAATAATAAGGAAGAAAATGCAGCTGAGGGCTCAAATTGAATCTCTATTATGCCTATGATTAAAGATAATGTGCTAGGAAGAAGGGATTACAGAGGGTTTCTGTGCTAGGTTGGATGGCTAAAAATGCAGTGATTGTGGCTGCTGAGCCCTCATTGGCCTGGGCTTGATATCTAAATTATAGAGCTATTACACAGAAATGAGCTTGGTGCTCTGTTTGAAATGCGGAGCCCTCGCGCTGCCCAGCTGGCTGGGGGAAACTGGTCCTGCTCGAGGCTTGGAAGCTCCCTGTTTCTTCATTTTCCTTGACAGCTAAGGGTTTTGTAGGACTCTGCATGACCAAGGAGATGGTCCTTTGTTGGCGGTGAATGGGAGATGAACTCGTTTCATGCAGGAGAGCAGTTACGTCCCTGGTGCTGACCAGACCCCTTCCTGTGCCTCCCTAGTCTGTGGTGCTGAGCTGGTGCCTCTGCTCCAAGGCACTCTGTGGGGCTACGACTTGAATTATCTGAATTGTCGCTTTCCCTGAAAAACTCAGAAATACCAAGTCAAAGGAAGGGGAAGAAACCTACTCTGGCAGAGCTCAGACCCACAAGACCCTCCCCCAGCAGGACCAGTGAGCAGGGCAAGGGGAGGAGAGCGTGCGGTGAGTGAGTGGGATGAGGCTGGTGAGTTGCAAGGGTTGGACTTCATTTTGGTTTACTATAAACGTCATTGCAACCTTGAACACATCATTGACCCTCTCAGCATCTCTGATACCATGTAAAGAATATGATAATAATATTCTTTTGGTGTGTTTTGGTCTGTGCATACTATAAGCCTTTTGCGAGAGTATGCGTGTATATAAAGGGACATCAGCTTTGGTTAAACTTTCTGGCCTGTAATAAAATACAATAACATCTACATAACACCCTTGGAAAGAAACTCAAAACGTGATAGAGGCCTCTTCACAGTCATCTGGAAACCACCAGCACATACTCTGCCCTGCTCTACAGTAGTGTGGGTATACAAATGAACTGCTTAATTTTAATTTCAAACTTCACACTAATGCATTTTTTTAAGAGGCTAAAGAAATCAAACATGTATAGGTCCTTACAGTCACTTACACTCCCATGTAAACCTCCAGACAGTTCATGACTGACTGGTTTGCTCTAAAACTGATGGGTTTTTTTTTGTTTTAATGAGGTCTGTGTCCCTTTATTGAAAAGGGTAATGTATGGGGGGGCAGTGCTAGATTTAGGATGTTTTCAGGAATAAACTTGCATGTTTTTAAGTAGTTAAGGTTGTAAGTGATGGCTGAGGAGTTGTTATTTGGCAAACTTCATTACATTTGAAATGTATCTGGGCTTGAATTTGGGAGGTACTTCTTTCTGTTTAAAATAAAATTGTTTTCCATAGGGATAAGAAGATTTCAGTGACAGGTTTTTATTTAGCAGGCTTAAGGCACTTCTCACAAATTTCAGAACCATTCAGCATCACAAGTCATTTTCTCTGGGAAATCTTTCCTGCTCTGCATCCTCAGCCCCCATGAGCCTTGATCTGGGAATTGTTGCTATCAGCTGCCTGCAGTGTTCTGCTCCTGGCTTATCTTCTCCTGACACAGAAAGGACACTGTCAACTGCTAATCAACCTTGAGCCCACAGATCTCCCAGAAACATCAACACTATCTGTTCTGTCCCCTCTTCTTTCTTTCTTTCTCATCTATTGAGTGGGGGGAACATCCTTTACTGTCTGTAATTTTCCTAAGCTTAAAAATTGAAGCACAATTTAGTATGCTCATCAAGTTGCTACGTTGACATTTATCTGAAGCTTATGTTTAAGCACAGAGCTACTTAAATTTGGAGTTAAGGAACACACAGTTATCCATTCAGTCTTCAAACATTAAGGGCAGCTCTCCCTCTGGCACCAGTAACACCAGCGTTTGCACCACGGTGCTGGGTGGTGTAGCACTACTTCCACCCTGGCTTTGTCACTGCTTTAGGGGATGTGCTGCAAATCCTTTTCCTTTGGAGCTCCAGGCTGGTGGCTGGCTGTTTGGTGTCACCTCTGGGTCACTCTCCCCATTAGTGCCAAGGGCTTACTTGGTGACCTGGTTCTGGGGTGTGGGTGTCCCACAGAGCTCAGTCAGCACCTCTGGGGGTGCCAAGGGTCTGGTATGACAAACTGTGATTCCTCAGCAAAGGACAAGAGTAAAGATACTGTAGCAAGAACTACATCTTCTGCAGGAGGATAGACCAAATTGTAATCTTGTCCATCACCCGCACAGGTATTTTGAACTGGAGTGTCTAATCTGTGCTAAGAGCATCCTTTCACGCTTCTGCTGACCCTGATGGTCCTTAGATTATTTAGTTAAAAAACAAACAAACAAACAAACCCCAGCTTTTCTTTCAGTGTTCCTGCTGCTTCCGGCTGCCTTTGCCTGGGACATTAATGTCACAGTTGTCATCACTGTGCCAAAATGTGGCAGGAATTACAAGTGTCTCTGCAGGAGCGTGGGGGCAGAAGAGGACTTGGGGTCCTGGGGACTGGAGGTGTCTAGGGAGAGTTTGGCTGATGAAACTAAGCATGTGTTTGGTGTTTCTGTGATTTTATTGAAAAATCAGGTAATATGTGCATGGTAAACCTCCAGCTCTAAGTTCTGTGCAACTTTTACTGTCTTTAAGGGAGGAAAAAAATGATTTGAAGTCAGAAGGTACAGCCTGTGGTGTTGGGCCATAAGGGCTCCAGACACTGGTGGGCAATGCAGCGCTGGTCCAGCGTGGTCAAAGACCTGCGGATGGGTGATGCTTAGCTCCATAGTGAGGATGAAGCAATGGCATCTGCTTTGTTTTATGGGCCTTGTATGACTGGTTCCTATGAATTTTCCAAGGTGCCTTTGTGGCTAATGAAAACCAGAGTGTGCCCATGGTGAGGTTTAGCCTGGCGGTGCTAGACCCCAGCCTCCACCCGTCTGTCTTGTCATTTAATGTGAGCAAACAAGGTCAAACGTACAATATCTCTCCCTTCCTTTTTTCACAACTCTTCTGCTGTAATTTTTAAGAGCCAGTCATGTATGAGATCAGGCAAAGGTTAAATTGCAAGGCTCTCTTAGTCAAGAAAAGATTTGACTCCTAGCCTGAGGCAGGGGTATCTAACCTGAGCTGTTACATTGCTTGTTAGGTTCTGGGTTTTCATAGGCAAAGAATAATGACAGCATAACCTCACTATCCTTGTTTGCTGCAAGGAGTGATGGATTATAGTCAACCTGTGTAAACCTGATCTAACACACCCTGGTAACAAGATACCCATAACCCACCCAACTTCGGGCTCCCAAAAAACAGGTGGCTCTGTACACTTTTACTGACTTATACCAGGACGAAGTGGTTTGTGTCTCTGCATCTAGTATCTGGTGAGTGGGAACGGGCAATTATTAGATGCCTTTTTAGATTTATGCCACTGCACATGAACAAGACTTGTGTTTCTCAGGTGTGTATACAGAGCGCAGAGTTGACTCGTGATACGGCCGTGAGTGCTGGCTGATTGCCTCTGCTTCGTCAGGGAACTGAGATATTTTAACTTCCATTACGTACATTCACCTGCACTGAAATTTATACAAATGTAACTTGAAGGAATATTGCTGCAAGCACCTTAGGTGGCAGGTCCGCTTGGGTGTGCTAATGGACGGAGGAGGAACCTGTAACTGAATAACGTAACAGACTTTGCTGGTCCTGAGAAGCCTTACTTTATATGGGATTTCATATGAAAATTAAGTTGCAGCACAATAAATTGCACTAGAAGTGCAATGTAGGACCATCCGTATAGACCATCTGGCAGACCCAAGTGAAGCACTGAGCCTGCAGGGCTGTGTCCAGTGACACGCGGAGGGAAACCATGCGTAAACAAAAGCATTGCTCAGTTTATCAGCAGGAACGGTGCTTAAATATGACAAAGGTTTTTATAGTGATGGTCATCTTCTATGAAATTTATTGTAGTTGGTTTTAATTCATGGTGATATAGGCAGACCTCGCCTCTACAACATGGTGTGTTTTTCTTGTCTCTGCAGAGATGCTGCATACTCTGTTTTCTGGTCCCATATCTGATCACGAAGGTAGTGGTTCCTCTGCCTGATCCCTCCAGATTTCCTGAATGTAGCTTAGATTTATAACCAAGGAGGAAAACTGCAAGTCCAACAACGTTGCCTAAGTCTCATGTTCTCTGAGCTATGGCTCAACAGAGCTGTATCTCAACAGACACGGCTGTTTTCTTTCTGCCTACTCTTTCTAGGCATCCCTAACTAATATATTCATAAAAGAAATATTTTGCTAATCAGTCCCCACATACTGTTACAGAACAGCTCCAAGCTTCTTTAAAAAGCCATAAGACCCTTCTTTGTGAGGAGCGCAGCAATAGAAGTGTGGGCTGTGGTACAGCTGCTGCGGGCGGGGGTGAAAGCCCAGCCCTGTTTCAGCCAAGGCTGAAACATCAGTGGCCACCTTCCAAGTGACTTATTGCCTTCTGGTTGCCAAATTAAAATATTTGGGAGCCCAAAGGAGCCAGAATTTTAGGCATATTAAAGCTGTCAGCATCTAAGGTGAATTTTGGAAGAAAGTAAAGTTGACCTTACATGGACTGCTTATTTCTCTGGTGTCTGTACAACACATGCCCCTGCAGACAGAAAACAATCTTTGCTTTCACATTGGGATTCAGATAAACAAAGGCACCGTCAGCTCCCCCCAGAGAGGCTGGGCTGTAATTGAGGTTATTAGCTTTGCTATTTTTCAGACCGTGGAGCAAGCTGGCAAGAAGCCAATCCCTCCCTGTGCCGACAGCATCTCCGCTGCTCCTACAATTGCTCCGTTAAACGCATCCCGTCTGGCCCCCGCCTCCTCTGCTCTCTCTTCCCCAGACTGCCAATCCTATTCTCACCAGGGAGCTTTTGAAATGGCAGCGTGTCTGGTTAAAAATAAAATGAAATTTTAATGACTGCAAAATCATTTTTGCAGTTGCCCTCTGGAGGAAGGGTAGTGTTGGGAAGTTGGGGAATGTTGGACAGCTGATGCAGAGGTGAATGCCTCTTACCTGCTTTACCAGCATGTGTGGTGGCAATGAGGAGAAAAGAAATAGAACGGATACATTAATTAACCAAATATAATTTTGGATTGCCTTTTAGTGTTAAGGATGGAGAAAAATGGCCAGGAATCATTTGTTTTACTTGGTAGTGGCATACACAGGCAATGAACTCCGTTTATATGGTTGTAGTGCAACTGGTGCCTGAACACTGTGTTTTGGGGGTCTGACCAGCACTTCGAAATCTGTGCAAGCTTGGGCACTTTGGGAGAGGCAGACTGGCAGAAACCCCTGAGCACGAAGCACTCACCGTCAGAGCTTCGCAGTGGACGCCTGTCGGAGCACGTGAGCGGAGCTGATGCACTGGCATCCCTGGACCTTGTGACTGGTTTTCAGAGGGAGCTCGGTGCTGCGGTAGGCAGCAGAGTCTGCTCAACCAGTCTGCTTGGTGTGCTCAGGCTAGATTTTATTCGTCACTTTTCCCTGATTTTGCCCTTGGGAAAAACACCATGTTATAACACTTGGTGTTTGTGTTCACTTACCCACAGTGCTGAACCACTGTGTTGCTTCCTCCACCGCTCTGGAGACTGCTGTGCTCTAACACCTCCCAGCCTTTCTCCCGGTAGTATTTTGTGACCTGTTTAATCATTGCTAAAATAAATTATTTGGAGACTTTGGATTAAACTGTAAATCAGTAGTAAGACATGTCTTACCAAGATGGGGAACGGGAGGCAAAATAACCAGAGGTGTTACCATCCTCGTAGGGCTTACTGCTGGAAGAAGTTATCTCTGCAGTGAAGTTCTGTTATGACCTTCCACATGTGAAATCCTCCTGGAGATCTGCGGACTCCAGTACTTTCTGCTCAGGGCTGATATAGGGCCTTTCCCTGCCCATATATCCTTGCTCCAAAGGCTGCAGAAAGGCTTAAACATGGAGCATCTGCCCCTGGGGAAGGATCGCCCACCCAGAGCTGGTTCTAGCTCCAGCTCTGTTGGCTCACGTGGCAGAGCTGCGGTGGTCCCACGGCCAGGGATGAATTGCGATGAGCCGCCCCAAGAACTGAATCCGTCACACAACATCTCATCATGACGGCTGCTGGGGAAGTCGTAGGGAATCCCAGAGGTTACCCAGCCTCTGCGGCCACTCCTCCGCCAGGTACACGCTGGCATGTTTCAAAGCGTGCAGGTCAGCACAAGCCTCAGCCCCGTGGGGACAGCAATCACATCACCCTGGTGGGACTCCCCTCTTTTCTCTACAAAGCCTCCGTGATAAACAATCACTTTTTCATCCTGTGTTTGCTCACAATCAGAAAAGATAAAGACACAGTCATTGTTTTTGTCTGCTCTGTGACTTTTTGGATTAATGTGACATTTCTGACTGCTGTAATTTGATGAGGAAAACAAAGTATTGGCATGTAGAAATTAGTGATGGGTGCTTCACAAATGTCTGGATACCTAAAAATAGCTGTGAAAGACAGTGCTGCTAATACATTTTAAGCACAAGAACGAGCAATGAAAGCTTTCCCAGAGACGCTCAAGGGAATAGCAGAATTTTCGTTTAAGGCTGTATTATTTAACTGGATAATCTGATTAAAAATATAGGTTATGAGAGGACCTGATGCAATCCGCTTTAGAAACTGCCGCATGTATGTGAAAATGGCACAACAATCAATTGTATGAGAGGGAGAGTTACACTAAATGCTATACTTGACACAATTGCTCTGGAGAAATTGGTGGCAGATGCGTTATGCTGCTATTTGTATAAAAGGGCTGTTTTCTCCCAGATGAATCAGTTTTTGAACTGCAGTTAATTGTCCTTTGCCAAAATAATTGATTAAGTTGAGTTATTGATACTGGGTATTTTGTTTGAATTTCCTTGTTTTATTTATCCTGTCTTTGGTTTACATTTCCATAAGCCCTCTGCTGTGTGAATCGATCTAAGTGAAAGCCACTGAGGCTGCTATTAGATCCCCATGTTTTTGGTAGCAGTCACACCAGTCCTGTGGGTTGGGTAAGCTGAATATGTTTAACTTGGTGTTTTTTCTGTGCCTGAGCAAGGGATTTGCCATACCCCGCAGCCAGCTGTTTATTAGCATAACTTAATGGCTGGCTACAAATAGAAATAAAGGGAGACGCACACTGAGACCTGTCTTCCTAAGCTACCTCTTGGGTCTGTTGCCTGTGATCTTCCTTTTTTTTCTCCCCCTTCCCCTTTTCCACTGTGATAAATAGTTAAAAGGCAATTACAATGTTAATTTGTTGTGTTAATGTGCTACAGCAGGAAGCCGAAGGGAACCGCTGGCGAGTATGGAGAGCCAGTCAGTTCCCATTAACCATCCAGGCTGCCGGGGAGCCCTCCGCCACGGAAAAAAAGCGGAAATACAATCAGCGTCTTATCAAGTCTGACACTGAAAATGATGCAATCACGTTCAAGTGTCCCAGAAGGACCACAACAGTGAATAAAGATAAAGCCACTCAGCCGTTCCTTTCTTCACTGGGGTCATTGGGAAGGGATGGATGTTATTAACCAAGCAATAAATCTCACTCCTAAGGCTTCTGGTTTTGGTTTTCTCCCCTGCAGCTCCTCAGTTATGCGAGGCAGAGGATGGCACCCAGCAGACCCCCTTGTCCCTGCATGGAGGGTCCTCACCAGGCAGCACCACAGCTGTCAGACACCGAGCGCAGCAGTCACGCAGTGAGGACCAGTGGGAGAGGTGTGTCAGGGCATCCCTCCATGGTTGGTCTCCTCCAGCTTTGCCATTGCCTCTACCTGTGCTCAGCTCCTGCTGAAGCGTTGCCCTTCGGCCACACAGAGACCAGAAAGCAAAACTTCTTGTCTCATCCAGTCCTTGCTGGCAGTGAGCTGTAGTGTGCCTGGGAAGGAATGCCAAAGCTTTGATGCTTCGCATGGACAACATTTGGACCATGTTTGTCAAGAGGGAGCTCTAATGGGGGACGGTCCTGGTGTTCATGGGCTCCAGAACAGGTCATCATCCTTCCCTCAAGTCTGTCCTGTTTTTCTGTTTCTGCTGACATGTTATCAAGGGCTTCAGTCCCCCCGTCACAGTGCTCTTCTTGGCTCTCCTGTGCTCCATCAGCAGCTGAAAGCTGTCCAGACCACCAAGCTGTACACCAGTGTGCACAGTTCCGTAAGGGGGACAGCAGGTTTTCCTTTCTTCTGCTCCCCGTTTACTTGATGTTCCAGGTTCCCTCCCAAGGAAGGTGGCAAGAGGCAGAAGTGTCATCTTTTCTGTTCCTGAAACTGGGAAAATTTCTCTCCCCTTGGGGATCCTTTTCCATAAAGGATGGGGTTGAGGTTAGGGGAGAACAATCCTCTCCAGGCTGGGGGAAGGAAACCAGTGAAATAACTTATTCTCCCCTGGCTGGAGTATGGCTGAACAGAGCTTCGTAACTCCTCCAAGAAATCGTACCACCTTTTTACTCTGGGGCAGAATAAATAGCAAGTAATTTGCAGTGGCTGCAAGGTCTCCAAGGAAAAAGCAGCAGTTAATGGCCTCTCCTCTTGTGTGCATCAGGAATCCCCTTGCCTAACGAAATGGTGGTGGGGACATTAATTTTTCTGGCTTCACGTTTTTAAGCAATAAAGGGTGGGACTGCCCAACTTCTAAATGTTCAGGGAGAACTAGAAAAGGGCTATGTGGCCTGTCCTCCTGAGAGTGCCTTCTCCTCTGGTGGTCCCTTACCTAGCGATGTTAGTTGGAATAATTTGCAGCAGAATCTTGACTGAACTGGATATTAATGTGAGATTTGCAAACTCAGACTGCGGGCAGAGGTGGGTAATACTCAGGTAAAGAGCCTGAGTTGTATGTTGAAATCTGAAATTTTCTTCTGGATTTAGTGTGGGAGCGAGACCCAGCTGCTGTTCTTGTAGCTCCTAAGCCACTCTGACCGTTTTTTAGTGCTGAGGGTATGAAAATTGCTTATATAGCAGGGTGCTGGTAGGAATGCTCAAATTTTAGCCTTCAGCTAATATATTTATTCCATTTCACCTATCCTTCTTCTTGACTGACTACAAAGTAAAACCTGCCCCAGCAGTACTCCTTAGATTTCTTGAATGACAAAACATAGCCTTAATCAAATGCTTTTTTGGTCAGGACATACACCAATAAGTAAACCAGTCTCCAAAACAGATGACTTGCTAGTAATAGAAAAATCCCTTTTTACTGAAGTAGCTGACCTTCCAAGGAATTAAAACTCATTAGCCTCTCCCATTTAGAAAAAAAAGGCGGCTTTTAACATCAATTTAGAATCCATTTGCAAGCTCTTTTGAGGCCCTGTATTACCACTTGGATCCAGTGAGATGTCTCCCAAATAAACAGATGGAAAGTGCAGAAAAGCAGTAGGGGAACTGGAATTTCTGAAATATTTTCATTTTTTTGTACTAAAATAAATAATAGTTTAAAAAACAAACAAACAAATAACACCGAAAACCAGCAAAAAAACCCCAACAACCTTCTATTCTCTCTAAGAGGAGAGAATTAGAAATTTACTGCCCAAACACACAAGTGATGTAAAGTTTGAAGAGGACAAATGGGACATTCCTGCTCATGGCAGCCCTGGCCTGGCGTGGTGCTGAGTGTTTGCACTATCTGTTCCCCGGAGAGGATGAATGAACGATATTGGCATTAAAATAAATGTTATCAAGCAAAAGAATATTTATTTTTAGACAACTACTCATTAAAGAACACATGTAGAGCTATGTTAATATTTCACAACTTGATACGCTGAGACCTGATTTTTCAGTGATCCAGCTCCTCCAGCCTGCAGTTAAAGCCAATAAGGTTTGGATTTTGAAGATACCCGTTGCTGAAGAATATTAAATTCCACTGGAAAAAAAGCAATCCTGTGTGTTTCAAGCTGACTGTACAGTTAAGCACTGTACTTCATAGGTAAGATGGGAATAATGCTGCTGTGTCCTACTGAATCCTTGTGCAGATACATTTATTAGTGCCTGAAAAATCTGGTTGCTCTATTGGCCACGAAAAATGGTCTGTGGGGCAACAAACACTCATACATTCAGCATAGCGTCTACCTCTACGTAATGAGTGAAGCTTGTGGCCACAGAGCGAACAGTGATAATAAATAAAAATGTTGCTACTTAGTCCCTCACGGAGCGTTACCCTTTCCATGTGCGATGTGAAGCAGGACCCATAAAGACGTGTGATAGTTAAAAGGCTGAATTTTGGATCTGCTTAAAGATGCTAAATTAAGCTTGTTGGGAACAGCCCAACGCTGATGCTTTTGGTCTGCTGCGTGCTTTGTTTTGCAACAGTCCCCAGCTTCTGTGGATGGGGTCTGTGTGTACGTCCCTGCCTCTACAGAGGAAATTGTACTGGACTTTGCCCTCCCTTGTGAAAGCCAACGGGCAGCGTGTTTTTTATCCAGGAGCCAGCGCAGCTACTATTTAATAATCCTAATGCTGCGTGAGAACTTGGCTCTGTATAACTTAGACGTGGTGCAGTTTTTTAAAAAACATTTCTATTTTCAAAAGTAACATGAATGCCGTAGGTCTGGTGAACACGTTGTTGCCTCTTGGGATGACTGATGAAGATGCTGCAGAGAGGTTTTCACCCTCCTCACCTAGATCCTGCTGTTACACTGGAGCCAACAGAAGGGCTCAGATGCTATTGCAACCCACAGTATCCTGTGCTAGCTGTGTCACCTCTAAATGTCGTGTGCTGGGCTGAGGTGTCGCAGGTGGTGGGCAAGGACAGCGCAGCATGGGAACAGCCCTGCGAAGGAAACCCTCACCATGGGAGAATGCAGGGCATGTGGCGGTTTTCCAGGGCAGGGAGATAAAACTCAGTAAAAATCTAGCTTGAATATATAAATGTGGCAGCTAGCATTTTAAAAAGATTAGTAAGGACTATCTGTGTCCCACTGACACCTGCAGAAGTAGGATTTGCTCCTCATAGTGCTGCCTGAAAGGAAGGGCAGTGTAAATACATCAGTACATTCCTGATATACAAAGATGATGTCTGGAGGTAGCTCCATACGTCTGCTCTTTCCTCTTGTTACACCTCAATTTGATACCTGGGTCCTGTTCACTCTATTATCACCACATTAACGAGTTTATGCTGCTTGTACTGGTTCTTTCACAGCGTCCAAAGGCAGCTTGTATGCAAGAGCTAAAGACCAGATGGTTAAAAAGACCCATCACATTAGTGAACTTAATGAAATCAGTGATTGTTAACACAGCGTTAGTGTTTTCCGACAAACTGAGGTGTCTCCAGTCTGGGCTGTAGCTGAAGCGGTGATGATGGGAGGCAGCTGCTGCCTACGTCGCTTCTTGTATCTGGCCAAGGGTTGGCTGCACGCGTGTAACTCTGCAGAGCAAGCGCAGCACCACGTTTGTCATTTTTCTAGGGTAGATAATGATAAACAGTTGGCTGACTCCAATGTGGCACAACAAACACGGCGTTTGGGATGAAAGTAGATGTGACTTTGATTCCAGTTTAGTTCAGATGGGCAAAAATAAAGGGTTACACTATACTGTATTTCATATATATATCTCTGCCATTGAGTCCTGTTTAATGACAGTATATCAGCGTAGTAGAGGAGCAAGTTACATCACTTGACAACTATTTTTAAAGAGTATTTTTCTCTTTAGGTAGATTTAAACATTTTGCCGTGCTTGCCAAGAGAGACAGATTGTTAAAGGCCAGAGTAACCCTCTCCATCTCTTGGCACTCTGCAGGGCCATACAGCTGGTGTGAATTTTAATATTATAATCTTCAATTTAAAAAAAAAAGAATTAAGCCAATTTTAGAAAAAAAGTAAATAGTCACGATTTGCCGCTAAGCCTAGCTCATCCCCCCTGCTCTTTCAAATGTTATAAATAGGAAAAACATCATCAACAAACTCCTTCACTGTGCAAGAGCCTAATTTCTTCCTCTCCGCTGGGATCTGGTGTGTTTTTCAGACTCTGTCATTAATTGTGCTGTATTGTGTGCATTTTCTGCTTCACTAGTTAGTCAGATAGGCAGCAAATGGAGTCAGCTCTAGGTCAGAGAACACAAAAAGCCAACTCCTGCTGCCTCCCAATCAGGTAGAGATATTGACTTGGGCTTCACATAATTGAAAACATTAGCAGGCTAGACAATAAGCCAATTCTTAAACACACAAGCCTGAAATGCAGAAAAGAGACAAGGTCTGAAATTCCTGACGGGCCTGATCCGTCTTCCCCTGAAAGCAATAGGAATTTTCTCACCTCTTGCAATGGGATCAGAGCAGGGTGCATGGAAAGAAATACTGAGGGCACAGTGATTTAAAGGTAGGGATCAAAATATTTAACTTCCCCAAAACTTGTGAATAAAATAAGGTTTACCATTGCCATTTCTTGAATAAGCATGCTGAGACAAGGGAAAAGAGGTAGGGTGTTTTGCCATGGTTTTTTTTAAGTGAATGAATATGGACTTTTTCTTACATATAAATAGAGTAAATAGACACACCTTATTTGTCAAGGGCTTTTCCTTTCCTGATTTGACATCTAGAAGTTGTTTTTAGTCTATTTCCAATGAAGAGGAGAGTTTTGAAAGGCAGAAGATATCCCACTGTTACATGGTGTGCATTTCCCCAGCCATTAGCTCTTATTTAAATGAGACCTGGACCCCTAACTTTCCATAATGTTGTCGTGTTTTCACCCTGCGCTCGTTTTATTAAGGAAGGGAAAAGCTGAGGGCTATTGCCTGACGCTGCAGACGTTGACTTTGATACGTACAATGTTTGCTTACCAGGGGCTTCAGCCCAAGACGAGCCACACTTGTGAATCAGATGTTGGCCATTAAATGAGCTGATGGAAACTTCTTTGCTAGTGTCTCTCTTTTCCAGCTGAGAGGAGATATCGCAGGCTGACCCTTTTCCCCCCTGGATATTCTATAGCTAAGTGCAAAACAGAGACTCTTGAGAAGGATTGGGTCAGAGATCACCTACGCAAACTGAATTATCACAAATCCATGGGCCCCGATGGGCTGCACCCACGAGTGCTGAGGGAGCTGGCGGATGTTCTTGCTGAGCCACTCTCCATCATCTTTGAAAGGTTGTGGAGGACAGCAGAGGTGCCCGAGGACTGGAGGAAAGCAAATGTCACTCCAGTCTTCAAAAAGAGCAAGAAGGAGGACCTGGGGAACTCTAGGCCAGTCAGCCTCACCTCCATCCCTGCAGGGGTGATGGAGCAGTTCGTGCTGGAGGTCATCTCCCAGCACGTAGAGCACAAGGTTATCAGAAACAGTCAACATGGATTCACCAAAGGAAGATCATGCCTGACCAACCTGATAGCCTTCTACGATGGTGTGACTGGCTGGGTAGATGAAGGGAGAGCAGTGGATGTTCTCTATCTTGACTTCAGGAAAGCATTTGACACTGTCTCCCACAACACCCTCACAGGCAAGCTAAGCAAGTGCGGGCTGGATGAGAGGACAGTGAGGTGGACAGAGAACTGGCTCAACAACAGAGCTCAGAGGGTTGTGATCAATGGGGCAGAGTCTGGTTGAAGGCCCGTACCTAACAGTGTTCCCCAGGGGTCTGTGCTGGGTCCAGTCCTGTTCAACATATCCATCAATGACCCAGATGATGGGACAGAGTGTAACCTCAGCAAGTTCTCTGGTGATACCAGGCTGGGAGGAGCGGCTGATACACCAGCAGGCCGTGCTGCCATCCAGCGAGACCTGGCCAGGCTGGAGAGCTGGGCCCAGGGGAACCTCATGGAATTCAACAAGAGCAAGTGCCAGGTCCTGCCCCTGGGGAGGAACAACCCCCCGCACCAGCACAGGCTGGGGCTGAACTCCTGGAAAGCGGCTCTGTTGAGAAGGACCTGGGAGTGCTGGTGGGCAGCGAGGTGACCCTGAGCCAGCACCGGGCCCTTGGGGCCAAGAAGGCCAACGGTGTCCTGGGGTGCATTAAAAGGAGTGTGGCCAGCAGGTCAAGAGAGGTTATCCTCCCCCTCTGCTCTGCCCCAGTGAGACAGCATTTGGAGTGCTGCATCCAGTTCTGGGCTCCCCAGTTTAAGAAGGACAGGGAACTACTGGAGAGTCCAGCGGACTCCCCAATGGACACCCCGCCTGGACGCGGTCCTGTGCCCCTGCTCTGGGGGTGCCTGCTCAAGCATGAGGTTGGATGAGATGATCTCCAGAGGGCCCTTCCAACCCCTGCCATTCTGTGATTCTGTGAAACACAGACCCTGACTGATGCAAGATGGACATGTCCACTGGGTACAGTTGCAATTTGCACTAACGGAGGGTGTCCTACTGTGGGGCACAGCAGATCCCCTGTAATGGGATATTTTGATGGCATCAGAAAAGTAAATATCCCTGGGTAAGTGGGTAAATATTCCCATGCACATATGTGCATAGGATAAGGTTTCTTTATGGCCATAACTACAAATATTTGACCTTACAATTCATAGCTTGCTTTTTTGGTTTTGATGTCTGACTCAGTGGTGGTGAAGATCACCCTGGCCGTAAGAATGTGCAGGGTAAGAGGTTACAGTACCTTTAAATGCTCCGCTTTTTAATTACAGCATAATACAACTGCAGGAGGAAACCAGAGGCTCCAGCTCAGACTGGGGGTGCGTTTCAGGTAGGGCAGGGAAAATGGTACCCTTGGGGATGGGCTGCTCTGTATGGAGCATCTCAAAATGCCTATGCTAAATCTCCTCTCTGCTGTTAAAATATGGGAAAGGGGGTGACAGGGAGGGAAATATGCACCACAGCTTTTTGTGCAGGCAGATTTTTTTCTGGGGTAACTATCTTAATCCCTCCCACCAAATATCATGGCATTCAGCATAAATTTGCATGTTACACGGTGACATGCGACTATCAGGCCGCTAGGTTTTGTCTCCACTGTGAACACCATGACACCAGCAGCCAGTATATGCATTTTAATTAGAAGTAGTTGCACCTGCTTTCTTCCAAATCTCTTTAGATCTAAGAAACAGAATAACAGTCGTGCCTATGCAAAGTATGTAAGGAAAGAGCATACAAATGTACGTGATAGAGCTTCCCTTATCAGGAGAGCAGCACTGGCAGATGTGCACTTCTGGGACCTGCCAGGTTGGGGGACGGCAGAAATGATGACGTACGCTGAACGAAGGAGATAAGGCAAGGAATAATTCCCCCCTTGCCTCCTGCTGCTCCAGGCCTCCTATCTACATCATCGCAGCCCCTTGGTCTGTGTACGCTGAGCATTTGGCGCTCCATCACAACAATACCCACGCAGCGTATCAGCAGCACAACAAAATGTTCTGGGTTCATTGCACTGAATCTGCTCAGCTCAACCGTTTCGAAAGGCATGAGTTGGGGCTGGCCGCTCCCCTGTTATTGGTCCCCAAAGAGCAATGTAATTCCCTGAGCAAAGGGGCAACTGCAGTAAGTATGGATGGATGTTGATGAGTGGCTGTGCCTCCAGCATCTGCCCAGTAACCTACGGAAAGGTGCCCTGGAGAGAATCTGAGAGCGTACGACAACGGACCAAATCACACCCTACTGTAACTCCATGGGAAGAAAAGTGACCTACTGTAGCCACTGTATTTGTATATGTAGCAGTTACATCTACACGTGGGGCTCACCCGTACATTTCATCACCTCCACTTTTTAAAAGACAATTAATTTTATTATGGCTCAGGCAATGAACTTGCTTCTTTCATAACGCCGTACTCTACTGAAGGGTGTGCGCCCACTCAGTAAATGCCTCTTTACAACCTCAGCCATTTTTTTTTTAGCTGATGCAAATCACACATCAGAGTCTCATCGTGGGCATAGGGAAGTGCTCCGGCTGTGCAGCTGAATGCAAGCCACAACTCGCAGCATGCCTTTCAAGCATAGGAAACGTACAGTGGGTTGTACATTCAAAGCTGATGAAATCTGTGTGAGGTGTTAAATGTTCAAATAGTAAAACGCGTTTTAGCTTTGAATTTTTGTCATTATCACTCTAGGGAGCACCTCAGAGCTGCATTCCAGTTTCCGATAGCAGACTGCTGGGGAGAAGAAAGGGGAAGTACAGCTGTTACGCAGGTAAGTATATTAATGTTATTGATGACACAAGCAGAAATCCCTTGGACACAGTGACGGAAAGGGGGTTGGGAACATCTGAAATTAGCTTTCTGGGATGCTGCTACTGTCTGCACGCTTTCACGCTGATTATACAGCCACATGGTTTGCGAGAATCACAGAAAAACAGCCATTTGCAAGTACCATGGACACACAGGTCACCTTCACTATGTTTCAGAATAAACACCACATAGGGATGAAAAAGGCAGTTCACAATGCTCAAGGAATGGTGAAAAAGATTACTTTTAGACTTTGCAATGATTTCAGAAAGGTGAAAATGAATCTGTACATCGACCCAGCTGTATGCTGTAAACTGACACCTTTAACAATGTGCTTTTTCTCCTGGTGTTTGGCAGCTGAGACCCCTCCACAGCTCCCTGCGTGTGATGTCTGTGCTCAGGCCCATGTGGGGCAGCAGTTGCCACCTCAGTGAAATGAGACGGCTCTCCTGGGCACGCTGGCAGGGGAGTGAGCCTTGTGCTTTTGCAGGCATTGTGGATTTGTTGATGGCCCTGAGCAGAAGCAAGAAGAGGGTCTCTGCCCTGTTTCCAGTGACAGATTTCACCTCGTGGCTAGTAAACCCTCCCTCTCTCCTTCCTCAGCGTGTTTCATAGCGAGCCCCTGTGTGCTCCTCATGCAGTGCTGCAGCGATTGACCAGAAATCAGCCCTCATCTGCACGTAAGTCTGTCTCAGGACACCGGTGAGTGGAAGAGGCTGACCCCCGTGTGGAGGACAAGGCACACAAGTAGAAAAAGCCCTTCTGCGGTTATCGATGTGTGCGTGTCTGGCCCCATGTTAGGCCCACTCTGCAGAGGGCCGTACGGAGTGGCTCGAAGGCACCCACGGGTGCTTTTGAACCATCAGGTCTCCAGCGGTGATGTTTGAAGCCAACTAGTGTTGTTGCAGAAGAGGAAGAGGCAGGGGATATCTACACAGCTGACTGCTGAGGCCTGGGTGACGCGCGGTAACTTGGCCGTCGTAACCTGCTTACTGTAATCGTCTGTCCACAGCGTGACTCCTTCGGTCTGAGCCGACACCCCTCACTCCGTGTTTGTAATTTCTGGTTGTCTTGGATTGTACTCATGCACTGTAGGGCAACTACATAAGTGCTGCGGCTTAAGCAGGTTTGCTTCTATTTCAGGCCACAGAATCTGTGTATAGGGCTCAAATCCTAGGCTGATGTTGACATCCGGAAATATTTGGTTAAAACTGCTTTTCTGTGCTATCACTAAGACACAGATTTAGAGCCTGACAAGGCTTTATATGTGTGTGTCTGTGTGTGCGCTGGCAAAATGTCATTGGTACTAACTGAAAATCAAAGAAAAGGGTCCCAGAGTAATGAGGAAGCAGAAAAAAAAATAAAAAGAGATACAGATTTTGATCATAAAATAAAACTTTAATTCTTATAAGGCTCTGAATGAGACACAGAAAGGGCAAATATTTGTTCTGCTGCTGACCTTCTCAGGCAAATAGCGTGCCAGACTCTGTGGGGCTGGAGGCATCACACTGCGGGGAAGTGAGAAATCACCAAAAGCGAGAGAGGGCTGTAGAGAGGCACCTGATAACTCAGGGGAGCCGTGATGAAGTCCCCAAATTCCAGCACAGTGAGAGCCCTTATCTGGATGAATGTGCCCAAATAACCCCCTTGGGCTTTGAGAGTAAGGTCTGTCCAAAGAAGCCTACCCTTTCCCCACCTGGTGCTGGCAAGTTCGAGGCACCATCAGGAGCAGTTTTGGGTAGCCATGCGGTACCGGAGTGCCCCCAAGTTCCCTTTCCCCAGGAGAAGCTCTTCCTTATCAGATTGCTTTAAATCTGGAACACAATTATTGAGGCAGTGCTTAAACAGTGACTTAGCACATAAAGAAAAGCAGCTTGGTTGAAAATCATCAGGCAAATACGTAACTCTTGAAGAATAAGCAGCTCTTTTGCACAATTAACAAAACAATTGCTCTTACTTAGCTTTACTATAAAGTTTATGAAGCTTAGAATGGAAGCATCCTCCTGGGTTAATAGTTTTTTCTTCCAGCAGTTTTCTTCCGGGTTTATTTTGCAGTTACTCATTGCTGCTGAAGAAAGAGGAATTCATTTCCATGTCCAGTGTGAGTCTAGAGTTGAAATTCAAACATATTTTCAGCATATGTGTAATCTTCTACATGTGAGTGGTCCTGCTCTCTCAGCTACAGGATAGTTTTTAGTATTTTGAGCTGAAAAATTATCTTCTAACAAATTTTGGTAGAATTCACTGTTCCATCGCACTAAGAAGCTGTTCTTGGCGACGTCTGTGCCTCCAAGAGCACAGCACTGCTGTCACACCAGGGAAAGGCGCTCACCTGAGCCGGGCACGGTGCAGATTCAGCCACTTATTTTACCTGCAGCTCCAAAAAGTGATTCTTTTTGTTTGTTTGTTTTGCTCCTACCTGGAGTGCGCAGCATCAAAGCAGTGGTGGCTCTGATCTCTGCCCAACCTGGAGGTTAGGACAGGTTTAAGATGAAAAGACTACCCAGGATGAGGAGCTACAGATATTAGTACCTGGCTGATGGGTTAACGGTGTGTGCGTTACTCACGGCTGCTGGTCTCTTCATCACAGCCCTTCTCGTCCTGAGAGCACCCCTTAGTTGAGCCAGTGTCTTTATTGTGGGCAGCTGATCATCTCCATAATGATGCCATTTGTGACTAATCTTCCAGGATTAAAAATGAACTGTAGCTGCTGCGGCTTCCACCTTTGCCGCATAGCAACGAGAGCAGAAAGTCAATTAATTACCTTCTCACTGGAATCCAGGGGCCCTTTCGTCCTCGGCTCAGCCGAGTGTGTAATGGAAAAGGTAGTGAGGCTGGCTGCAGCTGGCCAGCTGGGAATTGCATGACAAAGTGAAAGATGAGCTCTGGGAAAAGAGGAAAGGGCGGGCACTGGGGGGAAATCCTGGTCCTACAGGTTCATTTAAAAAAAAAAGTAAGATGCCACTGATTACACAATTATTGACTTATTTCCCTGCTTTCAGCCCTAGTGATGGTTCTGTGGACACCCTTGTCACCTTGCAGGGCACCACCTGAGCTCCTGGGGACATGGGGTTATCTTCTCTGAACTCTCTTCCCTGCTTTGGAACTGTGTTTTCAAGAAGTTTCTTTCAGTAATGGTAACTTTTTGGCTGCCATAGCCTCTCACCTCGCCCCAGAGAGATGCCACATAGCAGCTGCTTGAGAGCTGGTTTCAAAGTTCTACTGCTCTTTCAGGTGGCTTTCTATGGTGAAGGTTAATGGTAAAACCATTTTATTTAAGATTAAATTTCCTCAAAAATATTTGGCGGATGGGTACAAATACAACTGAGAAACCATGGGTGATGATTTGACTCAGAGCAAGAGGAGGTGCTACTTCTAGCATCTTGTCTTTGGTACAGGGACTTAAAAGGTCACCCTCAGCCATCCCAGACTGGGACTTAGTGAGCAGAGCCCTGTTCTGAGTGAAACTGGAAAAATGAAAGAAGATAAGAATATTTTAATGTCCATTTATCAGATCTGGCAGCTTCAGACCCCTCAGTAATTACCTGTTAATGAGAGCAAGTCAATGGCCCCTCTAGTATAGCGGTGTCACTCAGGTCACCTTGCATGGGTTAGGACCGGGGACATCATGACTGACACCTCCTGGGGCAAAAAAGAAGTGACAGTGGAAGGGGGAGGATGAACTGGGATGTGCAGAAGCCTCCAGTGTGGCTAGTGGTTGAGCCAGGGAAAGAGAGGGGTGCCTGCGGAGGGCTCTGCTGGGGTGGCAGCCAGCAAGGTGTTAGAGGGAATATCAGAGGGAAATTTGGCCTCAGAAAACCAGAGAGGCATCCTGGCTTGTAGAAAGATTTGTAAAGATCTGTTGTAGATCCTTAAATCTAGACAGACCACGGAAAGTGAGACCCTCTAGTTTAACTTTACCTCCTGGCACCTCAGTCCCGTTACCAGCTGGGATGTGAGTTGAACCGGGCTCAAATGATTTATCCGGAGTGACAAAACTTCAGTGACTGAAATGGGAACAAGAAAGTTTAATTTCTGCTTTCCTGCACAAGCTCATAGAGTCTGGGATCCCAGGTGGCCCCTTCCCCATCAGAGGTTTGTACCACATAATGGACTTTTTGGCAAAGCAAAGCCTGCGGTTTTATCAGCCACAGACCTCTGACACAGCAAGAAGGATGTCAGCTCCTCCTGAAGAGGTCGAGCGGGTGCTGCGCTCAGCTCTAAGTCCTACGACACCGGCAAGTCTTGAGGAACAAGTCCTGAGGATCTTGTACCCTGTGCAATCACCCAAACATGTTTAATTAATAAGTTAATCCTAAGATTAGGTGGTGTAGTATCAGAAGAGAGTTCCTGAATCCCAGTCCTGCACTCAGACTGCACAGCCCTTTTCTTTCCCAAGCTTGCAGTCATCTTTCATCCTGTTTTCTGACATGCTCCGTGGAGAAGTAGTAACTTTAAATCTCATTATTAATCTCTCTCAGCCGTAGTTTACACGTGTGCGGGGGGGGGGGGGTGGGGGTGGTAATCACAGAGCTCCATTCCCTGCTGTTCTTTTCCTGAGGTTTTGCACTCTCCAAATTTCTTTTTTCATAAATCAAATTAACTAAATTGCTTAAGTACTTTTCTATTAAAAGAAGATAGTGTTATGATGCCAAAAGGTTTACTATGAGAACTCTCTGTTTAATAGTAATACTTTGAGTTTGTCGGCTGCTATCTTCTCTTCAAAATTTAAAGGCTTTGACCGTGCTTAAGACCTGCCTGTGAAATGAATGTTCTGGTACACATTTACAGGGGTCTAAATTGAGGTGCAAATAGATGACAAGTTATAAAGGTGGGTAAAAGATTGGTTATTGCGTTTGCTGAAGACCCTTGCATCCCCATGCAGAGCAGAAGTGGTACATGGAGTCTTGGTGGACATTCATTGCCAGAACAGTAACAGTTTGGATCAAATCAAATGCAGCTTTAATTTAGGTGTTTACACAGCAGGATTTCAGTGTTACCCCAGCAGAACACCCAAGGCAGTGAGGCCTATGTCTCAGGTGAGTTGACATGGTTAGACCACAGCGGCACACACTGGTAGGTCAAAGCTCTGGTTTTTGGACTTATGGCTGTGGGTCTTTGGTACTTTGGGATCTCTGCCCTCCATTCTGTTTTATGATGGAGACATCATTTAAGATGCTGGAGCGATGGAGCAGTCAATTAGTCCCTACCCCTCCAGCAGAACTGGAGACTCGAAGGGGATGGGAAATTGCTTCCAACTCCAGGGACCATGCCGAGGAAACCAGGCAAGCCGGTCTGGTAACCTGACCGTCAGAAGCATTCAAATAAATTCAGGGTGATGGCCCCTATGGTCCTCTAAAATATGCTGTGAGAGTGAAGCCAGGCCCTGTTTAGCCTTCAAGCCCCGTGGTCATTGAGAGGCTAAGAGCCTGCTGCTCAGAGCAGTTATCAGTGTTAAGAAGCCAGGCAGCCATAGCAGGTCCAGAATCGGTTTGCCGACCATGTGCACGTGTGCAGGTCCCAGTCTGACTGGTTTTGGGAAGCTCCTGAGCCACAAACACGGTGACCCCAGCTGGAGCTCACTGGATGGAGGGGTGGTGCTCACGGACTCTTTAATGGGACACAGAGGAATCAGAGCCAATGGCTAAAGCACAAAGTGGATGCTCCTGTGGCAAAGGCACAGGCTTGGGATTCAGACATTATTAGTGTGATGTCTGGTGTCGGGAAAACAAATCCTGTTTGTACCAGTAGCTTAGGCCAAAACGTATATACGTAATGAAGTGCTTAACTGCAGCCTTCTGCAGGGGGTAACGTGGGAGTTGATGCGTATGCGCCCATTGTACCTGTCTCTTCATGCCTCCGTTTATCATGTCTGAAAGGCAGAATAATAGCGCTTCCCACCCACGCAGCAGTGCCGGGAGCACGATGCAGCCATCCCTGTGAAAAGCCTGGGCCGTAAAAACACCTCTAGGCAGAGCAAGCATGGGCCGGGGGCCGGGGAGATGGCATTCAGCATCCCCCGGGACTGAACTGTTGGTTTCTCAGCTTTCTTAATGGCAATAGGAGCATTTTTTTCCCTGTTTTGCAGGTGCAAGGAGGTACATGTCATGATGAGTGTATGTGTATTTGATATATATATTTATGCATCTATGATATTTTTGAATGGGGGGGAAGGTGCCAAGCACTGTTATTTGTACATAATTTTTAATCCCATTTGCCTTCCCCTTATAATTCAAAGGCTTAAGCTAAATTCAAGGAAGGGCACAAGAGCTGTCCCTCTAACACATTAACCAGACACCCTTGGGCTCCTGGCAGCAGCCGAGCAGACCCCTGGGCGAGGACCACCCTACCCGCACCAGGCTGGCTGCACCTTGCACGCTCCTGGGCCCGTTTTGGCCTCTCCCCGGTGCAGAGCAGCTCACCAGGAAGCCTGACAGCGAATCTCCCATGAGTGGTGATAACAGTTGAAATGGCAGTGATAACAGGTGAAATTTCTATTTTGCTGAAATATTTGCTGTGGGTCAATGCGAGCTGCACAGCTGAAGTGTATGCTGCTGCGCCACAAAAATACATCCTTTGCTACAGCTGTGATTTCCAGCTCATGGGTCTGTTCCTTTCTCCTTGTCTCCTGGCGGGGGATAATTTCAGTCATGCCCCAATATCTGTTTTCTTTCTGTACATTACACTAGATGAAAGAAGAAAAGCCTCTCTGCAGTGGTCTGGTCTTTCACGTGTGGGGTTGTCGCCGAAAGCCCCTGGTGCTGGCTGGATGCCTTTGGTGCCTCTGGACAGGGAACGCTCCTGCAGCGTGGCTTGCTGCTTGTCTGCTCATAAGAACAATAAATATTACCCTGTCCCAGTTTTCCTAATCTGAAGTGCTGACAAGGAAGCTTTCCAGGTCAGGGTATTCGATAAACTATATAGAAATGCTGCATTTATACCGTAATGAATGTGTGCTGTCCCTGTGACCCCAGGTCTGGAGTCAGCATGGAGGAGCTGTCTGCAGCGTGAGATGATCTGCTGCTCCGTTGCATCGAGGATTAGACGCTCGGCAGAGGCAGGATGCAACAGCGAATTAAGACACTGTGATTAGCTGATCTCTTTGAGCCATGTAAGAAATAAGCATGTTCTCTATTGCTTGTGTTAGACATGGGTAAACCATATTTCCTTGCATTCACCCTCAGTTACGCTGTTAGTCCCAGGAGGGCTGGTTCTGTCCAGTGCTGACTCCCCTCTTGGCTGCAGAAAGCCCGGTGCTCTCGCCCTCCTTGGGCTGTGGCATGTTTTCCCAGCGCTGTGCGTTGCAGTGCTCACACTGGTGCGTGTGGGATGAGAGAGAACAACGTGTGTGGAGCCTTTCTGCAAAAAACAAGCTTTTGCCTTTTTTTTTTCCTGTGCTTTTTTTTTTTTTTTTTTAATATCAGGACTCTGCCAGTGCTGCAGGGCAAAGGAGGCTGAGTGCAGCGCAGCGTCCAGTCCTCACCTACAAGCAGTGGTATCTCAGTAGCTAGCAGTGGGCATGCAGAGGGCTCACAAACACCGTCAGGTGAGGTTTTCTGTTTCATCCTCTCCAGCAGCAGATGCAGCGGCACTGGAATTGTTGCTGTGGGCTGAGCTGCCTTTCCCTTTCAATAGAGCAATGATGTACCTCACTTTGCCCTTTGGTTTTCCTTACAATAGCCTCACGTGGCATTTTTCTCAGCTCAGATTTTGTCTGTATCCTTTATGAGGCTTTTATTTTTGGCCTCTGGCAAAAAAAACACTCCAAACTAATTGATGATACCAGAACGCAGAGGCTGCCCACCCAAGTCCTGCCCCTGGAAACAGCAGCCTCGATGCATGAGGCTCCACAGAGAGATGCGGGGGCTGGGTTCAAGACCCGAGTGCAATTTTGCTGTAGCACCAGACCCTGGCTTAGGGGTACCCTGTCTGTGTCACTCCAAAATACTGAGCAAGGTCCTATTAAAGGAAAATACACGAGCCTGTGCTTGCTGCGTTCCCCTGTTAGCCTTGGCTGAACTGCCAGGAATATCGCAAAGTAGGGGCCAGGTTTTCCCAGTGTGCTGGTCTTGGCTTTTGGGTGGGGCTGGGAGATGTTTGCAAGAGATGTGAACAACTGTCCCCATCGACCTGCCTTTATCAGAAATGGACGCAAAATGGAGAAGGGAAACGGACAGATGGGGGATGGAGCTGCCTGAGATTGAGCTCTCCTGACAAGAAACACCCCAAAGGTGAGTTGGCTGCCAGCGCTGTCCCTCTGCTCTGAGAGGCCCTTCCTCACAGCCTGCTCCAAAGAAAAAGAAAAAGAAAAAATAATTTTAAAAAGAGAGAAAAAACATAAGAAAAAAAATATGGATGATATAAAAACTCTCCAGTACTGAGGTGTCATCTGAACACAGGCTGCTGTGGGAGAAATTTCCTGTACAGACCGGTCATCGTTCATTACAGCAGCTTTTACTCTGTGCTTTGAAGCATCATTTTCCAGCCAGGATACGACCTATGACCAGGTGTGGGAGCAGGACGAGGCGGGCCGGGTCCAGGCAGCAGTTGCTGGGCCCGGAGGCCGCTGAGTGAGGAGCTGAGCACTCTGCGGGGAGCAGGGCCGGGGTCAGCAGAGCAAGCAAGGGACATAGTAAGCGTTTGCCCCTTGACCGAGCCAAGCGGCCGAACACGCGCCCTCCCGGGCAGGCTCCTCGTTCCTGCCCTGCGCGGGAGTTCGCCAGGCCGGGCTGGGCCAGACAGGCACGGATGCTGCCTGCCCGGTCACCGCCAGTTAGCCTATAGCTATAGGTGATGCTCAGTTCTCTGCAACATGCGCTTTCAGCGCAAGTTGACTCCAATTGTGTTTAAAATCACAAAGAAAAAGCAAAAAAGAAAAACGCAAACCCAAAAAATATCTTCATGCTGGAGGAAAACACTTAATCTAAGACTGGGGAGCACAATAATCTGATTTTGAGAAACAGCACTTAGACTCTACAACTGCAGCAGGAGAGAAGGGCTTTTTATTTGCAAGTTGACCTTAAAAAGCTTGGCGTGTATGAAGTACACACTTTCCTTTCCCAGTCCATTATCATTTCCTATGAAATATAAGAGCACGTACATATATGAATATTTAATTTGACAGTGATGAAGCTTTATATATTAAGTCAATGAAAATGCTGTTAGGCTCATGGGAACAATACTACTTATGTAGTGAGCTGGGAATTTGGCATCACAAGTGACCAATGGCTATCGCTTAATTTTTATGTCACCAGTAAAGACAAACTATGAGTTAAATTTGATTCCAACTTATTGGAAGTATCTTTGAGACCATGTCATGGTCAAATTGCAACTGAATTTTTAGTTTATAGGTGATAATGGTTTATCAGAATCTTCCCTTCTGGGAAATGAAAATCATAGAAATGAATGTACAAACTGTCTCCCAGATTACAGATCAGAACTTGTCTATTTTAGGAATAGGGAGCTTAAATCAAGAAGCCTTTATTTAGTATTCATGTATTCTTCAGGTGAATTTTCTTATTGCAACACACATTCATCTAAAATTATGATATTCCCATTCCTTTATATGCCCTGTCTTTGTTTTTATGTCTCTATAATTTAGGCAGCCATTTTGTGTTCAGGAAAAAAATTCAATAAGGGGGGGACACCTATTGCGGTCTTTCTGCTGGAAACTTTGCTTTTGGATTTTACTCTGCAATGGTTATTTTACTGCAAAGTATCTGTCATTCTGGCCACAACTGTCTTTGTCTTAACACCACACTGTGCATGAATTCAGCCTCAAGATTTCGGAGCACAAACCGAACAGCAGCTTGAGCGAGAACTGGTTCTATATCCAGCGTTTTTACTTCATAGCCTAAATGCTGATGGCAACCTCTAAACATGGGTAAAAAAAAGGAATAGGTGTAACCCAAGGCAGGGATGTTTGCTACACTGTGGTGGGGCTGCTTTCCCGGGGCGTTTCCAGGGTGCGTGCTGCAGACTGCAGCCATTCCTCCCCGCCAAAACCCCCTCGCCCTGCACCGCATACTGACACCGATGCTGTTTCCTTCCCCCCCGAAATTCCCATAGCTATTAACTAGGTCACAAGAGCTGGTCCCAATCCAGCAGTTTATCTAATTGCCTTTTTATAGTATATTGTGCAACTCTTTATTATCCTGTCAGAGTTCCCCCGCGTGGTGCTGGAGGGGGGAACGGGGAGGCAGAGGTGGGATGAAGCTCGCTGCTGCGCAGCCACTCGTGATCGAGAGTGGAGGATCAGCTTGTGCATCGCTGCTGCTGCGGGGATGGTAACGGCCTGGGCCATAAACCCAGGAGGTGCTTTGAGCAACGGCTGGGGCAGGTGGACTGCTTCTGACTGCTGCGATCACATCTCTAGGTACACATGTACCTGTCTGGGAGGGGTGGCTGCTTCCCCAAGGGCGAGTGTCTGGGCTGACCTGCATTAGGTCTGCTCTGGGCAGGCTGGTCTTCAGGCAGACGCAGCCGGGGAAGCTTCTCAGCCGGTTAGAAAGGAGGTGCCCCCCCCGCCTTCTTTGCAGCTGGCAGCTCTGCTGATGATGCCCAGCAGCAGGTTTTTAGGGGTGTGGGGAAATATTGTGGCATAAGCAAGGAGGCTGAGCAGGAATCAGAGGGTTACATGCCTGTATTCGGACACCCACGCTTCTCGTGAGTATGACAGAGGATGAGGCTGAAACGCAGGAATTGCAAGTCCCCTTTTTTGTATGGCTACGATTTGCAGCACAGTGTGTTTGAGGCAGTTCATAGCGCATGAGAATCAAATTCTTCGGGGTTTGGGAGCCTGTCTGAGCAGTGAACTAGGAGCAATGCTCGTCCTGCTCCCGAATAATCACACCTTCGTGCACTGCCACTGTACTGTGCTGCCCAGCAGCCTGGAGAGGGGCTGCCGGTGAGGGCTATAGAAAGGCAGCCCACCAGGGGTTGGCCTTTCCTGCCTTCCTTAAATGATTTTTGAGCATGAATAGCTCTTTTTCCTCAGTTTATTAGCCAGAAGACCCAGCCACAACCTCCCCCGCCCCCCGAGCCTGCTCTGCGGAGATAAGGCAGAGTCGCTTCTCCGGCTGGGTCTGCCAGTGCCTGGGGAGGATGGGGGGTGTCTGGGCGAGCTGTTCCCCGCAGGAGCAGGGTTGCGCACCCCCAGCCCTGCCAGGGCTGCCTGGGGCGGGGGGCGAGACCCTCAGCCCGCCCCGGGGAGCCGCTGCAGAGGAGGCAGTTAGTGCCAGCACCCCCCGGCGCCAGCCAAGGGCGGAGGGGGGGCGGGGGCGCGTTTGCAGGCTCGCTCGCTCTTTTTAGCCCCCCCGAGAGCCGCTAACCTTTGGATAAGGCTTGGCACCGTTATTCTGCTTGGGTTAATTAGGAGTTAGGGGGAGCCCAGGAGTGACGCGGCTGCATCCATCCGTCCGCCCGTCCATCCGTCCGTTCATCCATCAGCCCCTCCAGCCTCCCCTTGCTCGCTCCACTCCGGCTGCCCGGCGGGGCTGCGGGCGCGATGGGGAGATAAGCAGAGGTAAATGTCTCGACCCTCCTCCCACCTCTCCGTGTTTCGCTTTCCTCTCTTCCTCTGCCTCTTTCCGTTATCCTCCCCCCTCCCCCTTTCTGTGCTGTGTGATTTATCCCCGGTTTTAGCCGCCGGTAGGAGTTCGGGGGGGTCTTTTTTTTTCAGCCGCTGCTGCAAAAAGTCTTTTTCTCCCTCCTGTGGACACGGGGCAGGAGCGAGCCGCCGCCCGGGGGCAGAGGGAGGGGTCCCCGGGGGGTGTTTCCAGCAAGGCAGGGTGCTGCCGGGAGCGGCGGGGGGCGGCTCCGAGTTCCCAGCGTTAGAACCGGGCGGGGGAGTCCCGAGTGGGCACAGAGGCACCCTCGGCACCCCCCATTCCCCAGCGCCTGCATCCCTCGGACGCCCTGCAGCCCCTGAACTCCTCGGCATCCCCCCGGCATCCCTACGCAACCCCCGCATCTCCCAGTATCCCGCTGCCCTCGGTGCCCGCCGAGGCTCTGCCGGGGGTGTTTGGGTGAGGGGTCCCTCGGGCAAGGACCCGGCAGCGGAAAAAAAGATCCCCCACCGCCAGGGCATCCCTGCCCGGAGAAAGGGTCCGAGTAGGCGGGCGGGGATGGGGGTCCCACGGCCCACGCCGGGGAGACCCCGCCTCGGGGCGCGCCTCCCTGCACCGGCCCGCGCGGCTGGGTTTGTTTTCAATCCCCCTGTAATTTGGGGTGGGTTTTTTTGTTGTTGTTGGTTTTGTTTCGGTTTGGTTTTGTGGTTTTGGGGTTTTTTTTTTGTTTGTTTGGTTGGTTGGTTGGTTGGTTTTGTTTTGTTTTTGTTTTTCGTTTTGGTTTGGTTTGTTTTGGGTTTTGTTTTTAAATTTGGTTGGGGTTTTTTTGTTTGATTTTATTAGGTTTTTTTTCTAAGAGATGTCTCCCCAGCCCACACACCCCTAACCCGCTGGATGCTCAGCCAGCCGCCGAAAGCCCTTCTCCTCCACCCTTGGCATGATGCCCGTGGCCGGGGACCCCTTCCCCTCCCCGGCATGGAGGGGTGCTGGGGGCCGGGGGGGTGGTGTGTGGATGCGGCGCGGTGCCCCGGCGGTGCCTCTCTGGGGCTGCCGGGGGGCTGCGGCTGTGCCCCCCCGCTCCCAGCTGGGGCAGGGCGAGGTTTGGGGGCGCAGGGGCGGGGGGGTGCCAGGGCGTTCTGAGGAAATATTCACGCACCAGACAGAGGTTTGGGTGAATTTTCGTTCCTTCCTCCCCGATGCCCCCTGCAGCCTCCAGAAACAGGTCTCCTTCATGTCTTCTTTCACAATGAACTTGTCTTGGGCTAAATTAAAAAACAAAAAAGGGGGGGGTAGGGGCGGAAAAAAGGGCGGAAAAAAGGGAAGTCGTTGAGTTAAGCCCCCGAGGTGTTCATCGCAGCAGTCGTTTTCCAGGACTGAAGAGGCGAGGCGGCGGCCGAGGGCGGCGGGGGCGGCCCGAGCCCCCCGCCTCCGCCGCCCGTGCCCTTCCCCGGTTCCCTCTGGCCGCGGCGCCGGGGGCGGGCAGGGCGCGGCGACACCCGGGGCGAAAGCGGGCCCCGCTCCCCTTTCTCGACCTATTTGTGCACTGACATGTAATAATTCCTCCGCAAAGCCAAGGATGCGCCCCCCCCCCCCGCCGCCCTCCTCCCGTCGCAGAGGAGCAGTTGCTATTAAAAAAAAAAACATTTTGGGGGGCCGCCTTGCCGGGAGCGGCGGCCGAGACGCCCCTTAGGGGTACAGCCCTCAGCGGGGATTGGTTTTTTTTTGACGCATTTCACCCGCTTTACACCCAATTTCCTTTCGGATTCTTGCAGGGGGAAAAAAATTTGAAAAAAAAAAAAGGGGTGTTTAAGGGGTTTTCCCGAGGAGCCGGGCTTCGTTCCTCCGTGCCGCATCCCACCTGCAACCGCCGCCCGCTCTCCCTCCCCGCTCCCTCAACAACGATATTAGGAAATAATTCAGCGCTGGCTTTTCCGCCCATCTGTGGTAAAAAAATATATTTTTTTTTCACCTTCCAAAGCAGCAAACGAAACACAGATTCCCACCCCTTTCTTTCAGGGAACACCTATTTTTCTTTTTTATAAGACAACGATTCAAAGGATCTCCCCGCAGCAGAGGGGAACGTGCTCCCGCACACACCGCCCGAAATGCCAACGCTCCCCCCGCACCCGGCGCTTGTCTTTGCCACGGCACAGGACAGGGCTTTCTCGTTGCCGCTGCTTGCTGTGTTGGCCGCTCACCTCGGAAATATTTTAAATAAAAAAATCGTGAGGCTTTTTCGTTTAAAATAAGTATCAGCGTTTGGAAGCAAAACGAAAATATCGTTGTTGTTTGGTTTGTTTTTTTTTTAAAGAAAGGAGAAGCTCCACATTAGGTCGTGGGGACCAAGAGGGGCCCTCCGCAGCCGAGCGCCGGCGGGCGCCGGTTCCGCAGCTGCGGGGCGGTGTCGGTGCGGGTCCGCGGGGCAAAGCCGCTGCCGCCGGGCCCGGGAGGGAGCGGGAACCCCTTTGCCCCCGCTTTCCGAGCACACGGGTCGTACGAGTCGTTACAGAGCGCTCAGCCCTGGTTCCCTGTGCGCGGATTTCCATGCACCGCAGCTGGGGCAGGACACGCTGTCCCCGCTGCTGTCCCCGCTGCTGTCCCCAGCCTCCGAAGGGGCCGCACGTTTTTGGGGGGACAAAAAAGAAAAGGCAGAGGGTGCCAGGAAGAAAATTCCGTTAAGAATCAGTCGAGAGCCGTTTGTCCGCCCCTTCAGTGGGCTCTTTTGTTTCGCCGTGGGGAAGGGGCTGGCGGCCGGGGCCCCGCGGCGCGGGTGTGGGGCAGGGTGTGGGGCAGGGTGGGCAGCGCAGGGGCTGCGGAGCCGGGGGGTGTTGGGGGGGGGGGGTCCGCGCTGCGGCGCTGCTGGTGGGGCCGGGCGGGCGTGGGTGGGTGGGGCGGGGGGGGGGGGAGGCTGGGCTTGGCCGGGGAGGCTGGTACCTCCCCCAGAAATGCAGCAATTCTCTCCCCTCTCCCTCTTCTCTCCGCGAGGTGGGCGCACTGCGATGGAGACGCCGCGCTCTCTGCCAGGGGCTTGCGCTGCCCGCCTGGTGACAGCCGCCGGCTGCTGACAGCCCCCCGCCCCGACCCCCGCCGGACTCGCCCCCCGGTCCCGCGGCGGGGCCGGCGCTGCGGCGCGGAGCGGCGCGGCCGGGCGGCGGGGCCCGCACCTCCCCGCAGCGGTGTCATGCCCCTGGGCAGCCCGGCGCGGAGCCGCTCGCACTGCGCTGGGACGCGGAGGTAGCGGCTCGGAGCAGCCCCCCCCGTCCCGTCCCCGTCCCGCAGCCCCTCGCCGGGCGCTGAGGTTCCCCCCGCCGCCCCGCCGCTCCCCCGCCCCGTCGGGTGTCTCCGTCCTCGAGGGTCCCCGAGCGGCGGAGCCATCCGAGCGGCCACCATGGCCACCCTCCTCCGCAGCAAGCTTTCCAACGTGGCCACCTCGGTGTCCAACAAGTCCCAGGCGAAGATGAGCGGCATGTTCGCCAGGATGGGCTTCCAGGCGGCCACCGACGAGGAGGCGGTGGGGTTCGCCCACTGCGACGACCTGGACATGGAGCATCGGCAGGGGCTGCAGATGGACATCCTCAAGTCCGACGGCGGCGAGGAGGGAGCCGAGCCGCCCCTGGAAGGGGACATCCACTACCAGCGGGACGGCACCGGGCCCCTGCCACCTTCCGCCTCCAAGGAGGCCGGCGTCTGCTCCGAGCTCTCCGGGCAAGGCAAGCCTAAGATCACGGCCTGGGAGGCGGGATGGAATGTCACCAACGCCATCCAGGTACGACCGCCGCCACCGCTGGGCACCGGGGAGCGCCCCCCGCCCCGCTCCCCGCTCCCGGCCCCGCTCCCCTCCCCGCTCCGCTCCCCGCTCCCCGCTCCCGGCCCCGCTCCCCTCCCCGCTCCGCTCCCCGCTCCCGCTCGCGGCCCCCGCCCCGCTCCCCGCACCCGGCCCCGCTCCCTGCACCCGGCCCCGCTCCCCGCTCCCGGCCCCGCTCCCAGCCCCGCTCCCCGCTCCCGCTCCCAGCCCCGCTCCCCGCTCCCCGCTCCCGGCCCCCTCCCCGCTCCCGGCCCCGCTCCCAGCCCCGCGCCCCGCTCCCGCTCCCGGCCCCCGCCCCGCTCCCCGCACCCGGCCCCGCTCCCCGCTCCCGGCCCCGCTCCCGGCCCCGCTCCGCTCCCCGCTCCCGCTCCCGGCCCCACTCCCCGCTCCCGACCCCGAGCCCGGCAGCCCCGGGGTGATGACAAACCCGCTTCAGAGAAAAGGGTTTAAAAACCAGCTGAAAATAGGAAAAAAGAGAAAGAAAAGAAGGAAAAAAATAGGGGGAGATAGAGAAAAATAAAAATAAAAAGAGAGGAAAAGAAAAAGAAAAAAGCGTCAAAAAAGGGAAAGACAAAAGCGTCAAAAAAGGGAAAGGAAAAAGCCCCAAAGCCAGTGCTCTGCTTTGCCACCCGCCCCGGGACCACGAGGGGTGCTGGGCCCCACGCCCCGTCCCACTGTGCCTCCCCGTGGGGCCAGGCTGGCGGGTGTCCCCCGTTGGGGCTGCCCAGCACATGGGCTGGGGGGCGAGGGGGCCCCCGGGGGGTGCCCGGGCCTGTGGTGGGTCTGCGCAGGAGTGGGCCCGGTCTGGCCCCTCCGGGGGTCCTCAGCTCTGAGGGTCCTGGTGCACTGAGAGGGGCTGGGTACAGAGAGGGTAGGGACTGGGGGCACCAGAAGTGCGCTCGCTGGTTCAGGGTGCTCCAGGGTGAGATTATGCGGGTACGCATGAGCATGCGGGTGAGATTGTGCGGGTGTGCTGGTGGGGGGTGGTAGGTCAGAGAGAAAGCGGGGGCACGCAATTGTGTGTGGCCACGATTACGTGGCGCGACTGTGTGACCAATTGCGTGGGTGTGATGGTGTGCAAGCGAGACAGTGAGCGTGCGTGTGACTGCGACTGCGTGTGCCCGGGTACCGGCGCCTGCCTGGCCCCCTCCATGAGACGAGCAACACGGTTTCCATTTTGTCTCTTTCTAGGGGATGTTTGTTCTGGGCCTGCCCTATGCCATCCTTCATGGTGGATACCTAGGACTCTTCTTAATAATTTTCGCTGCGGTGGTTTGCTGCTACACTGGGAAAATCCTTATTGCCTGTCTTTATGAGGAGAATGAGGATGGGGAGATAGTCAGGGTGAGAGACTCCTACGTGGACATAGCGAACGCGTGCTGCGCGCCCCGCTTCCCCACCCTGGGAGGCAGAATTGTGAACGTGGCTCAGATCATTGAACTGGTCATGACCTGCATCCTCTATGTGGTGGTCAGTGGGAACCTGATGTACAACAGCTTCCCCAACCTGCCCGTCTCCCAGAAGTCGTGGTCCATCATTGCCACGGCAGTGCTCCTGCCTTGTGCGTTCTTGAAGAACCTCAAGGCAGTCTCCAAGTTCAGCTTGCTCTGCACGTTAGCCCACTTTGTGATCAACATCTTGGTGATCGCCTACTGCCTCTCCAGGGCACGTGACTGGGCCTGGGACAAAGTCAAGTTTTACATTGATGTAAAGAAGTTTCCCATCTCCATTGGCATCATTGTCTTCAGCTACACCTCTCAGATATTTCTGCCTTCCTTGGAGGGGAACATGCAGAACCCCAAGGAGTTTCATTGCATGATGAACTGGACTCACATAGCAGCTTGCATCCTTAAGGGACTCTTTGCCTTGGTCGCCTATCTGACCTGGGCTGATGAGACGAAGGAAGTCATTACAGACAACTTGCCATCCACCATTAGGGCAGTAGTCAACATTTTCTTGGTGGCCAAAGCCTTGCTCTCTTACCCGTTGCCATTCTTTGCGGCTGTGGAAGTCCTGGAGCGATCCCTTTTCCAAGATGGAAACAGGGCGTTCTTCCCCAACTGCTATGGGGGTGACGGGCGGCTCAAATCCTGGGGACTCACCCTCAGATGTGCCCTGGTAGTTTTCACCCTGCTCATGGCTATCTATGTCCCGCATTTTGCCCTCTTGATGGGTCTTACTGGGAGCCTCACAGGCGCAGGGCTCTGTTTCCTGCTTCCCAGTCTTTTCCACCTCAAACTCTTGTGGAGGAAGCTCTTGTGGCACCATGTCTTCTTTGATGTCGCCATTTTCGTTATAGGTGGTATCTGCAGCGTCTCTGGGTTCATCCACTCTTTAGAAGGCCTCATAGAGGCCTTCAGAACCAACGCTGAAGACTAAGGAGGGGCCAGAGCCGGTTGCAGTTAGAGAATCGCATCGAACATCTGCATAGCCAAATAATTCTGCATCCCTTTAATGGAAAGAGTCATTATTTTCGTTACGTGCATCCAACAAATTCTATGTCATAGAACCTGCAAATTAAAGGAAGTAAGAAGAGATGAAAGTGTTCGCCCTGCTGTCTTTTTAAATAAGCTAAGATTTAAATATATTTTTTTGTTATTTAGAATTTTTTGAAAGAAATTATCCGGTGCCCCACTCCTATCTTCTCACTCGTTGCCTGAAGCTTGGCCCCCCACGAATGACCTGTTGGGAGACAGTCGCAGTTTTCAATACTCCTTACAGATATGCAATTCCGTGTTTCAGGAGCTGAAACACAGGTGCCGACCCGATGGGACTGGGTTACTGCGCTCACAGGCGGAAGCCCTGGAACACCAGCCGCGGGGGCTGGGAGCAGGGACCTTCGGTCTACCCTCTGTGAGATGGACGTAGGTGAGACCTAGGTTGTATGACCAGCCCAACAAGTCCAAGCAGCGGCTGATGACCAGTGAGGCCACTTGCCTGCAATGTTTACACCGTAGTCACATAGATGTCAAGACTGCTTAATTCTTCCATCCGAATTCACACTGAGGAACGGCGCTTCCCATCGATGACAATATATTGCCTCTGCTTGAAATTGCAGATGTGGAGTCCACTTCTTGGTAACTTTTGTTTTATTTTAACAATTGTTATTTCTAAATTATGAGAAGTTAAAAAGATAATAATATATTGTTGGATTTGACGTCGTTCAGGATACAGGAACAAAACTACGACACAATTCATTCTGTGCCATCTACCAGATCCGTGGAGCTGTTTCCAATGTACGTGTGGTGTCATTGTGGTAAATAAGATGAAAAATGTATATCAGAAAAAAAAAAATCTATCTTTAACATATAATGTGGTACATAAATATATCGAACAATAAAGAGAAAACATAGTCGATGAGGCTGGTCTGGTTCGTGGGGAGCTCGGAGGAGCTGGGCAGGGCAGAGGGGGGTCCATCCTCCCCGCACCCACTTGCATCGGGGGGTGCAGACACCTTTGGTGGTAACGGAGGGGCAGCGCTGGGTTGTCACAGATGGTGGCATTAAACCATTTGCAAGGAGAAGGACACTTGCATTTTGGGAAGGTGTTGTCCCAAGGTTGGGGGGGTGCTGCTTTCACCTCCTCTCCCAGTTTTGCTTTACCCCTTAGTGCTCAGCCCCCAGGGATGGATGGAGTTTGCAGATGTATCCTGAGATTCTTGTTCTTGTGAGGGGGGGGGGGGGAAAAACCCTTACAAGGAGAGAGAGAGAGAGTGTGAGTGTGTGTGTGTGTGTGTGTGTGTGAGATAAATGAAATAATGGGATAGGGATGGGGGGGACGGGACACAGCCACTGGCACGCTCCTGCAGCCCGGGTACAGCAGAATGCCCTCTGGGGCTCCTCTTATTGCCCCCAGATCGTGTCAAGCCTCGGTAGAGGCTGGGGTGCCCCCCCCCCACCCGGCCGGAGCTGGCGGAGCAGCCCCGACAGCAGTGGGCAGCTCCGCAATGCGGTACCGGGGGGTTAGCACAAGCCGAGGAGGAAAGGGGCTGCGGGCAGGAGGGGGGTGACGTTCCTTCCCGGAGAAAACAGTATTTCAGGTGTTTTCCTGGGCAGCCTCCAAAAGGCAAGCACAGGGGACCTGTGGGGTTTATTCTGTGTGGGGACAGGGACATGTGGCATCGTGGGTGAGTGTGAGGGGGCATCGTGGTGGCGCACCTGTCCCCCTGGATTAGCCATGTTTTTGTTCTTGCTGGGTCCCTTTCCTGGGGGTATCCAGCTGTGCCCCATCCCCATTCTCAACCTCATCCCCATCCTCATAATTTTCATCCTCATCCCCCTCCTCACCTCTATCCCCATCCCTATCTTCATCCCCATGCTCACCGTTTTCATCCCCATCCTCACCCTGACCCCCATCCCCATCCTGGTGCAGCTGACCCGTGACCACCCGACCAGCCAGCAGGCACAGGCAGCCAAAGCCACCCTCACCCCCCGCCCACCCTCCCGGGGCCTGCCGGCACCCCACGGCCGGGAGCCATCGCCTCCCCCCGACTGAGATGTGGGGAGACAGCCCGGCTGGTGGAGCTGGGTGAGGAGCTCCTCCTTCATGGGTGCCTGCTGCTTCCTCCGCTGCCTCATGGCAGATCTCTTCCAGCTCTGTTTTCTCCCAAGGGTGCTGGGAAGGGACCAGCACGGGAGGAGATCTGGCCCAACTTCTCCCTGCCCTGCGTAGGGCTGAGATAACCCCTTGAATCCTGGGAGTAAGTGGAAAGCTCAGAGCCCTGGCAGGTTAACACACTATTCTGTGGTTTGCATCTTCTTTGCACGCAGTGGTTTTAGGGTCTCTTTCTCTCCGTGTTCCCCATTCGGATTGCAGGAAGCAAACGGATGCGGCCGGGACAGTGGCCGTGCCGCAGTGGCAGCGCAGCTTGCTCCCTCTCCTTGCGGGCAGCTGCCTGTGCGTGGATGCGGGATGCCCGCAGACTAACCTGTCCCAAGTCTTTGCATTTTTCAGGGGCCAAAGGTTCTCTGGTTCAGGGCACATGATGGTGGAAACCGTTTTAGGAAGCTTTAACTTTGCAGAGGTTTTAAACCTAATTCAGCAATTTTTTTTTTCCCCTTGTGAACAGAAATGGCTCCTGCTTTGAGTGTATTTGGGGCTGTAAGATGATTTGTGCCTTTTTTGTGACAGTTGGGGGAAAGTCAAGGCAGCCCAGGGCTCTTTGCTTCTATCCCTCAGGATGCAGAGCAGGGGTGCATGAGCAGAGAGTGCCCTCAACCCCTGCAAGGACACCTCAAATCCCCAAGTTCTGCCTGGGCACAGTCCCTCCAAGCCCCTGTTTCCTGGGGAGCGGAGATACCACCTGGCTGGAGCGACTCTGCCTCCCCTGTGATGCCTGGCAGCAGGCTGTGCGGGTCCCAGGGATGCCAGGGCATCTCAGCATCTGGCTCGCTGTAGTGTTCAGCTGTGCTGAAGGCGGCGATTATCCAGAGAGCCCCAACGGGCTTTGTCTCGCTGTCAGTTCTGCTCAAGCGCTTTCCTCCATGTTTCTGCCGGGTGCCAATGCACGCTCGTGGCTGATGTGCGACGAGCTCAGCAAGCTGGAGCGATAAGCCAAGGCTTTGTCCTCTAAACTTGTCCGTGGCTGGAACGAGTGTGGCTGCTGGTGCAAGCCTTGTGACTTGGACTTGAAATACAGGCAGTCCCCTCCAGCCTGCCGCAGCAGACATTTTGATGCTGTGCTGATGCTAGTGAAGGCTTACGTGAACTCGGTGGTATGGGAGAAGCACAGCCTTTAAAACAGGGGATGCGGCAGAGTGAGCAAAATTAAACCCAAAATAGCATCAGGTTTAGCTGGGAAAAAGCAGAAATCTTCTGAAAAAGCAGCACGATGGCAAAGTCTGATCTCTGTTCCAAATGGCTTTTGTCTGCAGCTTCGTAGCTTCTGGTCATGTGCTGCTGCAATCCTCTAAACCTTCTCATTCTGGAAAAACGAGGCAAACAAAGGCCCTCTATCCACTAGCAGGGAGCAGATTTATTTCTGTCTCTGTGTCTTTATGGTTCCTCAAGTACAATAGGGACCTCTATTTGGGTTTGTTCCCCGAGACATGAGGGTAATAACAAATCTCTGGTATTCTCACACACCTGCACAGCCGTGCCACCCGACAGGACCATTGCTGGGAGCTGGAGTGAGGCGAGGGCTGAGGCTGCTCCTCTCCGCGTGCTGCTGCTGGTGCTGGAGCTCACGGAAGGGCAGGTATGGCTCTGCCTTCTCCCCATGCACACAGAGCCGGAGACCTTGGCTGCGGTGGCAGTTGGCCCTCGGCCTCATGAACCTTGGATGCTCCAAATCACGTATTCCAGGCTGTTTCAGAAAATGGTTATTTTGATAGCGGCACCAATATTCTCCATCATCTGATTTTATACATCTTTGTATCCATCTGTGTATTCAAATCCCACCGCAGCTCACCCTTTTGCTTTTGTAATGGTCTCACCGTCCAGGGGCCCTTTGTCTTTCTCCTCTCTGCTTTGGGATTCACAGGCCCAGCTGAGGCAGGCACGTGCGACGGTGAGAGGTCGGTAGTTTGACAAACGCTTGAGGACTTGTGCTGCCGTTCATGTTTTCATTCATGTAGTTACATCGTGGTCCACTCCCATAAGAGGGGCAGGTGCAAAAGTGCTTCTGAGGGTGAAAGAAACCTTCTTGGGTAATCAGCAAATGCCTCCTGTATACAAAGTTTGTTCTTTGGGTGAGGAGCTGGAGGCTCCACCAGGGACCGGCAGTGACTGCACCAGCATGCCCAACCATCAAACCGTTATTTGGGCACCCACCCCTGCAGGGATGTGGTGACCACTGGTGCTGAGCTCCTGCAGAGGGGAAGGGAGAGGAACAGGGAGCAAATGGGAGAGGGCATGATCTTGGCTCCCAGAGGGCTCCTCTGGGCTCTGCTCTGATGTGCCCATGGGATTCGGTCCTCGTTGGCTGCTCAGGTGCTTGTTCCTGTGTACGTATGGCCAAGGATGGGGAGCCTGGAGCCAGAGGAGGGTCACACAGGAGGCAGAAGTGGGGTCGTAGGACTGTCGCACCTGCAAAGTTCAAGCACGTAAAAGTCCCTGGGTCTCCCACCCCAGATGTAGTGCTGCCCCGGGGCAAGGCTCCACCTCACCCAGCTCCTTCCTTGCTGGCAAGCTCTGTGGATTGCTGGTGGATTGGCAGTGGGTCATGTCCACATCCAGGAGGTCTTGCTGGCGTTTGAGAGGTGACCCATGCCTCACTACCTCTGCTAGGACTTGGCATGTGACCCGGCACAGCCTCTGGCGAACAGAGCACTTTGTTCTGACCCTTTGCACTTCCCTGCCAGCAAGCTGCCCTCTAATCCCCCCCAAGGAGGGATTTTCCTCCCCTACCCTGGCTCCTGGTGCCTCAGGCCCCTCGGAGACCAGTGGCAGGGTAATCATTTACTTCCTGCCACAAGCCACTCCTTCGGACTTTTCCTTTGACCTTCAGACCGAATTGCCAAAATAAAAACAACGGGACGGAGGTACATGGTACCTGCTGCTTTCCGCAGCTGGAACGCGGCAGTGCCCACCAGCCCTGCTGCCGGAGCCCGGAGCCCAGCTCCCTGCACCTTGCTCTCTGCAGGTAACGCTGATTTACTTTCTCTGGGATATCTCGACTTTCCCTTTTCTTCATGAAGTCCTGAACCCGTTTGAGAGAGGCAGAGGTTTTTCCGCTCGTCCCTTGCTGCCAGCGACCCGGCGCACCCATGGGAGAGCTGCTCTGTGGGGGTCTGGCTCAGGGACAGCAGCTGGAAGTAGAGGGGGTTCGAGTTCCAGCAGTGGGTTTGTTTCCCAGCGGTGGAGGAATACAGACAGGAGATGAACAGCCTCCTTGCTCCCCCTGGAAATATTGTACTAGGTGGAAAGGTTTCTTGCATTAACTGTGCCTCCCCCAGGAAACTGCCATCACCCTGCCTGTGTCCGCAGCCCCACATCAGCTCACCTCCCTGGGTCAGCTCCCGTGGGGAGCAGCCACAAGAGTTCCTGACCCTGGGTAATTTCAGGAGCTGGCAGTTCAGCAGAAGTAGCTGGTGATTGACTGTGTGTGTCCCCATGTCCCTGAGCCACCTACACAGGGAAAGGAGGCTTGGGCTGGACTGGGCTTTTGCGGCCAGTACAAGAAGGGTGAGGTCTGCACCAGAAATTGCAGGTCGTTTTGGCTGTGGTCTTCCAGACTGTATCTCTGCGGGCAGGCTGGGCCTGGCGAAGCCTGGGGGGGCTGTGTCCAGCATCCCTCTAACGGGGCATCCCTGAGCCCCTCACTGGCAGGACAGGGAGGGGTGCTCCTGCTCGGTGCCAGAGCAGGGGAACAGAGATGGGCTCAGCAGATTTCAATGCAGATCTGCTGCTCTTGCATAGCGGCTCACGGGTCCTGACAACGCCGTGAGCAGGACCTTCAATTCAATCCCTTCAGTGCTTGTCCCAGTTTGGACTGGGCTGCCCATGTGATCAGTATATATAACTCTTCTGGGGACAATCTCCAGCTATGCCAACACCAGTTGCTTATGAGGTTTTGCATGTGTATAAAAAGGGGTGAAAACATGCATGCCATGCATGGAGCTGGAGTCGGCAGCTCTCGGGGACGGGTGTGGCATGGGGACAGAGCAGGGCAGAGGGCAGACATTCCCAGGGATGCTTTGCCCACAAGCTTTCCTAACAAATCCAGCACTGTGCCAGCAGCGAGCAGCCTGGTTTCGGGCAGTGCAGCTCTCTGAGCCGTCTCCAAGCTGCTAAGCCCTGCTCAATCCGGCTGGGAAACTGCCTCTCTGCCCTTGTCTCCACCAGGCTGGTCACACTCGGGTCTTGAGCTGTGAGTGGTGGCCCTGAGCGTGCACCCTACGTCAGACTGACTGCTCTGCAGGAGAAAAGAGGCGCTCATCCCCCAAAAAACAGTTGTTTTTTTTAAGAAAGGATCTAAAACATAGGGTGTAATGTGTCCTGAAGTCCTGCTGGGGAGGAGAAGAGAGGAAAGCAAGCAGGAGAATTGCACCTTCTCCAAAGGCAAGGCTGGCTAGCCAGAAGAGGAAGGGTTGCTTAGGGTCACAATGCCTCCAGCTTTGTGTTATTTATCCACTGACACTGTGCCTACACTTATAAAAATCTTGGGAGCAAGAAAGTCCCAGCTAACTAATTTAATGGCGACAATAAGATCAGGCATTTATTCCTCTGAAAATGTAAAGGTTTTACAAAAGATGGGTAATACTCTGCCATGTTCATATTTGTAGAAACGGAGGCACAGAAAGTTGCAAGAGTTGCTCAAACCCACTTCACCTCTCCTTCGGAATAAACCCCTGATCCCAAGCAGCCTCCTCTTGGCTCCTTTCAGCAAAACACGGGAAACATCCTAGCACCCATGTGGGACTCCTTGGCAAAATCAAGGGCAATGCCTGAGGCAAAGCCCTGGATTTTTGAAGCTAAAATTAAAATGTAGAGAGAAAAAAACCAGGAAAATATTTTAAAGAGCCCTAGTGGTCATCAATAATCTGTTTACTCTTTCATGAATCCTCTTAAGATGAAGAAATAGGCTCTGACCTTTTAAAGAACATGCTATTCCTTTCCCATCCTATCCTATCCTATCTTATCCTATCCTATCCTATCCTATCCTATCCTATCCTATCCTATCCTATCCTATCCTATCCTATCCTATCCTATCCCTTACCCAGCAGAGATAACTGAGTAGCCAAACATTTTAGGTCACCTTTCACTGCAGGTCAATGGAAACTTGCCTTGTGCAAGAAATACTTGTTTTAATCTTATCTGGACCCTTCCCTGCAATTCTGATTGCTCAGGGTTACGTGGTTCCACTTCAGTGATACTTTTATGATTACGGTTATGGCTATTGCTAGATAGGGAGATTAAGATAGTACACCTTTCCCTATAAAACAGCATATATGCATAACATACAAAATATTGTAAGAGAGAGGGCGGGGGTACTTCTCTGTTTGTAGAGCCAATGGGCTGGACGTGTTGTCCGCTGGATGTGTCCTGCCCTGGAGAAGTTGCAAATGTGGCATCCCCGGGGTGAGCCAGGGCTGGCACGGCTGGGAGGGACCAGGCTCAGCCATGGAGGGACCACGCAGCCCTCGACCCCTTAAAGGGCCTGGGGAAGTGTAGGCAGCTTTCCTCCCTTGGGGGAAAAGGAAAATATTTCCAAGCACGGACAATGTCTGGAGGCTCTTAGCTGTGCCACTGCAGCTGGAAATATCACCTCTCCGTGGCCAGGGATTGCTCCCACCACAGTCTGAACAAGTCCAGCCCAGGGAAGAGACATGCAAAGAAGGAGTTAAATTGCCCGATAGCTGCTCATCACCTCTGAGCCCAGGTCCAGCCAGAGGTTTTCCTGATATAGACGTGCCCTCTGGAGGGCAGGGAAACCACCCCTGCACAGAAGGCCAGCAATGCTGGCAAAACCCAACACTGACACCAGCAGGTCTCTGGCTTTACTAGAATTGCTTAATTTTGTTTAGGAGCCTGTGGGTGCTGGGCAGGAAAACGGGCCAAGTCTAAGGGGTGCATGGCCACACCTGCAGCACTTGCAGGGATGCGTGCCTGCATGCCTATATAATATATGTGCCCTGCAAGCGCTCCCACATCCAGCAGCACCTCCAGCATGGCACTAACGTGTCCTGTCGTGGGCAAGGGGCAGCACTGGCCAAGGGGCAAGAGCTGCTGCAGGCTGCTGCTGGATGTGGCTGTGGGTGCACAGAGGCAGGGCAAGGGGGAAAGTCTCACCTCTTGGACATGGGGAGGGCTGCCCGGGAGGGCTGCCCGAGAGGGCAGCACGCTGGAGGCTAACACCGCTCACATTACCTGTCCCGCTCATGTCCTCCATCATGGGGACAACTGCCTGCCCAAAACACCCCTCCAGGGAGAGTCAGGGGGCTTTCCAGGGCAGAGTCCTCTGCAGCTGCCGCAGGCATCTGGTAGTGTCTGATGCTGAATCCCCAGGTGAGGACCTGCCCTATGCTGAGGTTTACTGGTGGTTCATGTGTCCCCGTGTTTCCAGGGAAAGTCTTCTGCAGCACCAGGGCAGTCACCGCAGGCACAGGGAGGATGAATTGAGTCTCAGCATTAAAAAAAGAATGCTTTCCTGGAAGCAGAAATCTGTGAATTTAACAGTTCTAGTGTAAATTTCTTCTGTTGTACAGAAGTCAAACAGCCAACCGGTACCACCCAGCTCTCTTCATGTGCCCTCCATCTGCCAGTCCCAAAGCGCTTTCTGGAGGAGTGCAAAGAAAGGGACAGGGACACCGGAGTGGTGGCAGAGCCCAGAATGGCCTGAGCACCTGAACCCCACCAGAGCGAGCACTGTGGGTGTTGGCCAGACGAGGGGTCAGGGAGCGGGCCCCGCATCCCAGAGCCCTGCCTGGCTGGCAGGCAGCCCGGGCCGTGCCCGAGGGCTTGTTTCTCCTCTTTACTCCTGTGTCCTTTGCCTTTGCAGCTGGAGAAACATCTGCATGCTCTCTTTCCCAAGGACGCCTGGTGCCGGTCACTGAGCTCCTGCCCCAGCTGTAAGGAGAGGGGACTATTTCTGCTGGCTTTATGTACGTGGCCTGGATGGAGCCCTCCTCCACTGCCCTGGGGAAGACGAAGGGTAATGCTCCTGGCTGGTACGGTGTCACTAACCCCCCAGGGATGGTGAGGGCATGGAGGAGGCTTCCCCGCGGAGGTCTCCCACCAGCATTGGGTTGCAGCAGAACTGGCAGATGGTAGAGCCCCACTGCACGCCTTCCAGGTGGGCTGCAGCGTGGCTCGTGTCCCAGCACAGCCTCACAGGCATGGACGGCTGGGGCTTACCCTTCCCAGCGAGGGCTGCACAGAGAAGGCTCCCGTGGGACCCGCAGAGGGCCCAGGAGGTGGTTGCGTGCACGGGGGGCAGCAGCTTCACATCACATGCCTGGCCTGAATTACGGCCAGTGTGTGCACAGCCCTTGAGCATCAGCAGCCTGTACAAACAGAGGGGGCAGGATGGACAAAACCAACCCAACCATTACTTTGCCCATCAGTATCTATTACCATTATTGGCCACACTTCAGATTAGATATTGTGTGTATTTTAGCTGGTAAAAGTCTTTTCTTCCAGGTTCCTTATGCTTTCTCTTCATTGGATAGAATATGGGTTTTTAATTACAGATGCCTTTCTGTAGAAAATAAAATCAAGCAGATACCATTGACAATACAGAGGTTTTTACTGAAAGAAACAAAAGCAGAAGATACTGATTTGAAAATGTAAGTGACCTGCTGAAAGTATTCTGAAACTTAACAATTTCAATGCAAGTAGAGGCAAAAGTGGAGCAAATAAAAACTTAATAGGAGATATTTTTAAAAGCTGACAAAGCTGAGGATGTTGGCTGAGCATAAACTCAGGCTCTGACCTGAGAGAGAACAACATTTCAAGCAATGTGCTCCTTCCCCTCTCTCATTACACATGGCAATGACCACATCAGATGTTTTCCTCCTGGTAGCTGTAGTCTGAGGTTAGGGACCTGTTGCACAGCGATCAGCCCCTCTGCTGCCCTGGGGAAGCTGGATTTTCTCGTGCTGCAGCCGCAGACGGGAGATTTTAAAGGAAACAACAGTGGAAGCAAAAAGAGAATGCTTTATTTTTAATTAAGAGAGAGAGAAAACAACAGCCCTCCTCTAACGTCTCCTTTTGCTCAGAGCTTAGCCTCTGGTCTCTCAAACCACTGCATTCCTCCGACACCAGGTTTTTGTCTCCACATGTTTGTTTATGTTTGCATTTAATACTGCTGCAAAGCGCCAGCCTGGCTGCCCTGGGCTGCAGTCTTCCTGGGTCAGAGGAGGACACTGGAAGGAGCAACTTCTCTGTTTGTCCTGAGCCAAATGACAGTTTTAACCTTCCTCCAAACCACAGGATAATGGAAAAATTTCCAGCTTACTACCATGAGTAAAAAATTATTCTGAACACCTGAGATGCCACCTAGGATATAATTGGCTTCTACCCACCACCTGCACCCTCATCCAAAACTACCACCCCCACCTAAATTCTTACTCATTGGGTATATCTAGCAGGTGTCGCTTCATTTTTTTTTTTGCAGCTGATCAGCTTTTCCTGCTCTCTTTAAAGGGCTGCAGTGAACCACCAGCAGTGCTGTAATTGCCCTGAGAAGGTGGGGGTGTTTATGGGCTAAATGAACTGCTGCAGGAAACAAAGTTATTCCTCTCTGAGTTTCAGGAGTGAGCCTTGGGCTTCTGGTCTGCCGAGGCAGTCAGTGGCAGGGTGGGCTGGTGTCAGGATGGGGAATGAGGGGTCTCTGTGTTTGCCAACTGTGGACTGCTTCCCATGCTTCAGGACACAGCCTCTGCTGGCAGATGTGCTCCCAGGTGTGTTTGCCGTTTTGTTCTCTGTTTTCATGGGATTATTTTTTGAAAAATGCTGTAGGCTTTAGCCACCTGCTGGCTTTTATTCCAGCTTTGCATGTAGTTTTTCTCTAAAATCTGAAGGGTTGTTTGTCTGTAGGCTTTAGCTTGCTTGGAGGCAGGGCTGTTTGGCTGGGGTTCCTGCTCTGGTTTGCAGTGTCCCTGGGGTATAGGGGAAAGGATCCTCAAGAGAAAACTGGATAAGCCAGGAGGCCTGCTGAGGGCAGCTAAGAAAGTTTCCCTAAGTGAGGAAGTCCTTTAAAGTTTTCCCTACCTTCTTTCTGGAGTTACTGTGTGCTGTGGTGCCTCAATAGGTATGAAAGTGGAGCTCAGAGCTGGTGTGGAGTTATCTTTTAGATCTGTAGCAGGGGAAAGCTTTCTCTTTTTTTCCAGTAAAAGCATGTGTTTGCAGGAGCCCTCCTTCCTACCTCCCCTGTGCTCCTTCTCCAGGCTGAAACTGGGGCATCTCCCCCTTATGCTGCAGGCAGCCCCTGTGCTGGCTGAAAGCTGTGGGCTGCCTTAGGTGCCCCTCTCTCAACCTTGTCCCTCCAAGCCCTGTGCTTCTTCCAAAACATTGCCTGCTGTCCCAGTGACAGCCTGCCAGGCCTCCTCGCCTCTCCATGCTGGCAACTAGCCCTTCCCAGAGCAGGAGAGAATGAGGCACTCGCTCCGAGGGGTTTGCAATCTAGGTTAGGTAGGAAATGATGCTGAGAGCAGTGACATCAGGGAAGAGGGTGGGAGGCAGCTTTCGGATGACGAGGCTATGAGGTTGCCTCTCCGTGCAAGGTACGCGTTGCATTAGTAATGTGTTTGTAGCAAATAACGCTGGGCCAGCATGGGAATGTGGGTCACTGCTGGCAGAACTGTTGAAGGAAGAGGGAGCTGCTTGTGCTGTGCTGGGAAGAAAACGTATGTTGCTGAGGGATGTTTTGGTTGGGGGGGAGACTTAGCTGTGGTAACTGCTCCAACTTGTAAGTAGCAGCTTTGTGCGAGTGGGTGCCTGCTGCCTGGGGGATGTCTCTGGCCCTAGCATTGGGGTGAAATGCTTTTTGAGGGGGTGTGGGGTGCAGTGGTTTGTTCCTGGTGTGTAAGAGTCATACCAGGAGACTCCTTGATTTACTTGCTGATGCTCTCTGTGGCCCTGGCTGTGTCTGGAACATCCCTGCTGCCCCAGCAGGCACAAGGAGGGATGCAGCCGGGCATGTATAACCAAGGATTCCAGTGTATTTTCATGACCTATTTCTGATTCTGTTTCAGTGTGTGTGCGCTGAATCTTTGTGCTTCAGGGGGAGTAGGGTTTGTTAGTGATAAGGAAAAGCCTGTTTGACTGCTTAGATTTAAACTAGAAACTAACCTGGCTTTGATGGTGGACTTGGGCTGGGGAAGGTGGCTCTGAGCCCGAATAGGAAGCGATACGGGAGGGGGATATATACGTATCTTAGAAATGTGTGTGGTACTTCAGCACAGAAAAAGACTTGCCTCAGGGCAAATACATTTAATGAAATAGCTTTGTTGGAAAAGGCTGCCCTTGGTCAGCAGGAACCTGAGTAGCCTCATTTCCAACAAAGAAGCGGTAGAGAAGAGCGGAGCTGGTGGAGGGAATGGGCTGCCAGGCTGTGGCCCTGGAAGAGCCGTGCAGCCTTTGCTCAGCAGCAATGCTCCTGCCTAGCTCCAGGCTGTGGAGACCCTGCTAAAGCAGCCTTGTCTAAGCCTGTCAGAGCAAGTCAGGAACTTGTCCTGCATCCTGTGCTGCCAGCTAATACCTCCAAGCCAGATGGATATGTTTCCATGGCTTGGCCATATACTCCCCAAAATGCTCAAGCTGTGACGTGCCCACCTGTGCCTGAATGGAGTCTTACTTTCCCTGAGTCTGGTATCAGAACAGTGTTTATGGCAGCAAATTGACCCTGGAGCCAAACCCAAGCTTGTGAGTGTTCAGATTTGAAGGGCAGGGCTGATGTCCCTCTGCTGTGACTGTGATATCTGGCTGGTCTGTCGAGCAGCCTGTGGGACGGACACAGCCCTGAGGCAGGCATTGCATGACCTTCAGGAGATCTCAGTGAGCCAGGGAGAGACAGATCGTCAGGGAAATAAGGACTATGCCCAGTGGGAGGAGATGGGGATTGATCTGTCTGGGTGCTGCCTGGCCTGGACGCTGTCCCTAACTGGTGGGTGCCTGCTGGGACAAGCTCCCCTAGCTGCTACAGGGCAAAGTATTGGACAAGGTCAGGGTCTCAGACCAGTTTGATGTTTGGAAGCTCACTCACCGAATGGTTTCTGGGTTTTTCTTTAAATTCTTGCTTTTTCCTCCCCGTCCATTCAGACTCTAAAATGATAGCTGGTTTTTGGCTCCTCATCAAATCTGCCCCCAGGTCCCAAAACGGTTGGTGGTGCCTGGTTTGGTGGCTCCCTGGACGTGCAGGTCAATCCATCTGGCAGATCCCAAGACCTGTGCAGGAAGGGCTCTGTAAATGGCCTTGTGTTTACCTCAAAACTTGTTGTTGTCCTACAAACTCCTTGCCTGGTGAGATGGGCTTTGGCAGCCGGTGCTGCCAAGTCCTTGGTCTGTAGAAAAGCTAATCCAGGATGAAAACTTGCTTGTGTCTACAGAGGCACCTTTTCTGGGGGGGTGTGTGTGTGTATAGACTTCTGTGAATGTTTTGATTCTTTCTCTTTCCTTCCAGTAGCAAAAATAGGGCTGAGCCAGGGAGTAAAACTGAGTCTTAGAATATTTTTGCTATCTACTCTTAAGCAAAATAAGAAACTCCTCCGTACAGGTTGCACTTCTCAGGCTTTTCCTTCTCAGCCTGTGCTGGGAGGGGCAGGCTCAGGGCTTTGCCTCTCTGTGAACAGAGAGGTGATGATGGGTGGTGGCAACCGCCTGTGCATCAGGGATGCTCTGTGGTGGGAATCCCAGCTTTTGGCACTGTCCTTGGGCAAGTCACTTACTTGCTGTGTTCCCTGTGTTCTGGCTTACCTCCTGCAGGGCCCTGAAAGGTTTCATTCATGTCCCTAATTACTCAGAGTCCTGAATAAAAGGGGCAGTAGATGTGCCAAGTGTATGACGTATCCCAGTACAACATCGTCCTTGTGAGCATTCTCCTTGTCCCTCCTGGGAACCCAGAGGTGGCTCAGGGAGGCTTTGATGGTGGTGCTTGAGCCTGAGTCCCCTCTGCCATGGCAGAGTGTCTGTTTTGTGGCACTTCTCCCTGTCCTGTGAGCTATTGAAGGCTCCTGGCTGGGGTGGGAGGGGAGCTGTCCTGGTTCCTATAATTTCCTGGTTATTTTGGTATGTGGGTGGAAGGGGGAGGAGGGTGGCTGTGGAGAGAAGAGCAAGGTCAGTGAAGAACAAACATGCCTCTGTGCACTTGTGATTGTGCTGCCAGCTAATCGGCTTCGGTGCTCCAACTTTCTTCACAGACCTCATCAAGCACAGCCGTGAGAGGATAGGACAAACCATCAAGGCCTCTGGCTCCAGACTCTGCTCGTAGTGAGTATGAAAGCCTCCCAGTGGGATGAGAGCCCTTTAAAAGCTCAGCCTGTGCCGGCTCAGCGGTGAATGGAGCTGGCTGGCACCAGCCAGATGTGGGCAGTCCGCGGGGACAGCCGCCAGCACCCACTGCTGCCCAGCATCTCCTACCATGGTCAGCCCAGCTGTGGAGGAGGGGGGCCCTGGGATGGCCGTGGGTCTGTGCCTGGCAGCATGTGGGGGCAGAGAGGGGGAGCACCCGCAGGTGAGATGTGGGGAAGGCTGGTGGGATCTTCAAGCCCCCTTTTTAGAAGGGGCAGGGTGGAGGGTGGCTGGGGGGATGGGAGCCTTCAGAGACTCCCTGTGGTGTACGAGAGCTTGGTGGGGCTGAGAGGGAATAGACAAAGCTCTTTGGGGTAGGGAAGAAGGGTACAGAAATCCTTTTTTCTTTTTTTTTTTCCTTCTTCCCCTCAACACCTTAAAACCAAGGGGAAGAATCCCTGGGGTGGCAGAACTCATCCCCCCACTGATGCTTGATTGGGGTGGGTCTAAACCAACAAATGTTGTTTAAGTCCAGCTTTTCCAGCCCCAGCAGCAGCTGCGCTGGGTAGATGAGAGCCCTGTGCTTTAATGTCTCAGCTTATTGAACCTGCTTGGGCTGCCATGTCAACAGCTCCAAACTGTGCTGGTCTCTGCTGGCTGTGGGGAATGGCCTCTAACTGCTGCCAGCCCAGCTGGACTTGCCTGGGTGCCCTGCGGGGACACTTGGTTGGCTGCAGGGCTGGGTGCTTCAGCATCCCCATGTGGTGGGGTGGGAGTTACATCTGCCTCACAAGGGGTCTGGCCGTGGCTGGTGTCTGCAACCTCATCTGGCCCTGATACTGGGCTGCTGCTTGGGCAGTGCTGATATTGTGTTGGTGCCCTGACTACTTTCTGCTGTTGCAAACCAAGGGCTAACTGTGGCATGTAATATATTTGTGCTTCAAACCACTCGTGTGCCCAGGAGCCTTTTTTGCCACCTCCTGCTGGTGTGTACCCACTGTCCCCTGCCTCTCCTAGTGCATGTGAACCCCTACCCCTTGGGAGTAGCAGTGCTACAAAGGGAGCAGCTGGGGAACTTGGTTGAGGTCACCTGTGAGGATGCACTGGGGTCTGTGCTGGTCCCTGGCAAGTTAATGGTGCGAAGCTGTTCGTTTCCTGGATTTTGTTTTCAATACTGAGTTTTTTTTTCCAAGTGCTGAACGAGTTGCTTTTTTAATGGATCGTTCTCGGAGCCCGGACAAAAGCACCCAGGTGAGATCATGGCTCTGAGACAGTAAGTCCTCACCATTGGGATGGAGAGAGAGGCTGGTGACTGTAGAAGAAAGGCAAGGAGGAAAGCCAGTGTTAGCCTGCTGGGAGGCTTACTGCTCCCTTGTCCCTGTGGGTGATGCTGGGTAGAGGTAAAGAACAGAGAAACCCTATATAGCCTTTTGGACAAGGCAGAATGCTCCCAGAGACTGGGGAGGGGAAGATTCCTGGGGAGCAGGAACAGGAGGAAGACCTGTATGTACTTTCTTGTTGTTGGGAAGAGGGCTGGGCACCTCTGTGATGCTACATGTGTGTAAGGCCACTTGCAAGGCTCCAGACTTGGCAGTTTTGGGGGTTAATGGGAGTGGACAGAGAGCTGCAGGGTTGGGGGAGGGGGGAAGGTGCTGATGTCTTCCTGCAGAAGTGCTCCTCTGTCTCAGAGCTGTGCACAGGGCTTCTTGCCTAGCAGAGACAGTGGGGAGAACCTTGCTCTTTTGGTGCTGCAGTGAGCAACTGAGCCACACAGTGCCTTTCTTCTGTGGCAGCACAGCAAGTCTTGAAAGCCTCAAGTCAGGATCCAAGCAGTCTCTTAGCACTTTTTTCTTTGTGCAAGTATGGGATGAGACTCTAGCTTAGTACAGCCTCCAGCTGTTCTATTGCTTTAGTGCATAGCTCTGTTCTCCCTTTCCCTATCACTTAGTTTAGCAAGGCATCCACTGTGTCTTTTGCTGATGGGTGTTTCTCAAAGGCTCTGTGCAAGGGATGCTGCTTTGAGGAAGAGAAAACATAACATGCAGCATGGTCCTTGTGACTAATATTATTGTTATCCTCTCTAGCCTCCAACACCAACTGACAACATCAACCTTGGACCTTCTGCTAACCCAAAGTAAGCTCTCTGCAAAAGCCAGGTAGGGTGTGGTATGTGCAGTGAGGAGATCTGGCAGGGGAATGCAGTTGGTCCCTGTGTCTTGCATCGGTGGTGTCTGCAAAAGTCCCAAAAATTACATTAACACATGTGTATCACCAATGCACCAGCCTTCAAAACATTCAGCTATAGCTGGTCCCTGATATCATAATCATCCTCTCCTGTCTGTGTCTGCAGCCCCTTGTCCCATCTCCCTTGACAGGTAGCAAGGAAGGATCCTCCTCATTGCTGCTAGCTCCCTGACTACCTTTCTCTAGAAATAGCAATAAACTCTGTCCCTGGAAAGGTGCCACTTGGTCCTGACAGGTGCTCTCACCTGCTGCTGTGTTCAGCAGGTGGGTTGCTGAGGGATTGCTCATCCTCTGCTGTGTGCACTGACATACACGGTGCGAATGCCCTGCTTGCTGACAGCTGGCTGGGAGGGAGGGTCACCCCTCCAGTGCCCTTTAACCCCTTTCACAAACACTCGTGTTTCCAAGAAGGAACCCTGCTTTGATGGTAGTGTTGCTGTTGCATGTTTTTCTCCCAGAAACATTAACTTGCTTCATTCTTGCCCAACAGTGCCAAGCCAACAGACTTTGACTTCCTGAAGGTTATTGGCAAAGGAAGCTTTGGCAAAGTAAGTGGATATTTACAGGTGGGCTGCTGCTCTTTAGAGGCAGCTTGGAAAGAGATTTCCATGCTGAAGGAGTTTCTAACCATCTCCTTTGCTTGCACTTCTCCAGAGGAGGTTGGCCTGAGTGGGACTGAGACCAGATGAGAACTGAGATGGGGTTTTCATAGTCCATTCTTTGAGCTGCCCTGGAGACTCTCTAAGGACAGAAGCATGAGGTGTTTCATGCTCAGGGTGGTGATGGTGAGGGGCAGTAATTGATTCAAAATAAGCCTCAGATTTGTTCAGCTAACAAAAGATCTCTTGACAAATCTGTATGTTGTGAGATAGCAAGGATCCACTTTAAAGGGACTATCCCCAAATGCTCCACACCTACTTGCTATTGGGTGTGTAAGAGATGTTTGTAGAGATATTGTGTGCCTTTTTCTGGCAATGTGAAAGTGCTGGTAAGTCAGTGGGCTGGAGCTTGGTCTTTAAAACTTGGTACCTGACCCTGTGAAGCTGTACTCTGTCTTATAATCGCTCACAAGAGTGTTGAGCTAATGAGGAAACACTAACCAAGTGGCAGAAGGTGAGACTTATACCTGTGACCAGGACCTTCTGTTGCAGGTTCTTCTGGCCAAACGCAAGTGTGATGGGACTTTTTATGCTGTGAAAGTCTTGCACAAGAAAACCATCCTAAAGAAAAAAGAGGTATGTCTGCTCTCCTTGCCTGCATCTGCAGATAGCAGTCAGTATATGAGCCATCCTGGTAACGTAATTGAGGTATCTTGGGGCTGAGTGAGCATTCACATAGACAAGTCCTGTGTTAAACATGGATTTCTTGGTGCCATGGGAAAATGGAGAAGAACTGTGATAATCAGGCTAGAGAGGAGAGAGCGGTTCCCTTTCTGGGGCTGGAGATGACTCCCTAGAACTCCTAGCTTCTACTTGTTTTCAAAACAGCAGCGAGCCCCTACTTCAGGCTGGACCGGACCATTGCCTAAAACTCTAATGCCTTGCTTGCTTTTTGATAGCAAAACCACATCATGGCAGAGCGCAATGTGCTCCTGAAAAATGTCAAGCACCCCTTCCTTGTGGGACTCCATTACTCCTTCCAGACCTCAGAGAAGCTTTACTTTGTGCTTGACTATGTAAATGGGGGAGAGGTGAGTGCACATAAAGGCTTTGTTTTAATTCTCTCTTTGGTTATTTCCAAACATGCTGCTTTGTTGCTTAAAACTTTCTTGTCAGAAGATAATGATGTTGAAGTATAATGTTGCTTTGACTGCTGGCAAGGACCAGCTAGGAGTGGCTGGCATGCTATATCACTGGTAAGTTGAGTGAAGATCTTGCTGGATAAGACCTGTGTCAGGTATTCTCAAGGCAAGGACACTGAGAAAAAACATGTGCTAGGGGCATCTTAAAATCCTGCAAAGAACATGGGAAACACTGATGTTGGTGAGCTTCAGGCAAAACCCATTTGTGGGCCAGCTCTGGATTCCAGTCTAGTGCTTGGGTCATTCCTTTGCAGTATGTCAGGCTTATTTTTCTGTCCTGCAGAAGCTCCTCTTTCTTCAGCTGTCTTTTTCTGTGCTATCTCAAACTGGGCGATATTGTTAACATGGATGTCTCTTCCAAGTCTAATTCATATCGGGGATCTGAGTGGGTTCACCTCTGCACGTGCTACTCCTCATGGCCATGCTGTGGGTTGTACTATGGCCTGCGGGTTGTAGCAAGCTAGAAAACTTAACTAGATCAGCAGATGTCCAGTTTTGGGGCAATGAATTAAGTGAGATAGTGACATAAGAGGAGGACAAAAGCAGTTTCTAGAAAGGTATTTAGATTGCTTAAAGTCATTTGGTTTGGGTTTATTTGGTGCTGTTTATGTGCCACTTGCTGCAAATCGGTTTTAGCTCAAGTAGCTGGCTTTCAGGCTCATTCCAGATATCCTTCATCTTTTAGAGAAGAAATTATCAACCTTGTGATCTGTTTGCAGCTCTTCTTCCACTTGCAAAGGGAGCGCTGCTTCCGTGAGCCCCGGGCCCGATTCTATGCTGCAGAAGTCGCTAGCGCAATTGGGTACCTGCATTCCTTAAACATCATTTACAGGTAAGGCACGTGTCCTGCCGGGGAGATCAGGGGCACAGAGTCTGCCCAGCCAGGCTGTGTGCAGTGCTGGGGAGGGAAAAGACTCTTCTGGGGCTGTGCAAAATGCAGGACTGGCATAGCTGAAGATTCTCCTAACCAGACAAGATGGTACACTACTGGCATTTTACACTGCAATATGGGTGCTGTCGGCATGGGACCTGATGAGCAATAAATGCTCCCAGCCTGATAGGGGGAAGGAGAATGGCTGGGTGAAAAGATCTAAAATAAACCTGGCACAAGAAGGAAGAAATTCTCTCGGTGCCAATTTATGCATAGATATGCAGGGAAATACAGGCTAACACCTGATCCGGTATGACAGTAGTCTTTCTATATTTGCATATGTTGTATGTCGATACCCAACAGTGATGGGAATCTGTGCTTTGGGAAGGTCTTGGTGAACTGGACTGTGGTATCCTGTTAACTCCTGTTCTCAGCTGATGCTGTTTCAGATCAGGCTTTTCTACATATCTAGCCAAATCTGCTCAAACAGCACTTTTTGTCTTGCAGGGACTTAAAACCTGAGAACATCCTCCTGGATTGTCAGGTATATTCACAGCTCGTGCGGCCTTCCTTCTGGCTTTAAAAGCATCAGAACCATAAAGAGAGGGCTATGGTTCTGCGAGCTGGGCTATAGTTCACTTAATTGCATGGGTTTTGTACGTACGCACCACTGCATTTCTGTGCAGATCCTGCAAGAGGGAGTGAGCCTGCCCTCTGCAGACTGCATGTTTAGGGCCCTCTCGGCTCGTTCCCAAAGCTGGAACCTGACTTGTGGGCAGGGAGCAGGGCTGCTAAGAGCAAGTCACTGTGGCTACTCTGGTGGTGACCACCATATAAACTGTTTCCAGGATGAAGCAGCGGCAAAGCACAGCAGTGCTGGATCTCTTCAGAGCTAGGTAGTTGTAGACAAATTAAAAAAAAAAAATCTAAACTCTTTCTCTATAGGCTCCTATACTTGTACTATAGGATGTCCAGAAGGTGAGGGAGGGGAAGTAGATGAACAGTGGGGAGCTAAAACATAATGAGACGCAATGTGAAGGTCAATGCTTGGAAATCCTCTTTAGAAAGAGGCAGCCATGCTGAAATTTCCCCCTCTTCTTCAGGGACACATAGTATTGACAGACTTTGGACTCTGCAAAGAAGGAATGGAGCAAGAGGAGACAACTTCTACTTTTTGTGGCACTCCTGAGGTACAGCATGTGCTGGGGTTTCACTGTGCCCTGGGGGCTGAAAGCCTTCAGAGACTTGCTTCTGTGCCTCACACTTGCATGGGTGCTCAGAATCTCAAAATATGGGCTCTGTGAATTAGACTTTGGGCTCTTAGAGGCTGTCAGCCTGAAGCTGGAGTTCAGATAAGGTCTTCCCTACTCAGCAGAAACAGTTTTACCTGTAACAGCTGATTAGTATTATAAATTTGCTGTGCTATCAGGGACAGGGATCCCTGCACTCAGAAATGGCCACTCTTGTGTAACTAGGGCTGCTCCAGGTGGCTGTGGAGACAACCTTGACCCTGGGACCCCATGAGCAAGCCTGTGAGCAGGCTGTTTACCTGCTCTGATACCCTGGAGCTGCAGAACAGGGACCCTGCTGGTACTGACATACACAGGACCTTGCTGTACCCTTCTACATGTCCTTGGTGTGCAGGAGCTGCAAAACACCTTGTGTGTAGGAGAGGACCAGGCTCTCTGGAATGTGAACAGTGCTCAGAGGAGGGGAAATGCCTGTTCTCCAATGAACCTCAGATTGTTTTTTGATTTAAAAAAAATACTTCCAATTGGGCTTATTGGAAGCTTTTTTCTTTTTCTGTGCCTTACTGAGCTGGGGATTTTGGTAGCACTTTGGCCTAGGTAATAAAGCTGCCCCGCTGCCCTTCCTCAGGCAGGTTGAAGAAGGGTCTGTAAACAAGATACCTTTTCAAGCTCAGTAGAAGTGGGCAGGAATTTTCTGGTGATAGCCCTTGGCTTTCAGTGGGGACCCACTTACGCAATAGTACAACATGAACCAAGCAGGAATGTTTGAGCTTTGTTTTGTGGTTTTTGGTGTTGGTTTTTTGTTTTTGTTTTTTTCACCCTGCCCTAGATAGGGAGCCTGATAGTACGCAGAGATAATCCTGTGCGAGACCAGGCTTGATGTTCTACAGGCTGCTTGAATTTTTCCCTGTTGCTCCTTCATGGTGGTTACTGGTGGTGGTGTTGCTTTGAACAGACTTAATGGGACTGAAAACAGCAGCTTTCCTGAAACTACATGAGTGCTTCAGAGATGTAACATGTCAGTGCAGGACAGGTTTGCTGGCTGAGTTGTGGTGTGCGGCAAACCCTTGTACAATCCTCTACAGGAGGAGAACCTTGTGTAACCCAGAAAAAAAAACATTTTGGGGTTTTGGTAGGTGTCTTTCAAACCCTTTGCTCTAAAGCAAGTAGAAAGTCTATCAAAGCATAGTAGGAAACGCATCTGTGTGCTTTCTAATGAGTGAACTTTGCTTAGCTTGAACTGCAGCCAGGTTTGTGCGCTTATGAGGACAGTCCTTCCTTTAAAACTTGACTCAAATACTTACTCCTGGCTCTTCCTAGTACTTGGCTCCTGAGGTGCTAAAAAAGCAGCCGTATGACAGGACAGTAGACTGGTGGTGCCTGGGAGCTGTCCTCTATGAGATGCTGTTTGGTCTGGTAAGTTTGGAAGCTGTCTGTTTTACCCTACGTGGTGGGGAATTTACTTTCAAAAAATGTGATGAGGTTGGTCTGGCATTCACATGGTACCTGACATGGAGAATCTAGTCCTGAATTAGATGGCCTGTTTCAGTCATACCATTGCCCTCTGAACAGAGATATCTGTTTGACACTTGAGATACAGCAGGTTTCCCTCATTTACTTGCTGCAGGACTCATCCTGCAATGTGGTGTTCCTTATGGTAGCTCATGTCTTACCTGGCTGCTTCTCATCTCTTTCAAATTAGCCTCCATTTTACAGCCGGGATGTGTCTCAAATGTACGACAACATCCTGCACAAGCCACTCCAGATCCAAGGAAGCAAGACTGTAGCAGCTTGTGACATCCTCCAGGGACTTCTCCACAAGGATCAGAAGAGGAGGCTGGGTGCCAAGACAGACTTTGTAGGTTGCCTCTATTAGGATCAGGAGGGAGGATGGATAGGAAACCCTTCTTTTGTGATAACAGCACTGCCTTGGAAAAAGCTTTCCACACAGCTTGATGTCTCTCCAGCCTCCTAAAAGGGGCATATGGGGTTGAATTGGATTTCCAAAGGGAAAGGTGTGGTGGCAAGCTAGGACACCAATGTGTGCTGGTATCATCTCCCTTCAAGGGATTACTGGACCAAGATGCTCATGTATTAAGATTTGCTACATGGGGCCTATATGGATATGTGGTAGCCCCAAGTCTTGCTTCAGTCACTTAATGCTATGAAACCAGCTAGCAGGTGCTGGAAAAGGAGGGTTGGGAAAAGAATTACTTTTTTCCCCTCCATTTTCTATGCAGCTTGAGATAAAGAACCACGTATTCTTCAGCCCAATAAACTGGGATGACTTGTACCACAAAAGGATTACTCCTCCATTTAACCCCAATGTGGTAAGTGAGTATTCTTGTTGGCATCTGTTATAGTGGTTGGTTGGGGTCTGCTCACTTGAAATGACTGTGTCTTTGCTCCTTGGCTTAGGCTGGTCCAGCTGATCTGCGACACTTTGATCCAGAGTTCACCCAAGAAGCGATCTCCACCTCCATCACCCACACGCCTGACCTAGCAGCCAGCAGCTCCAGTGCCTCAGATGCGTTTTTAGGGTTTTCTTATGCACCAACTGAAGAGGACATCTAGGTTTTATAAAGGCTTTGAGAAGCCAGATTTTAACTGATCGGGTTTTATGTTTGGGTTTTTTTTTTTTCCCTGAAAGGACTGGCACTGTCCTTTGCTCATGGTTTAAGGAGACTGGGATTAATACACTAACGGCTGGGATGCAACAGAGCTCTTAACTCTTGCTGTTTGGTGGATTTCCCTCTAAATGACTTCCTCTGACATGGAAAGTGGGACACTGATGATTATTATTTTCCCCCTGAGTATCTTGTGCTACTTAGCAGGATTGAATTCACTCTGTGGCTGTATTTATGGCAGAGGTGTGTACTATCATTCACATCAGCAGCTCTGTCCCTCTAACTGGCCACGTTTTTTTTTTTTTTTTTTTTTTTTTGTGTGGAGCTAACGCTGCCCAGCTATGTCCAGCTGCTTTGCCCCTGTAACAGAGAAGGGAAAAACTCTTCACGCTTCCTTCTTTTAAGCAGACTGTCACTTATGCCACTCAAACTGTTTCACCTTTGGAGTAATAACTGTTGTTGCAGTTCTGAAAATCCTGAACTGAGCCGTGGCCTTTCATGCCAGCCAGGCCCTCCCTACAGTGAGCGGATCATCCCTCTCTGGGCCAGCATTGGGATGCTGCTGAAGCAACAAGAAGGCTGTTATGGAATAGCCAGTGTGTGTGAGAAAATCGCGGATTAAAAGGGGTGGGGGAGAGGCCAAAGGGCTCGGGCAAAATCAAAATAACCTTACGGCCAAAACCTGCTGGGGGTGAAGGGGTCTTTTCACAGCCTGTGTGTGGCTTACCAGAGGCACACCACCACCACTGCGATGAGCACGATCCAGGGCGCTGCAGTGCACGGGACCGCACGCAGCGAGGGGAGCCTGAGCCTGGCTCCACACCCCGGAGAGGGAGCAGCAGCCTTCCTCTTCCTCTTCCAGGCTCCGGCACCTGCCTGAAACTGCCTGTCACTGATGTAGAAGTTATTTATTCTGCCTTAATTTAAATGCTCGTATACCCACTGAATGTCACTTTACACTTTTTATTTTTTAAAGTTATTTTGCTGTGTTGCTGTGTGGAGGAGAAAGGGGGTGAAGAGCTTTGAACTGCAGCACAAGAATAAACAACCTGTTCATGCTGTTGGGAAGCTTGTGCTGGAACAACTTTTTTTTTTTTTTTTAATCGGACTTAATCTTGTACCTATTGAAGTCGTCAGAGCTGTGATATGGTTTATATTAAAGTGCATACACTGGTGTACTTCCATCTCTGCCCTGTGTGGAAGGGAGGAGGCTAGTGCTAGCGCTAGGCTGTGCCTGAGAGCAGCCGCACCTTATGCGTGGCTGTGTGCGCTTTTCTTGTTTAGAAATTAAATAGAAAGTCCCGATTTGTGATTAGGGTTTTTGCTTCTACCCGGGCCCAAGGCCCAGAACCGTGTTCACGGGGGGTCTCTGAGGGGACACGGGCCGGCCCTGCTCAGAGGCTGGCCCGTGCTGCCGGCAGCTGCAGGCCGGTGAAGTGGGGCCTGGGCACACCGAGGGCCACACTGCCGGGCCAGCGGGCCGCGGAGCCCCGTTTCCCCCCTCCCCGCACCCCAGCCCGCCTCAGTGGTACAGTCCCGCCCCAATTCCCTGCCAGGGAAACGGATCAAAACCACCTCTGCGCGGGGGTGGGAGTGTCGGGCTCTGGGCATGCGCCCCCGCGGCCGGCGCGTTGCTGGGCGGGGCGGGTTGTGGTGCCGGCTGCCGTCTCCGCGCCGCCGGGGGAAGGGCCCGGCCCGGCCCGGTCTGGTCCTTCGGGGGTCCCGCTTCCTGGGGGTCCCGCTGGGGAGGGGAGCCCTGGGGGCTCGCTTCGGGTCCCGGGAGCCGGCGTCCTTCGGCGTCCCATGCCGCAGCCCCGGGAAGCCCTATGGAGAGAAGCCCGCGGAACGCCATAGTCTTCAACGCGTCCAAAGGGGAGAGTTTCACTCTCGCCAGCAGCTACAAATCCTTGCGGAAAAGGCTTCGCGGTAACTGGAAGGTGCAGAGGTGAGGGGCAGCTCTTCCGGTGGCTCTCGGCAGCGTAGTTTGGAGTGCTGGCGTGGGGGGAGGCCGCGTCTCTCTGCTCGGAGGGTCCTTCGCGGGCAGGGCCGCAGGCGCGCTCGGCTCTGGCAGGGAGGGGAGAAGAGGCTCCTCAGCCCGCCCAGGCTGTGCGGGTGCACCCACCGCATCCCCGAGGGAGAGGCCAGGGAGCCTCGCCCTGCCGGGGCCGGGGCCGGGGCCGGGAGAGGTCCTGAATTCTGTGTGTGGTCTGCACTGAACACCCCAATAGTCCTTGGCAACGTGTATCGTAAGCTAAAACGTTGTCTTCGCGTTGGTTGCGCTCTGTGGCATTAACTGTACTTCGCAGCTGGATGCTGTGCACAGCTGTCTTTGGAGCTTTCGGCAGTCTTATCTGTGGGAGAGATCGAGCCTTGAGTTACAAGGATGAAACTCCTGATACAGGTTTTTGAGTTTGGCTCGATTTAGAGTTTGGGATAAAAAGAAATCAGCCGTCGTACGTATTGTACGGTCTTGTACATATCCTAATACATAGGGTGTTGCCTATCTGCCCACTGCAAAACGTGTCTAGAGCAAAAGAAAAGAAGAATAAGAGGAACCTCATCAGGTACGAGGTTTAATAGCAGCTATGACAGGTTCTACCAGTTCTAGATCTGCCACAGTACCCTGTTAGAGGGGCTTTATTTTTTAATGGGTTGAAGTTTGTAAGGATTATTTTCACTTAAATTGTCAACTTTAACCCAGATAAAAGGATGTGAAGTGACTGAAGGATTTGCTTTGTGTTTATCTGCTAGATCTTTAATAAAAGAAAAAAAGTAAAAAAACAAAAGTAGTGATTCAGGACTATATCCAATAATATAATGTTTCTTTATCTGTAGCTTAAAAGATGAGATCACATCTGAGAAGCTGTTTGGAGTAAAACTGTGGATTACAGCAGGACCAAGAGAAAAGTTCAGTGCTGCTGAGGTAAGAAGTCAATAATTGTTTGCAAATTAGTTATGTTTCAGGATTTGTTTAATGCGAAGTAAAAAAGAAAAACACATAAGAACTTATAACAGCACCACTTTATATGAGTTTATACAAATTGAAATTTGAATGCTTTTTTGATAGGGTCAAGTTCATTGCAAGTAGTCAGAATCATTTACTTCCACAGAATCATAGAATGGTTTGGGCTGGAAGGGACCTTTAGAGGGCACCTAGTCCAACCCCCCTGCAGTGAGCAGGGGCATCTTCAATTAGATCAGGGTGCTCGGAGCCCCGTCCAACCTCACCTTGAGTGTTTCTAGGGATGGGGCAACCCATGTCTCTGGGCAACCTGCTCTAGTGTTTCACCACCCTCATAGTAAAAACTTTTTCCCTAATATCCAGTCTAAATCTACCCTTCTTTAGTTTAAAACCATCACCCCCTGTCCTGTCACAACAGGCCTTGCTGAAGAGGGTGCCCCATCTTTCCTATAGTCCCCCTTTAAGTGCTGGAAGGCCACGATAAGGTCTCCCCGTAGCCTTCTCATCTCCAGGCTGAACAACCCCAACTCTCTCAGCCTGCCTTCATAGGAGAGGTGCTCCAACCCTCGGATCATTTTTGTGGCCTCCTCTGGACATGTTCCAGCAGGTCCATGTCCTTGTGCTGAGGGCTCCAGAGCCCTTTCCATCATTTCAGTCTAACTTCCTGCAGTCTTGTGTGTAGCTTCTTTCACGTGTTTTTTTCTGGATCTTTGTTGTCTTCTAGTTTTCAGTTCTGAAGAAATTCCTGGAGGATGGTGGAGCCATCCTGGTGATGCTAAGAGAAGGTGGAGAGGCCCGATATGGCACAAATATTAACTTTTTGTTAGAAGAATATGGGATCCTTTTCAATAATGGTAATGGGGATCACTGATACCTTTTATTCCTCCATTTTCAGCAAAAACTAAAGAGCAGGTTCAGCCTTTGTTGGTATAAGCCAAGCAGATCCCTCTCACAAAGTACGTTTTGGTCCAAGAGATGTTTTTTCTTGAAATCTACAGATACGTGGCAGTGTAATACTGGAGCACGCCAAGGGCTTTCCATGGACACAGTACCTTGATAACAACTTGGTCATCTCCATTCCTTTGCTGCAGTTGTCAATTTTAATGGCATTTACTAACAAAAATTAATTCTAGTTTCATTTCAAACATTCTTCCATGTGTTTTAATGGATTGAATCACTTCATTCTCACCCTGAATAAATAGTGGCACTTTTCTTTAGCATTAGGTTTCATTAGGTTTTGTGCTGCCAGCGTGGCAAAAACCCAACTGCGTCTCAGCGTACATAAAATATTTTTAGATTTTTAGTGGCATCTCTAGACTGTGTCTTTTTTTTTTTTTTGATTCAACAGTATTGGATCCATCATGCTTTTGGAAGATGTGTAAAAAAATTTGAACCTGTAAAACTTGATCCATACTCTTTTAATTGGATCATCCTTTTGCCTCCTCTGGTTTGCAGAAGACGTGGAGATGTGCTTATTTTTATTTGAACTTGCAAATATATTCCTGTTCTAAATCTGTATGTCTAAAAGGAGACAATAGAGAAGGCTGATGTGAATTCTTTTGGGAGGCACATGCCAGCTTTGTGGTGTTAGAAGCAAGCACCCAGGGAATCCAAGAGCTAAACTCATGTTTCATTGCTATATCTAGCATACTGATCAGCTAAGGTGTAAGTTTCTTTTTTTTTCCCTTCTTTCTCCAAGATGCTGTAGTACGAAATGTGTATTACAAGTACCACCATCCAAAAGAAGCACTAATCTCTGATGGAGTTTTGAATAGGTAAATATTTGGGGTACATAAATCTTTACAGTAAACTCTTACAATCCATATTGTTTTCACTAGGTTTTGCTTTTCAACATCTTGTAGGGGAATCAGTGAAGCTGCAAGAAAAACAGTCCTTGAGACAACAGATGAAGATGCAAGCGGACATGACTCACAGTAAGTCTTTTGCTTTGAGGAAGCTGATGCAAAAATATTTAGAATAACTCAGAATTAGCAGGTTTGTAATTTAGCAGGGGTATATTGTGCTTGGTTTGAGGTTTTCTAATGTATTTCTTGCTCCTCAAGGTTATATCTGGAAAGGAGAATCTGTTTAGTAGTGCTTGATAACTAATGAAGGAGCAGAGGGATACGTTTTGAAGGGAATTGTTACTCTCCTGACCAGATCTTCTTTGTCCCTTGTCTGTGGATTAGAATTGGATTCGACAATGTAAATAGGAATAATCCCTAGATAGTGAGTGGTCTGGCTGCGGGCATGAGCAACCCTACATCCTTCTTAAGAGTCTTAATCCAGGATAAAATAGATATTTATTGCAGTTTTTAGCTTTCTGTCCCCCTCTGCTGCAGAGGAGTGAAAAAGCATTGAGAAGAACACAGCTTTTCTGTAAATAACTATAAATGTTTGTATTCTTCCTGTAGCTACCTTTTAGACTAATAAACGACCATGTGGTTGATTACAAGGAAAAATATAAGTGTAAAAAACATTTCAGGTAGTTTTGTTCCAGAATATATATCCGTCTGTGAGTTAAATATCCCTATCCTTCTCATAGGTACAGGAGTGTGCAAACAGAAATTGAGAGTGTTCTTTGTTATTTAAAGACAAATTGTCAACCTGGAAAAACCTGTAGGAGGAGACTAAAATGTCATTATAACAATCCGAACGTCCGAAAGCGCGCCACTTGGCGTTCCACCACCAGTGCGCGCTTACAGTTTGCGGTTCAGGCAGACACACTGAGTGTTATAAATATGTCGAGCCTACCTGATACATGCAGATAGTTACAGAGCCTCTGTATTTCCTGCAGAGCGCTCGCTTTCGTGTATCCATTTGGTGCCACCCTGAACGTGATGAAACCAGCAGTGGCTATTCTATCGACAGGATCTGTCTGCTTCCCGCTCAACAGGCCTATTCTTGCTTTCTATCAGCATGAGGTATGACTCTGCATGTAACAAACCACGCATTCTCCCCCTACCCTACACGGGAACTGTGGGTGTATTTTCTGGGAGTACTTACAAACTCACTTCTGTTTTTGATGCACTTGCAAACTCCAGATGAGCCTAGTGACTCCTGCCTCTTTTTATGGAAAACTTCTTCGCGTGGGGTTCAGAGGAGAATTAATTTGTTGGTCAGCAAAGATTATGTATTTGTTTGGTTGACAGATAGATATTTTTAGTTCTTTAAAGTTTCATTGTTCGGGGTTTCTTCCAAAGTTTTAGTGATCATTTAGTAAGTGGGATTGTCGTCACCTTCATAAATGCGCCGTTTTGAGTTAAGGAAGAGGATTGTCACCTTGGAGCTGGTAGATCTTTGTTATCTCACCTGTCCAGCCTTGTTAATTTATAAAAAGAAAAATTTAGAAATCTAGTAGTAGTTGATGGATACAAACAAAGAATTAATATTGTTAGTGAATGTAAACACATTAACACATTTTTTACTGCATAGATGAGTTTGTAACACTGTTGTGTTTTGTTGATCTCTTTGGTAGGAAGGTGAGGTTTTTTTTTCCTGAGGGTGCCCAACTTCACCCCCCCATATTGAGGCTGAAATAAACCCCATAAATCAAAGACCATACAGCAGCATGAAGTGAACTTACAAGTACACTTAACTGCTCACACTTCATCTACATCTGTTGGAGAAAAATATAATAAAATCTCTCCACCCGCACAATATTTGCACATAGATCCAATGAACCCATAGACACATGCCTAGTTTTGCAGCCATGATAATATTGAGGTTATTTGCATTAATGATAGAGTTGTCTTTTTGCAACGTAAGTCATCTAAGTTATGTAAAGCTATAACTTTACTGGGATGATAGCCTTGCTGGCTGGTGTTCTTGTTTCGAGGCTGTGCCCATTTATGTGGGGGTCTCATGTGCTTCACCTAGTTGATGTGGAGAGGAGTGTTTTCTTCTCAGAATTATAACTACTAAATTATGCTGTAAGTGAAATCCATAAAAGTTGCCTGCATCTCCACAAAGTGTTTTGTATGGGTTGATCCCTGAAGTGTGATAGGTTTGTGCAGTGGAAACCGTTATGCATCATACTGATAGCTCTTTCCTTGATATAATAATACCGCAACATGAATGTCAAATAGATGGCATAATTTTTCCTACCTAGCCCAAGGAAGTTATAGACACAAGGGTAGAAGATGAAGCCAGAGACAGAAGTTGTCTCTCAAGCAGAGCAGAGAAACTTCATAGAAGGAAAACAAGATCTCTTGGAGTGGAAAAGAGATACAATAAAGAATAGTAGCAGAGAGTGAAGGAATGGAAAGTGAGAGCAGAGGATGCGACCTAGTTATGCTGTGGCAGGTAAAGCATGTAGAATTCAGGTTAAAACCTTGCAAAACACGGAGTATGCAACATCAGAAATTTGTTAAACAAACTGGAGGTTGGTTTGTTTGTATCTCCAAATTCATTGTAGCAGTCTTCATGGTTATGTTATGCTATGAGTTTCACAGTTGGTGCAGGGAGCATTAGAGTGTTCTTTGTTCTGTCGAAAACTTGCTATTTCTTACGTATGTCCTTGTGGAAGGATTAAGGCATTATCTGGATAGGGAAGGATGTTTCATGAATGCACTTTCATGCATGTTTAATTTAGCTAAATTAAAATATGATGTGCATATTTTGCATTTTATCTTACAAATAATATAATTACCAAACTCTTCTCTCATTACCTGACATGAATATGTGCTTTATTGACACGCGTGCATGTCACTGGCCTCTGGGTTTGCATTCTGAGCACTGAAGAATGGGTTGCCGGAGGTTAATAATGCATTCACTTAACTTAATTCTGTTTTACTTGATTGAAAGAAAGGGTGTTCTTTTTTTGCAATAGTAGCCTAAGTGCAGCTATTGTTGATGATATTCTCTGTATTTTCTTGATTGCCAGCCCATTGGCCTGTCTGCTCTTATGAAATGCAGACAGTATTTTTAATAAATTTATGAGCCTTAAGAGCATATACTCTTGCAGTTATGCTGTGCTCTTGTGAGCTTGCCAAGTTTGAAACCTCTTTTGCCACTCCTTATTCCAAAATTTCCTATTTCTTTCAATCACTTTGTAATTAGAGGCAATTGTTAATGCTGTCTAAAATTGCAGTTTGGAAGGATGTTTTGCTATATGTTATTCTTTGTTGTTAGAATCAAGGTGGAAAGATGGCAGCACTGGGATCTTCCCACATGTTCAGTGACCAATATTTAGATAAAGAAGAAAATGGTAAGATCATGGTAAGTTTGCTGGGTTTTTGTTTGTGGTTGGTTGGTTTGTTTGTTTTGGTTTTGTTTTGGTTTTGTTTTGATTTCTTTTTTTTTAAAAAAACACCTTAGTGGATCATCGCAGCACTTACAAAGCAATCCAAGCTCACTAGCTTCATCTTAGAGCAAAACAGCTATGAAGTGGATTCGGCAGAGGGATTCTAACCCAATATTAACATCTGAGGAATTTGTTAGAGCACAAGTAAGAGGAGGGAGTTTTAAAAAATATAGTCTATTAATTATGTTACAGGTCTCTGAAAAGCTTTTCCTACTTCTGTTCGCCACTTCATTGTTATTAGTATTTAAATATTCAGTAGAGGCTTTTTTGTTTACTACTTTTTCTTAGCTTTTTTAGCATTTGACTATGGCTACTGATTAATAATGAACTGTTGCGTACGTAGCTCCTGATACTTGGAGACTGTAATGCACTTTCCAAAGTGAGGTACCTAACATTGTTATGTGTAAGAAGGGGAGTTTCCTGCTGAGGTGTTCCTGAAAGTATCACCTCATACAAAGTATGCTCATTGCCACGAGTCCATATGTAAATGCTAATGAAGTTTGTATTTTCTCCCTAGATGTTCTTTGATTTATTACCCATATTTTTCTTCTTTTTCATGATACGTTATTTAGATTTAGTTTTAATATGAAAGTTTAAGCCTAATGTAAGATTACAGGGACCCTCCAGAAATTAAGGTTTGCCCTTTTCCAGGATGTGCTTTTCCAGTGGCTCACAACATCAGATGTCCGTTTAAACCAGATGGATATGGAGGACCCTGAGGTAAGAGAGATCCATCACAGGGAAGTATGTAATAGTGTGATCCAGCAGCACCGTTTTTGGCAAACCGTGTATTTAGCACAAAATGGTTAACAGCTTGATGGATGCTGTTGTTGTTGCAGACCCTTTATTTGGGGTTTGAGGTTGAGTAGACAGGTGGATTAGGCATAAAAATAATTGCATTGTATCTCTGTCAGACTTAGATTGCAATTCATTATCAGATTTCATTTGTGAAAGTCTCTCTCCAATTTGCCCGTTTGTGACATCATTTGCTGCTCCAGCTTAATAACTTTGTACTTCACTCTGAACTAGAAAGAGACTATGTCAATGGGTTAGTCTTTTCAAATCCTAGGTGTGTGTATCTGTCTGTGTGTGTATGTGTTCAGATTTCAGACTATACCATGCTCCCAGATACAGCTGCGCTGTCTGAGCAACTGCGAGTCTGTCTGCAAGAAGGAGATGAGAACCCAAGGGACTTCACAAAGCTGTTTGATACATCCCTTTATCAGCTGGATACAACTGCCCTCCCTTCAGTTATCAAGTCAGCAGCTGTGATTTTTGTAAAAAATTATTTTTCCATTGTGTATTCTGCCTTTTCTGTTTGTGCTTAACTGTGTCCGCTTAAGAGTGGGAGGGTCTGAGCTGTAGGCAGCATTCTGAATATGGATATACCAGATTGATTTGTACAGTGTGACAGTGATATTTTCTTTTGCTTCTTGTCTTAGCTGTAGTTTCTGACATTGTTTTTTCCTTTTTTTCTCACTACTGCTGATGCAGTGAGCTGCTATTTTTAGTAGAACTATCTACAGTGATGATGGGTACTTTCTGGAGTGATAAGTGCTTGTTTTTCCACTTTGGAATTACTTGGCTTTTATTGAAGCTGCATTTCATCATCTGTGCATTTCCCAATAACTGTGTCTTGAGATTTATCTGCTGCTCAGTTTTACCAGTTTGGTATTGCTAGCAGCTTTGTCCCAAATAACTCATCTGCTACCCGGATCATGGATGAATACATGGAATAGTAGCAGGCTTAACACGGATTCCATGAAACTCCACTCTGTTGTGGGCACTCTTTCTTCTTACTCTGCATTTCTTGTGCTTTGGCTAGATGTGAATTCGTACTGGGATCTCCCTTCTCATCCCATAAAAATAACTTATTTTACAATAGCTTTTGGTTATGGACCTCCTGAAAACCCTTTCCAAAATCCCAAGTCTGCTGTTTTCGAACTGGATCACTTTTTCCTCATGCACGTTCATCTCTTTAAAAGTTGCTCGAAGAATTGAGGTGTGACTTCCTTCTCTTTTATCATCTTATATATCCACCTATCATTATCTTATTTTCTGTTATCATTTTAACTAATTTGCTTGCTGTAGAAGTCAGTTATTACTGATATGTAGTTCTCTGGGGCCCTTCTAAAATTAGACGTGCCATTCTTTTAACGCTATGATTGTGCATAATGTTGACCCTAGTACCTTCATGAAAATTCATCTCTATAGCCTTTATTGCATGCAAGTGGAAACGGCTCTTGTACCATTTCTTCTCTCATACTTTCTGTGCTGCAGAGCTTATGAACAGCTGAACGTGAAGCATGAACCCCTGCAACTCATTCAGCCTCAATTTGAGACTCCACTACCTGTCCTCCAGCCAGCCGTGAGTGATCTCCTTGCTGATACAGCATGAGGAGAATCCTTCTGTTTTATGTAAAAGCTGTGTGACAGTTCCATAGTTCTTAAAAAAAAAAAAAAAAAAAGTAAAAAATACTGTTGTAATAATTAATTGCTTAGGAGCTAAATACATTGCAGGGACTGTCTTTTAGGAACAAGCACTTATTTATGCTTCTAATTTTTATCAACAGCACTTGAAAATGTAGCGTGTGGTACCAGAGCAAAATGCCTTGTGTATATAAGCCTTCAGCTGAGTAGCTGCTCCCAGTCCTGTGAGCTGCTGGGGTACAGCCTTCGCAGAGAAAACAGAATGTGCTATTTCAGAAAGCAGTGGTGGTGTAAGTAATACACTGACTGCTGCCAGGGGAGGAGCCAGTCTGTCCCACCCCTCCCTCCCATATCCTTTGGGGAAGTAGGAAGTGGAGCATTGGTCGTTTACGGCAAGGGCTGGCCAGACTTTTACCAGCAGAGGTTTGGGCTGGCAGCAGCAGCACAAGCTACGGCGCTGTCAAACTTATTTTGAAAAGGAGGTATCTTTGAGTATCTCTGAGTTTTCCATCATGGCTCCATCCTTCTTTACCTTGGCCACCAAGGAAGCGTTACTGGGATCCTTATAGCTGCAGGGGTGCAACTGAAAGTAGTGTCGCATGCGCTGTTCTTTAAAAACACAAGTACAACTTATGGCATAAGTGGTGACTGCACAAAAAAGAAAATACTCTTGTCAGAGTTAGTATGAGTATGTTTCCAAGGTGAGCTGTTACAGTGAGCTTCGTATCTCAGCTATCCCAGCTATCACCTGGATCTCGTGGAGCAAAACTAGAAACAAACTGCAAATGCAGTATGCCTATTTGTGATGCTAGGTGATAATTCTGGCATGCTTGTGACTAAACTCTTTTGGAATATTCAGTTATTTTTTACAAAATATAAATATAATTTTTAAAAAGGTGTACCTTTGTACTGTGGGCTTTGGAGCTGCTTTTGACTTTATAAAAGATTTCTTCAAGCCCAGTCCAAGTCCAAAACTGTTGTTTTAAAGATCTGTAAAGTGTAAGAAAAATATTTGGCAATGAACCATGCTAATTCTTCTCTTCAAGGTTTTTCCACCTGCTTTCAGAGAATTGCCTCCTCCCCCTCTGGAGCTGTTTGACTTGGATGAAACTTTTTCCTCTGAGAAAGCTCGTCTTGCAGAGATAACGAACAAATGTAAGCAGAGCAGACTGATTGCTTACACATTTATATATAAAGTGCAAGTTTTTGGAGTAAAACTGTTGTTATATTTAATTTTACAACATGGTCCTCATTTATGGAAACCCACTGCTCTCATCGTGGGCTAAGAAATTGGAAGGCCTTGGAAACTGATAACTTTATGTACCATGGCATTTTGTTCCTTACTTGACATTTTATTATGTTCCTGCCTGCTGTTTCCCATATCATGCATAAATTGCTTTGTGCATTCTTGCTGATTTATTTCACATCTTTTTATGCTTTGAAGTTAAAATGTTAAGGTTGTTCTAAACACACCTTAAATCTGAAAACGATGAGACAGCACTAGCTGCAAGAATACATCACAGCTAGTCCCACTGACCTTAGTTATAGGACTGAACGTCCCAGAATGCCAACAACAAATCAGACTCGTAGTACGTTTTTGCCCTGCTGACAGGGATATGTGTGATATTCAGCTGCCTTCTTCTGTGGGATGCTTGTTTAGGTACTGATGATGACCTGGAGTTTTACGTACGAAAATGCGGCGATATCCTAGGAGTAACAAGTAAACTCCCAAAGGATAAGCAAGATGCCAAACATATCCTGGAGCACATCTTCTTCCAAGTGGTTGAGTTTAAGAAACTGAACCAGGTATTTTTAATAACAGAATTACAGGTGAATCGTTGGTAGTATCAGCCCTGTGGCTGCTACGTCTTTGTAGCAGCTACTCTTGTCACAGGCAAGAGGCACAGTGATGTGTTAAGACATTTGTTGTGTAATAAATTAGACCAGTGAAGTGTGATCCAGAATACGTATGACTGCTAATCGGTATAGAATGTGTACAGTGCTCAGTTTATTAAGTCTCTCATTTATTTTAATTGCGGGATTAATACACGCAAGTGTAGTTTCAGTAATTTCAGTGTACAGTTCATTAATGGTGCATAGTGTAACAGCAGTGTGCCCTCATGAATGTTCGCAGCGCCTGCTAGCGCTGCGGTGTAGATGTGAAACTAGCATTGTTACTGACAAGCAGTACTGTGCTGAAAGAATGCTTTCATAGTAAATTTCATGCTTCAAAGTCTGTTTGGAACATGTTGGCAGATCAGCTGTTTCTACTAACAAGTAGCCCCTATTTCTCAAGTAGTCTAGTTAAGACAAAAAAATGACATTTCTACCCTATTGTTAAATTTTTTTTTCCCCCTTTTCCCATACTGAAGGAACACGATACTGACACAAGTGAAGCTGGATTCCAGAATGGTAACTGAGACCTGGCTTCTCCCGTTTGAGATAGACCTTTTAGTAAAAACATACTTTTCTGTTTTTTTCAACTGTGTTCAGCTTGTTGATTGGGACTGTGCCCGTAGTTCAATGAATGATTGGATTGTTTATGTGTAGTAATTTGGATAATCAATGCCTTTGGAGGAAGCGCTTGTATTTTGCAAGCACTTTCCAAATAATTTCCTTTTTTTCTACTTCTTTACTGAAACTGTGATTTTGTAATATATGAAAAATATACTAAGAAAATGTGGTTTTGGTCCTTCTTTCTGGCTCCAGTATTTATTTTCTTGTAGTAAGGCTTACTGTGGGTTCTCCTGGTGTACATGGAGCCCTTAACTGCACTATGGGAAAGATTGTTGTTTTGGTTTGTGAACTGTGGAAAAGAAAATACAGCCATAAATACAGGAGCTGCTGAAAATATGCTCAGCTGCCACCCCAAGGCAGTCTCCTTCTGTCGCTCTGCCAGAGTGAACCAAGGAGAGGTGGGCTTGTTACTGTAGAAGGAAAATAATTCTTCCAAGGGAGGGGAAGATTCAAAATAAAGCAGTAATGACGTTGTTGCCTCATATAAAACTGGAAATACATCATTTGGAAAAGAAGGGATAGCATTTGGATGAAACAGACTTCAAGATTTAGTGGTTCATTATTAAGAAAACGTGATACTGTGCAGAAACTCGGGAATATTTTTACTTACAGTTCTTTGATATCTAGCCTGTTCCCACAGATAGCGAGCTAGGGAATGCACAAGAATGGAAATTGAAGTGAAATTCATTGATCATGAAATGTTGAAACTCAGTGCACAGCGAAAATAGAGCCGAGGATGCGAGTGGTGAGAAGAAAAGATTTGTCAACATCATTAACGCTGTGTGTCTCTGTTGCAAGGACTTTCTTTTTTTATATCAACGCTGAGATTGCACTTTGACATTCAAAACCTGTTGTATTTAATCTGACACTCAAACCGTGAAACTTAAATTCTTCTCCCACTCAAGCCTTCTGTTCAGCCTTTGTGACACCTGCGCTTTCTCTTGCTCTGCCATGGTTTTTTAACGTCAAGGCTGCTTTTCCCAAAAGATCAGTTCATCTCTTATCCCTCAAAAAGTCGTTCCATTTTACATTGCTTCATGCTTTGGATGGCAGCTTGGCGCAGGATTTTCAAGAGGAGGTGCCCCGAAGCACCTGCTAAGTTACTGACCAGCTGAGATCTGCAGGGGTGGCTGCGCTCTCTGCCTTATTCATAGCAACATGTTTGACATTTTTCATTTTTTCCTCTTTTATTTATTTTTCTCTAAGGGCATGGTTGCGTTTGTCACACCGAGTACTTCCTATGTTCCAGCTACTGATTTACACAATAAGCGCACCCTTTCCTCTGCAGTATCGATGCCAATCACTCAACCGGCACGGACTGCAGTTGAACCAAACACCTGTGTGATCCTCTTCCTGATGCTAGATCTGGTTTGTGCTGTTCTGTGGTGTTTATACTTCAAACTGTAAATACTTTCTCTTTCTGGGCCCTCTTTCTGAGTTATTTTGTCACCTGTTCTGATGATGTAACATGGTTTAGAAAAAAGTGAGCTGAGCAGCCAGAGAATACAAGGAGCTCCCTGTTCACTGTTTCTCGTGCCATGCTGACAGCTGAAGTAAAAGAACAGATTTTTTTTCACTGAATAGATGTTTTTTGGCCAGAAGCTCTAGAGTGGCATACGTGTGGCGGCAGTAGCTTGCATCTCCCTTTCAAAGCCATCCCTTTAGCCCTGTGGAAGTATTTAAACTGTTACTTTATAAACGGAAGTGCTTACTTTGGTCATGGGAATGTGATACGCATAAACTTTATGGCTGATTGACAGAATTTTGGAGGAGTGCAAGGGGGTGAGGGCTTTCAAGAAGCGAGGCTAGGCCACTGGAAGGTTCGGCATGCAGCTGGGCGCCGAGTTTATGTGTTAATGAAATTATTGCTGGACTTCACAAAAGTTGGTTCCAAGCACCTATTGCTGCTTTCCCTTTTTTGTCTCTGTCCTTTCATGCACCATGACTTCCCCTCCCTCACTCTCCCTAAAAGAAGAGGGGGGAGCATGTAACGGGTCTTTGGCAAACTGTAAATGCCCTGGAACGTGGTTTTAGCAAGTAGTTCTCCGTGTCGTCGTGTCTGCTGTGAGCGGCCATGGGAGAGGAAGACAAGGAAGGAGAGCAAGTGGCCGTGTGGGGCGGGAAGCTCTGGCAGCAGAGCCAAAAATCTGTAGCGGGGCTGGGGTGCGTTTGGGGGGGCTCGTTTCCTTCCCTCGGACCGGTTTGCGGGGGTATAGGGCGAGCTGCCCCTGCGGCTCCAGGGTGCGGGGGTGTAGGGCGAGCTGCCCCTGCGGCTCCAGGGTGCGGGGGTGTAGGGCGAGCTGCCCCTGCGGCTCCAGGGTGCGGGGGTGTAGGGCGAGCTGCCCCTGCGGCTCCAGGGTGCGGGGGCGGCGGGTGAGCTGCGCCTCCGGCTCCGTGCCTCCCGCGCGGTGCTGGAGCGGCGATGCGAGTCGCACACGAACCACCGGCGGGGCCGCACGGCGGGCGCTGGGGCAGCCGCTCTGTGCCCCGCCGCTCCCAGGCTGTGTTTCTCCCAGCGTGCCAGAAGAGGGATCCCCAGCCCCGGCGGCGCCTCCTGCCCGCGCTCCCCGTGGGCAGCGGCGGGCCCCGGCGGCCGCCATGGCCCGGCGGCGGGGAGCAGAGCCGCGCTCCGGCGCCCCTCCAACACCGAGACCTCCCCGGGCCCCTCTACCAGGTAACGGGGCTGGGCGGGCGGGGCGGCCCGGGGCCGCGCACCCGGGAGCGGAGCGGGGCCGGCGGCGGCCGCGGGGCTCCCCGCCCGGGCCCCGGCCATCTTGTCGCGGCCTCTCGCCCCTCCTCAGGCGGCGGCGGCGGAGGCCGGGCCCCCTGCCCCGGGCTCTGTGGCGGCCCCGCACCGGGGCGCGGAGGGGCCGTGGGGCTCCCCACGCGGGTGGGGCGGCGCTGGAGATGGCAGCGCTCGGTGGGGTTTTACCGGCAGCCGGGCCTCGATGCGGCGGAGCCGGGCCCGGCCGGCCCTGCTCAGCCGGCGGCGCTCAGCCGCGGCCGGGCGGGCGGTCAGGGAGCACCGGAGACCACGCACACAGTGAAATGTATATCTTTATTGCATTAAGACAAGAGACAGCGGTCGGGGAGGGAGGGGGGAGCCAGGAGGGCTGCTGCTGAGCGGGCGCTACCTTCCAGGGGTGCCGTGCACAGCCTGCGCTTCAGCAGGGCCCCGAGCAGTTTGCCATTCCGGGCACCCCCGGCTGGAGCATTTAGCCTTTCACCGGTGTGCCATCAGCAAGCAAGCCCCTGGCTCAGGGCAGGGGAGGAGGGCGGCATCTTCTGTGCTGCAGCAGGGATCCGCTGTGCGCATCGTGCTCCTCTGCAGCGCGGCAGGTCCCCGGGCGGGCGCCCCGCAGCCCGCCGTGCTCCGGCGCGGAGCCAGGGCAGCGGCAGTGTCACAGAGCGGGGGGGAAAAGCTCGGGGATGGGCTCAAGGTCGTTCAGCTGGCTCTCAGGGGCGACAGTCCTGTGGATCAGCGTAGGGTGCCTCTTGAACCCACCAGGCCACGCCAGAGGAATTACTACAGAGGTCTCCAGGGATGGAGTGTCCAGTTTGGAGCATCCCAGTAGCCTTAACTCCTCACTGCTGACATCAAGGGACAGGCTGGTATCCAGAGGGGCTTTTATTGCTGAGATCTCCCATCCGGGTGCTGGCATCTTCCCAAGGGTTGAGACGTCACCGATGAGCTCGATGCTCTTGGAGAGCAGGCTCTCCAGTGGTTTCGGGCACTTTTCTTTCTTGCATGGCGTTGAGGTGTTCTGCGATGCCACATCCATCAGGGAGCCGGCTCTGCTGCGGTGCTCACAAGGCAAATTAGACAGGTCAAAGGCAGCCTGACTGTGGTTGGTCTTGCAGAAGCAGACGAGACTGAGGTCGGAGACACCCTGGGTCAGGCTGTGCAGGTCAGTCTTCACACAGCTGCTCAGAGACTCTGACTGCTTGATTACACAAGGGGAACTGCTTTTTGTTGTGTTGTCCAAGTCTATGAGAAACTCCCAGGTGTCCGGTTTGGAGGCACTGCTATCATCCATGTAATAACTCTGGACAGGAGAAGAATGTGTATGGCTAGAGACCCCAGCCACAAAGCCATTTTCCAGGATTTCCTTTACGGTCAGGATGCTGGTACCATGCCTCTTGGTGGACAGCATCATGCAGAATCCCACCACGGTCAGGCTTATGGAGACCAGGATGTCCCTGTTAGAATAAACAGGTTATTGTCCATCAGTGAGTTGCAAACTTACAGCAGCTGAACTGATCTGCTGCAAAATCCTGTCTCAGTCTTGCTTAGTAAAGCAGAGCTGAGCAGGATCCAGAACAGGTAGGTGGGTGGGTGTCAACCCTTTGTCTTCTGGAGCAACACAATTGCATCAAAGCCTTTTTACTGGCTAGAGGTCATCATGGACCCTCCCTAAAGCAGTATTTATTCAGCCTCAGCCTGTGTCCCACTATTAGCTTTGTACCCCATGGTATAGAGTCTCAGTAAGCCTCTCCATCTTAGCACGAGTATAAGCACTTAGTACTTAGCAGTAGTGAGATGGAGCTGGTTTTCCCCAGAGATACAGAACACTTTATCCATATTCCTTGAGTCAGAGGACCATTAACCTCAGTTAGAGTTGGGTGTCTTTGAGATGGAGGTGCTAAAACCAGGCTCTGGTTAGGATGGGAGAGGTTGAGGAGCGGCTCTCACCCTACCTTTAGCCCCACCGCAGACCTGTGGGGTCCCCCAGCCCACACAGGGCACCGGGGGAGGTCCTTGGGAACAAGCCCTCCTGGCTGCTCTCATGTCGTGTTGTACGCCCCTGCCTTCCGCTCCATGGACGGGAGCTTCCTTCATGCTCCCACTCTGCCTGGGAGGAGATTCCCACCAGCAGCTCCATGGGCAGCTGCCTTCCAGCAACCCTAGAGGGAGTGGGGCAGGTCAGGGAAGGCAGCTGCTGTGGCTTGAAGCCATTTCTTACACTAAATATGTTACAAACAGAAATAAAAAGATCCTGAATTTACTATAAAGGGGGCAGCTGTGTGGTCAGCCTAGAAAGAAAATTTTCTTTAAGAGATTAAAACACTTTAAAGATTATTTAATTAAATTAGCAGGTAAGAAATAAAGAATACATACTAAGAGGATAGACTATGAAGCACTACTCACCTTCAGCTTCTACAGAGACCCCCTCAAGATCTTGAGCCTTTGTTGCTAGTGTTGCTAATAGTGCTTTTATAATTCTGGCAATTAGCAGACTCATTTCTAATTAAGCTAATTTGGGAGAGGGCGGGGTTTTGTTTGCTTCTGTTTAAGCACAGGGGCAGTGACTGGGGGCTGTGGCTAGCTACCGAACATAAACTGAGCCCTGCAAGGGCTAGGTTGTGTTTGCAGCCTGTCACAGGCAACCCTGGAGAGCAGAGGGGGGTTTGCAGGGGCTTTGGTCCTCTGCTGTTGGAGGAGGAGGAAGGCACACGGAGCTTTCCAGCCCGGACACAACACTCGGGGAGGGTCCCCTTGCTGGGGACCCATCTCTTCAGTTTTGTGTGGTTTGCTCCAAAACGCTGGCCAGGAGCATCCACGTGCGCAGGCCGAACACGGACATTATGGATCCTGTATCGGCGCTCGCGGGTGCGCGTGCTGTGTGTACGCAGGCAGCGAGAAAACAGCGCAAGTCGAGAGCACACGTGTGCAAAGAGCTGGCACGCTTGGGGCCAGCTGTCACCGGGGTGGCTGCTCCGGCTGCTTTTCCGCTCCCGCTTCCCGTGCGTGGTGTGACAGTGCCGCCGCCCGGCAGCGGTTACGGTTTAACCTGCTTTTTCATAGCACTTTAACAAAAAAAAGTAGACTTTCTGCTGTGAGGATACGATTGCCACAGTATCTTTGTTACCGATTACGGTTCAGGTTTATTGGTTGGTAGAAGAATTTTTCATATAGTGATGGGCAGTTCAGGTCACAAGAGGAAGATTTTACTTTTTTTCAAGAAAGACAAATGTCAACAGTGGTTGGACTTGATGATCTTAAACATCTTTTTCAACCTAAATGGTTCTATGACGCAGGAAGAGCCGAGCTTTTCCGTGCTGACCGCCTCTTTTCTCTTCCAGGCTGTGCCAGACCCGTGCTCTCCTCCTGGTACCCCATAGTGCACCCCTGGCGCGGCAAAAGCAACGCGGGGAAGGTGGTTGACTTTAATTTGCCCTTCTCCCCCCCATTTTGATGGGAGGCGGCTGCCGGGGTGGTGGTGGGGGGTTGTGTGTGCGTGTGTGTGTGTGTGTGTGTGACCCTGTCCCGCGGCTGGCTGTGGCGTGCGGTGACCGCAGCGGTGTGGTGGCGGGCGCAGACCCCTCTCCGGAGCTGAGCGGCGCCGCGTCCCGAGGGGGTTCTCGGTGCACCCCAGGCCTGCCCCGCGGCGGGGACCCGGCGGGACCCTGCTGCCCGGGGCTGCCTCCTGCTGCGGCTGCTCTGGGGCTGAGGGGGTGCGGGGCGGGCGGGCGCCCTCCCGCGCGCGCCTCTTTGTGCGGGCGGGAGGCGGCAGCGCGCATGCGCGGCCCGGCCCCGCGCTGGGGGGGGCGCCGTTGGCGCGAGATAGGAAAGTGCCGCCGCCGCCGCCGCCCGGCCCCGCCATGGCGCGCCGCAGCCGCGGGTGAGTGCGGGTCCCGCCGCCGCCGCCCCCGCGCCCTCCCGCCGCGCCGGTGCGGGGGGGAGCCCCTGGGGAACCCCTGGGGGCTCCTCCCGGCCGCGCGGCCCCCCCCCCTTCCCCGATAACCCCCCCCCCCCCCCCATCCGGACGGCCGTTCCCGCTCTCCAGCGGGACGGCGGGCTGCAGGCAGGGCCGCGGCCCCGCACCCCCGGGCTGCGTGTTCCGCGGGACCTGCTCTAAAGGTTCCTCTCGGGTCGCCCAGGGAGCTGGGCGCGGGCCTGGCTTTGCCGGCTCGGGAGCAGGGGGGCGGCGGGGGGGGTCTGGGTGGGTGATGTGTGGAGCCCCGCGGGGCTGTTCTCCCAGTGCCAGCCGGCTGCCTTCTGGCTGCTCCTCGCATCCCTTCCCTTTGCTCCAGCAATCCCCGAGACTGGTGAGCTGTAAGGAGGGGAAATGGTGCCGGTCCCTAGGTGCAAAGTCCTCCTAGAGGGACAGGAGGGAGCAGAAACCGAGAGAAAGGCTCCTTCCCCTGCTCTCGGCAGCATAAAAAATGCTAGCATGCACCGGGATTCCAAAGCTGAGGGAATCTGAGGGAAACTGGGGTGTCTGAGTGAATGTCTGTGAGGTGTTGGGTCTCAGTGGTGGAAGAGAGTAGATCTGGAGCTCTGCTCTGCACAGTGTGGGTTGCTGTCTGGAGCTCTGCTCTGCGTAGTGGAGGTCGCTCCCTCTGCTGCATTTTTATCAGAGGTAGAAATTATAATCTTCATTTATTCATCTCTAGTGAGGACCAGGATGAGCTGCATTACCAGGATACTGACTCAGATGTGCCGGAGCAGCGGGATGGCAGGTGCAAAGTCAAGTGGACGCAAGAAGAGGTGAGTGAGAGCCTGGCACTTGCTGAGGGCAGGTGCTTTGGGGTAGGCCTCTGGCATGGCACCCGTGGTGCGGGTACCTCCACCCCAGTCCTCACCTGCTGGCCACGACAGCACCTTCCGCTGTCTTGCTACTGGAGAAGACCACGTGTCTGTTTTGCTGATGTGAGCGAAGCGCTTAATGAGGCTAGGAGGTTCAGGGGAGTCTGAAGTGTAGCCTGGAGAGCCAGAGCTCCAAGCACTTTAGCTTAGGTGTGAGAGCTCTGAGTGAGGCATCTGCTGCCTGCAACTCTCCTGTGAGGAAAGAGGGGTTCCAGAGGTGGGCTGAGGCCTCCAGCAAGCGGAATTGCACAGTGGAAACGTCCTCCCTTTTTTTTTCTAGCAACAGCAGGGAATGTTGAGACTATTGGGATGATGACTTAGTCATCCTGGCCGAGAGCCTGAAATTAGTTGGGATATTCTCTTCCCTCCTCCCAGTTCCTCAGTCATCTCTATTCTGTTTGAAAAACTACAAGATGTCCTGTCTCCCCCTGGGTTCTCAACTCAAAGTAAGGTGCTCTTTGTGCAGGGATCAAAGATTTGGGCTTACATTGGCCAAGGAATTATTTCATGCCTCTGCCCTGCCAGAGCACATGGGCAAGGACACCTATAGCAGGCTGTTTGTGAGCTGTGAGAGTAG